>NC_059512.1:10007500-10607500 GCF_905147795.1 Pieris rapae | reverse complement strand
ATACTTTTTTCTTTCCACAATTTTTATTTGTATGTGCTTCGTTAGTAATAAATGTTATGTCTTGGCATAGACGCAGGAAACAATCTAGAAAGGGAAAAATAGCAAAAAATATAGCATTAATAATTAAGTCTAGATTGCAAAGTACATTTAAACAATAAAATAAACCAGCCTTAGATTTCTGTATCTGTTTAGTAGATTTGGCAAGATATATTTTACTACGTTAAGTTTGTTCTCCTTGAGCCATGGGGTTCAAGAGCACAGGAGACAATGTAAGACAAAGTAGATGGTACGGTGACCTGACGGTGTGAAGCTAATTATTTCCTCGCTTAACGAATGACGATATGAATGTTAATATTAAGTAGACATTAAACTGTCAATGTCAAATTGAAAATTTCGTATAACTGTTTTAGTACATATATGTAATTCGTGAACGTTGGTGGTACATAATACATCGAGAACATAACAAGCCGAATCATCAAGAATATAATTTTAAGTACAATGATGTTAAAATAATAACAGAAAATTATACAACATGTAAATTATACATATTTATTTAAGCAATAATTAAGCAATCAACGAAATTTTCGTCAAACAAATGTAACAGTTATTCGCAACAAGAACATTTTTCTGATAAAAATAATGGCGTAGGAGCTTGCTTTTGTTTTACGTAAAAAATCTTGAGTAAGATTTATGTCATATTTGTAATATCTGGTATGGATTGTTTGATAAGATAAGAGAAAAACGATTATTTAGTGATTACAGAATCAATGTGAATAGTAGGAGTAGCAGAACAAGAAATATTGTTTACTATGCTATGTTGTCATCGATTTGTATATCTGTGAGCGTTTTGTATCACGTGACTGAAATATAAAATCGATATTTCTAATAGCACATTCTTCATAATCTAAAACTACTTAATAAACATAACAAACAAGAAACAGTGTACAGCATATTCAGTTATAATTGTGTTAAGAAATTTAGAAACTAATAGCTGATAGTGGATGTCAAAAGCCTCTTTATCTGTAAATCAGGTATTCTGTAAGTTAGGGAGCAGTCTAAGTTTCATAAAAATCAGTTCAATCGTTTTTGATATCATCACACGAAACTCTCTTACACTATAAGGTGTAAGACAAAATATAAAGATTACCCGAAAATGGACTTTATTTTAACATCAGACGCATTAATATCCAATGCATCATCCCAGATAAGATAATTGCATTTCAAGCAGACAAATATTTAAGTAGTGGAACTTTCCCGAAGGGTAAAATATTATTTTACATCAACAAGCTTTGACACGCGATCCAATAATAATGGGAATGGAAATCAGAACGAACTTCTTTCAAAAATTATCCAGAATATCTGGTTTACCTTAACTTCTTGTATTGTATATTATAATGTCAACAGACTCAGAAATATTCTTTTAAGTTTTATAAGATTTATTAATTATATTTATAAATATTTGTATGCAAATAGTTTTTTTTAGTTCAATTGTCACATTACATATTGGAGTATTTGATAGTAGGGTTTCTTTTCACATGCAACAGTTTTAGAGAAATACAAACAGAAGAATATTTTTATATGCAACAGTATGGGAACAGGCAGGAGGCACATATTATATATATATTAAAATAAAAACCTTTAGTAAAAGTGTAGATTTCTAAATGTTATTACAAGTTGTAAGCACTCCATTGTTTGGGGTCCCAGGAAGAGAATCCTAGGGCTTAGGTCAGATAATAATAAGCTTATTTTTTATTTATTTATTTATTAACTAGTTTGAATTTTAATTGCGGCTTAGGTATAAATTCATATTTCGTTGCCCATTGGCGTTGGCTTTCAATAAAAAAATATATTTTTGTATTGAAAACCAATTTTTTGTGAATTTTTCTTACAGAGTTTTAAGCTGACATAGGAATTCCCCAAACGCATTTCATTATCGCAATAGTGAATCCATTTGCTAGCGCCATGAGCAGGTAGTGTTAGGTTACAGAGGACCTTAATATCTAAAAGAGTCAACATTAGACCGTAGTTTATTTATAACATATTTTTGAAATCGTAATGACACTTTCGTCACAATTTACGCAAATCCCTGTCTTATCTTCAATCGGCTAAAAGCACAAATCGCATTTAGCACCAAGATCTTATATAGAAGCATAAAGAAGCGCATATCAATGGGTAGCAAGAACACTTGATGTAAAATGACTGGAAGAACTAAGTTCTAACTAATTCTCTTGTACAGTTACGAAAACTGGAAAGTAATTAATCGGTTTTAATACTTCCTAATAATAACGTTTCAGGAATTCTGAATTCCTTTTTTTTGTGAAGAAAAACAAAAATGATAGCATGTACTCGCTTTTTACGTAAGTTCTGCAATTTGAAAAAATGTTTTTTGTCGCCCACCACCACTATGTACTATGAACCAGCTACCCACTAAAGTATTTTCGAACCAATTCGACATAGGGTCACTTAAGAAAAGAGCGTACCAATTAGCAAAAGGACGGCAACTCTGGCTTTGTGCTAAGTATATCATTTATCATCAGAAGAACCTTCTACCCGTTTGCCCCCTGATCTATAAAAAAATCCTGTATTTTTCGACCACATGAAGTTTCTTTTTCGAATTTTGAGTAGGTAAGCTTTTCAAATAGTATTTATTTGATTGTGTAGACTTAAATGCACCATTTGAAACAATCGTTTCGATAAAAGTTTACTCGCATCCAGTGCTTTATATCTCGTTAAATACACGAGCAAGCTTCGGACAAATCGCTTATTTACATAAAACAAATACTGAAGTCACGTTTTCAGTAAAAATCGTAAGTTTGAAGGCGTCGAGTTTTATCTCCGTCCCGCTGAATGGCCGACTCTGATATATTGAACAGTTTAATGTCCATTTAATTTAGTTTACGTAAATGGAGGGACTTGAATATTTATAAGTTGATTCTTGGCTGGAATGTAGTTTATTTGTGTAGGAAACGCGGCGTTTCCAGCACTTATGCAAGTATTTATTACGGTTTTTATGCATTGATATCCACATTAGGATGCCTTATAAATATTGGAGTAAGAATACCAACTTTTTATAAATTTATTATTATAACAAACTTGGTTGAAAAGAGTTATGGAAAGTTTGATGGCAGGTCTTCTTGTCATTACATTTTAAGGAAACTCCATAAGTTAAATATTGTTAACTGTATATTCAAATTATAAAATTGCTTTTCAGACAAATAAGGCTGTATTATGCTTAACTTTAAATTTAAAATAATTCAAAGTGAGTCATGTTTATTTTCCTTTCTTTTCAATATTGCTCAAAATCAATAAACTCCAATACAAAACGTATCACATGAATTTCACACATAAACATTAATAGCGACGTAAATTTTCGCACGCGTTTTGTACTAACGTTAATTGCGAAGCCTGTTATTATGTCCTGATGGCTAGTATTGTGCTATGCGCGTGACCTGCAAGACTGCATGAGGTCATCGTTGGACCTATTGTACCTGTATTTATGATTTTATTAATGAGTTATGGCGTAATATGTGAGGGCAATGGAGGTATGGTATCATCGCTTAAGTTATGCTAACGGAAACTGAGGCTTAATATGAACACCTAGATATATTACTCTTATTCTTTAATTATTTTTTGTTAACTGAATGTTATATAGTTAATACTCTTTAAAAGCTTTTGTACATTCTAGCCAGTGCCTCCAGAGATCTAATGAAACGCGTGAAATATTATAATTAAAGTTAATTTTAACAGCCAGCAACCCTTATTTGCGGCTAAATTAATTCAACAGTGAATGAACAAAACCTGAATTGACCTTAAAAAAGTTTTCTGGTTGAACTTAACGAATAAGATATTTTTGCAATTGGATTTGGGTATGATCTATTTAGACTTCTAAACCGGTTAAGAATTGATATAAATATACGAACAGATAAACACAGATTGACAGACAAACAGATATACCCTAACCATTGGGTTAAAGGTTTGGTTAGGGAATGACAGTTTGTTGTAAAAGTGTGTGTACGTGATGGTGTGTATGTGGGGTGTGCTCATGATGTGTGTGATTTTGCGCTATGGATATTCTTAATACATTTTTTAACAACATTCCGCGATAACCTAAACAAGTCAAGGGCCAAATATTGAATCAAATTAAATTATGGTAGTGTATAAAGTGGGTTATATATTCTATATTTTTATTTTTCGAAATTACTTTTGCATCTGCTATGGCATCTAGTAGATAGTATATGTTCAAAGAAGTTATCTTGTTATTGATATATTGCAGTTACGTAGATTAGTTTGACATTTTACAATTACTAATCAAATACCTAATAACTTATTAAAACAATTTAAACTATAAAAAATATAAAAAAAACCTGTAATTTATTTAAAAACTGATTTATTGGTAAACAATGTATTTCAATATTATTTAAAAAAATAAGAGGAATTTATCGCTAAAGGGACAAAGACACATTTCAAACAAAGACACATTTCAAACAAAGGGACAATTTATTAAAGAAATTATATCGTTACATTCGATTAAAAATGTTAAATATATTTTGATTTGATTCAAATTTTATAAAGATGTTGCATCTTTATCAAAATTGAGAGAAACATTTGATAATTTAACACGAACATACAAAGTCATGCATTAATTAAACAATTATTCATAAGCAAAACAGATGTACCAATTAATATATTACTTGGATCGGCCTTCGTTGACTTACGATTAATTATTTCTATTGTGCCTACAAGACTTAAACCTAATATTAATTTTAATTAATTACCCGATTTTGAACTCTATACTCTTGGAACTAAGAAATAATAACGGAATATAAGTGTGGTGATAAGTTTAATCCAATAACCCTGTGCGGATACGCCTGTCAGTGCAAGAGCGAGTGAAGAGAATAGTTCCAAACGGTTAATCGATACTTATGTATACATTCATTAATATACCAACTATATTTTATCCTTTTCTATTTATAGAAAAGGGGGCAAACAGGCAGAAGCTTCACTTGATGTTAAATGGATAATCTCAATGCCGGAGGGCTCGCGAGTGCGTTTCCAGCCTTATGGCCGTACAGTCTTGTTCTTCTTCTTCTTCTTCTTCAAGTGCCTCTCCATTACTGGAGGATGGCCGTCAGTTTCCTGAAACGCGTCTCGTCCTGCGCCAGATGTAGCAACTCTTCCGCATTTGCAATACCCGTCCGCTCCCTAGCGTTGTGAAGCCATGACTTCTTCCTTCGACAAACACGCCGTTTACCCTGGATTTTAACCAATTATAATTAGTTGAAGGAGGTGGTAGCGGTCATGGCGCAACTGTTGGCCCAGGTACGCAACTTTCCGCTGCAGTCTTGTTGAAGGGCCCTAACTTGAATTGGCTTCTAAATACATCGAACACCGCAATTTTCAGGGATCGGCGGTATTGAAGCAGTTTACCAGTACTTAAGGACAGTGCCGAGCGAGTACAGGTACCAGAAAAGCTAAAGTGCGTTCTAAAGATATCTAAAAAGTAATAAAGGGAATTATTGTTCATTTATCGATATTCTATATCGATACACCACCAACCCTAAATAATAAAGAGTACTCAAAAGATACTTAACTAAGCTAAGTTTTGACTACACGTGGGTGTTAACCCGTCAAGTGTGGGCACATCAAGTAATTACTTTCCGATGGGTACAAAAGACTTCGCTCTAATTAGTAAATGTTTGGCCTTGGCTTAGTTTGTATATTATTAAATTTGCTCTTTATGGCCTCTCAATTAGATTATGTGAACTGAATAAGAAATCAAAACAACCTTGTTCATAGATTAGATATGCACTTGTCCATAATTAGTTTACCTTTCTCGTGACTCTAATAAGATATTAAGAATAAAAATATAAAAAAGGCTTTAATTTATGCCAACTCGCACAAGCCAAGTGTCATGTAGACGGAGAAGGCACGAAGGAGATTGATCGGTGAAAAAATAATTATGCACCTGAAAAAAATAGTTGAAATTCCATTGTTAGTTTAAAGACAGCACAGACAACACAATTATGAGTAATAATATGATTAAATACTACCTATTTATGAATAATTTACATATTTATGTTAATTGTCTGGACTTACAAACCGAGAAAGAGATCAGTATTTACAAAAACAGGTTCTGTATTTCATTATAGAAAATTTTGATAAATGATATGTGCCATAAGACAATAAAATTCGACACAAGGTTGCGACAACCTATTGCTTAGCTAACATATCTTAAATTATAACAATTCTCATGTAAAATCAAACTGATTACAAACGTAGAATGAGATCGTGATTCTAATTTACAAGGATCGCGCTATGGATGACATTACCCAAATGAATTTCCATTGTAATGCTTTTGAACAATGCATTCGTCATAGTTATAATCTATGTTTTAGCAAGGAGCTTAACTAAGTCCCCTTATTTTCTATTTGCACAATAAATTATAATAATATGTTATAAAATGGTTCTCACAGCGTTTTATACATTTAATTGACCGATAAGCTTGGATCTTGAGTCCTGTTACAGCCGTTGGGAATATCTATACAATCTTAACAAAATTAAATTAAGGATTTCGAAATTCAAAAGCACCTGTTGATTGGTGATTTTTTTTAAATCTTTCCACTTCCTCATATCTGTTTGAAAAAAAAAATACACAGATACGACATACTACAAAGCAACGGGACCCAATTAGTCGTTCTTGTGATAATCTATATTTATTTATTTATTTATTTATTCACACTTCGTTGCTAGAAAGAAACACAAATAACACAATATATATATAAATTACAAGGGATGCAACGGGCGGCCTTATCGCTAACAAGCGATCTCTTCCAGGCAACCTATTAACCTTTGTATATTGTGAAATCCAACTTTTATTTGATTGTTAATGTGGCAACATTTCAATCTACACTTCTAAATAGCTAGTTGCCAAACGCTATCTGTCATTTGCCTGTGGTTGCCATGCTTTCTTGAAGTATTGAGTTATGTTAAGCAATAAATTCGAGCTTAAGAAGAAGTGATAATATTAAGAAGACATGACGAAACTAAGGTCGTTATTAAAACATTAATATTCTGTTTCTACGATTATAATGAGTATTTACATTAATCTAAGATGAGGATCTTGAGATATCGCCTATTTTCAACGCGAACCTTACCGACCCAATGATGGCCCGATAGCAATATTTGATGTTTGACATTCTCTGTTTTAGTATTCATTTGAACTTTGTTATTTTCAACATAGGACAGAGAAATATACTTTTAAGTCTAATAAGGTTTTATTGTTAGCAACAAAAAGGAAACATAGTGTAGTATGCACAAATAGATAATCGCGGAAGTGTAAATGTCATCGGTGAAGGAAATTCCCGCTGCATAAAAATTAAGACCCAAGGCCCGGATTCAAGACCTCAGTGGTTTTAAGGCGGGTACAATACAGCTCATACAATTTTTAATCAACTTCAAAGAACCCGAAAGATGAGGTATTCAAATAGATGTGGTTTTTGTGACATAAAATCCTGAAGGATAATAAAAAAATATTCAACCAACTCCAAAGAAAGGGCCACCTATAACTTCCTTTTTTAAGTCGGTTAAAACTATATATCATCGGTATTCTATGTTTTTCCAAAGTTTAAAATAAAATATCCCGCTACATTATATATCTAAAGATACCGAACTAGTTTTCATCTACCAAACTCATTTGTACCACAGTCCATCCTGTCTCGATAAAAAATACATCACGCCTTTAAAGTTATCAACAAGATCATAAGTTACACTAATCTCTTGATATGTTCACATGATTTTAGTCACTATCCATTACTATCACTTATAAAATCAATTTAATAGCATGCAATTTGAAACTACGCGCTGCGTCATAGCAAATAAATTACTACCAATATATCAAGGCCTCTAACCCCCCTCTTGTAATAAGCGACGGTGAAACACAAAGGGGAGACGAGATGCCTATCAATAGGCCATGATATACTGGCCGCTCTAAGATATCTTTGATTCAGAAAAATTGTCTGTTTATCAAGAATAATAGATCTGACAATGTTTGGAGCGATTGTAATATAAAACCTTTTTTGTTTTCGTGTTACTAATGTTCTTGACTTTCATTTTGATGACAAACCCAGTTGTGATAGATTAACAATACATTTCTAATTAAATTAACCAATATAAAATGTTTAGGAAATAAATATATTAATATACTTCATATAAAATGTTTCTTCTCGTAGAGATCGTAAACCCAAAACTCAAAACATAACATACCTTAGAAAGGTATTTTTTATATAAATGTTATAAGTAGATTAAAAATAAATAATATTCAGGATGAAACAAATAATATCTATAAACTCCATCCGTCAAACAAATAGATATGGCAACACTAAAATAATACGACCATTCGTCAGGTCTTAATTTGAAAGAGCCGTTACAAAGTGTGAAAACTACCACCGCCGATAATGACTTAGAACATTGTCGTATTTATTTTACAAACATATACATACAATGTAAATATTCACTATAACTCTTATTCCAGCGAAATACGGAATAAAATTGCAAGAATATTTTTTCTGTTGTGACAATCTATGTTGGTATTGCATTTTCAGTTACTTGTATACTGTTTTGTTTGAAAAGTCTTTATCTACAGGATATAAGACTCAAAATTGCGTAAATTGTAATGTAATGTCTTATGTTGTGGTGATCGCATCAACGTCAGAAAGAAATACTGTGACCGCGCCAAGGAAGACGTTTCGACTTCTAGCAATTATTTGCATAATAAAACATGTTTTAATATTTAGTGGCATTGTAGGCGAGAAAACTTGCCCCGACTTTGCGTTAAAGATCTCAATACGGCATTAAAAACTTTGATGAGAGAGAAGGGAGGCAGATATTTTTAATTAATTTTCATTCTCCTTTTGTCAGAGCTAGTGTTGTTCACGTATAGCAAGCAGTAGGTAGTTTCAGCATCGGACGATAAGGTAGAATTTGCCGCGCACCACCTCTATGTAGAACTGCTGGCCACTGAAGTATTTTAAAACCAATTCGACTTGGAGTTTTTCAAAAAAGAGTTATACCAATTCTTAAAAGGCAGACAACGCACTTGCGATCCCTTATGAGAGTATCAATAAAAAATATAAAGAAAAACTTGTGCCAAGCGTCTAGTGCAACGCGATGTTATTAACAGTCAAACAAATTAGAAAATAAATAGATTTGTATTACTGTATGTACAGTATTATAGTTTTCTATCATTAGCTATTGAATGTGCACATTATATTACTTAATAATTTCAAGAGGTTAGCGTTGAAATTGATGTAAAATGCTATAAAATGGCTAGGAGACGCGCACGGCTAAACATGCTCAAAAGATCACTATCGCTCACGCCACAAGAATTGTAAGGGATACTCCTAGGATTTCATTTTCCAATATAGATATAAAAAATATGTCATTCTATTAATTAACGATAATTGAATTTGGGACTTACTTGTGTCTTAACAGCTTTAATTAAAAAAAACATATAAATGTATGTATGCACATATTTATAAAATAAATCAATAGCGGTTTCAACCGTTTTAAAAGGTCTGGGCCTCAGATTTCTGTATCAGTTTTATGATAATTTGTCAATCTCATGAAAAGTAGGTCAGCAGCCTTTTGTGCCGGACATACGCCGTCAACTTTTTGAATCTAAGGCATTTTGGTTTCCTCATGATGTTTTCCTTCACCGTTGAAGCTAATATTTAATGCACACACAGAAAGAAGGTACATTGGTGCACAGCCGGAGATCGAACCTATGCTCAAGGATGAGAGTCACACACTGTAACCACTAGGTCAACACTGCTAATATTTTTTTTACTTCCTTATTATCAACTTTTTATACACGTTGGCTAATTCCGAGAAAACGTGTTTTTTGAGTTATAAATATGATCGAGGAAACAAATTTACGTTTTAAATTGTTTTCTATTTATATTTTCTTTCTTAAGAAACACGAAAGTGGTAAAATGTGCCTCATTTAATACCTTAAGAATGTCCATATAAGGTCGTCTGCGTGGGCGTCGATATACCACCGCATCTGTCCAGGCAATGATAGCATTGTCGTGGGAACAGGGCGCATCCGGCCGGGGAGTCTCGCTCTATCAATGGTCACAATACCATGGGCAGATAGCATTATAGCTATACCAGAAAATTCACTGGAAACGATTTTATTAGTAACTACTTGACATGTTCAGGAAATTATATGGAATGTCAAAGCTTATTTTCTGTGCGGGAATGTTAATAATAATATGTTATGTTTAAAGCGTGATTTTCATAGATTTACGTTGATATTTAAAAACCATTTAAGTGGTTTAATGAAGTGGTTAGTAATTATCGTTTTGTGCAGGAGGCTGACAGACAGCTGATGATACTCTCAATGCCAGAGGGATCTCGTGTTCGTTGCCGGCCTTTTAAGAGTTAGTACGCTGCTCTTTTCTTAAGTTGGCAGCTGGATCTATATAGAGGTTGTGCGCGGCAAAAACTACATCAAAACCCGAAAGTTTGATACAAATTTACAATTACATTAGCTAATTTTATTCAGACATAATATATAAATGTGCTATTATCACTTGACGCTAATAAGGATATTATGTTATATATTTCGTAAGTATGTTTGTCCACAAATTTCTAAAAACCTAAAAATGGCACATATTCGCTCTTCAATTACTATTTGGTATATAATATATATACCAAATTCACATTGTCTATAACAAGAGCAATCCTGATTTAAAATGAAAAGTATAAGAAAATAAAACAATGGTAAAAACCGTTAGCTAATATAGTTTACATTATTTGTCAATGATGGCACTTAAGCGTAGGTGGCAATAACTAATGACATGGTATTATTTACATTAAAAAACGATCATCACCTCGTTTCTGATATTTCTCACACACCTGCCAAATTATGGGAAATTTTGAGGATGTGTTTGGCGGAACTTTGACCCCTGGGAAGCCGAGCTTAACAAATATATTTATGCCGTCTGTCAAATTAAAAAAAAAGGGATATTGATATTGGACTTTTTGTATGTATTAGGAGGCATACGGGTAGGAGGCTCTACACTTTAGTATCTTACAGAAAATCATGTTTTGGTTAGTTGTTTTGATTGCAAACGTTAAACAAACAAGATCTTACTTTATAAGCTACGTGTAATGTTTATTAAATGATATCGCCGCCTATTTACACTCACATTGCCAAAAGGCTCGCAAGTGCGTTGCCAGCCTTTCAAGTCTTTTCTTGAAGAACTGTAAGTCATGATCACACATTAGTGTAAAGCGATAGCGACTGTTTTTTTTTTTAAACTTCAGATATTGTTAAAACATATATTTATCATTTGCTTTCTTAATTTCTTTTACTTCATTTTCATCGAAAAATAAATAATATTCTATAGTAAACAATTCTCGTTTATTAGCTATATGCCTGCCTACTTGCCACAGGCTGGTGTTGGTATCACCAGATTTCCATCGCAATAACAGTGTGGTTTAAAAATCTATATAAATAATTATTATTATTTGCCTTGTAGACATGGAAATTCATCAATCTAAAACGGAATCAAATATGGATTTTTATAATTATAACTCGAAACTGAACGAAATTATGATAAAACTTGCAGAAAGCTTTTAGCTTTTTAACCTATAAGTATGCTATGATAATATTGGAAATATATAATATACTTATGAATTTAAAGATCCTGTGATATATTTCGTAAGTACATATATTTGTCGTCAAATTTCTCGATACCTAAAAATCCCACGCGTTTCCTTCTCAGTTGACAAGTTAAAAACATAAACATCTAAAGCATAAGTTAGGTTAGATGAAAGTCCTCTTGAGAATAAAAATGTTGCATTTGTATTAAGAAATATATTAATAAAATAATAATAAAATGCAGTTAAACGATTTAATAATAAATAAGGATGCATTAAGTTGTCGTTGCGCGCGTTACGGCGCGGTGAGGAATGTCTTGTGTCGCTCCTATTCGCGAACTCACGACATTCAGATGAAAGAGGCATGAATTAGAGAAAATTATAGGCATTGTACACTTGCGATTCAAATGCGTCTGAACTGCGACTGAGCGACTATTCCTTATTTATGGGGTAAGTGTAGTTTTGTATGATGGTAATTATAAAATCTATAAAACGGATTTTTTTTAAATAATATATTAATTGAGCAGTGTTTTCCTAGTGGCTTCAGCGTGCGATTCTCATCCCTGAGGTCGTAGGTTCGATTCCCGGCTGTGCACCAATGTACTGTCTTTTTATGTGCGTAAATTCACTCAAAATACAAAGTCGACAGTGTGCATCAGGCACCTACTTGATTAATAATAATAATAACAAATGAAATTAATTCACAATTCTGAGGCCCAGGCCTTTATTTTTTTTATAATATTAAATAAATATTCATGTTTAATTGAATTTTAGTATGTACGAGAATTATAGTTTCTATTATAGATATGAAAACTATGTAAGTAGCGTAAACTTGGTTTTGTACATTTGCAGATGTACCTAAGACAGCCGGAAAGACTTGGTGCGAGGTGAAATACGAGGCTCCACACCGATAGAGACTCTGTGGACGACCTGTGCCCCATCTAGGGATTATAAGTACATTAATGTACAACAGGTGATTAGTAATTGAGGATGATTAGTGCAGGTGTGTAGTGTAAGTAGAGTCCAATTTATGTTTAGTGGCTCTGTTAAGTAAATTCAGTAGTCGATAGCTGTCAATCAGCAAGCATGGACGAACATGACATGTTTTGACAGGCACGCTGCGAGTCAGGGTATAGGAACGTGGCTACTCGCAGTTCAGTCGCAAAAAAGAACACGCTTCTAATCACATTGCTACGCAGACAACTAATCACCTGCACTAATCGATCGCAGTCCACACTTGTTTGCTCCTAATCACTAATCAAAGCAAATACAGGCATTTAAGTCAAGTTACTTACATGCCTGATTCCTTGTACCCGCAACGAGTGTCAGGAAAAATCGCTCGTCTACAAGGTTTTAGACTTATAACATGAATCACGTAATAAGGCGTTTAGAGTCTGACATTGACAGCTCCGATCTTAACTCAATGTTTCAACTAGGAATTTGAATAACGATGTGAACCACGCTTTAACTTAGCTTTTGACTTATAATTTAACATATTTTGACTTACTCCTACGTTTGAATAGCTTAATACGTTAGCTTGTTATAATGTTATTTAATGGAACGACCTAGAATTTATGATTGACAATAGCTATTACATGTGTTTAATTTATTTTCGACACGACAGTACTATTCGTGTGTTATATGAATTATATACGTTACAAATGCTAGGAAATGTATCTCAAATGACTCGTGTATAATATATTATAAGAAAAGAGACAAACGAAAAATCAACAAACAACAAAATGAAAAAAAGTCAAAATTAAAGTGGTCTAGCCCCCTAAACTAGGATTCCCTGTGACAGACAGATCGTCTCTTCCATTTGACATTAACGGTACTTGAAAATAAATTCTACATAACATATCATACATATAAAATGCTGCAGTTTTTCTTTTTAATTTAATTGTGTCAATTGTAATGTTTCTGCAAAAAACTTTTAATGAATAAATAATCAAATATGGTCATATCGTTTTTGTAGACAGTTGCAATATTGTCGAGCATTATCAGATTGCTGGCGTAGCCCACGAATTAAATGATCAATTAAATTATATTTCTCTTATAGTGAAGAAGTAGGTCATCAGAACGTCAGCGACGTCTGATCTTAGGCATGGTTACCTCACCAAACTTCTCTTTAACGAACCAGCCAGTGTTTAATGTGGTCAAGGATAGAAAATGAATTTTCTGTGGGTGAGACGTACGCTCAAGCCACTGACACCTAGGCCAAGACAGTATACTGTCAGAGAAATAAAATTATAAATCAAAAACTTTGATAGCCTGATTTTTTGCATGTTTACAGACGACTTAGGGTCCTTCAAACAAAGAGCGTATCAATTCTTAAAATGCCGGCAGCGCACTCGCAAGCCTTCTGGCATTGCGTGGCCATGGGCAGCAAAAAAAAAATATGTTTATTTTGGAATATAAGATACAAGTATAACTTATTCCACGTCATTATATTTGCATAGAAATGCTGGCGGAAACAACTCTCGGTACTCTTTTAATATAGCAAATCATCAAACGACACTTATTTTAAAACAAATCTCGCAAATTAATTAGAAGTAGTCTAGCAATAGTCCCAGGCAGCTTTTTTTACAGCTTTTCTTTAATACATATCTTAAATTTATTAAAAGGCAGAGATAAAAGAGCGTCTAGGATTTTGTTACAGAAAAGTATCCTGTTCCCAAAAAAAGAATTACTAACTTTAGATAGTCTAGTACGGGGAAATATTTAAGGTATCACTTAACATCACGTAAGTCGTTAGCCGCCTGTTCTACGATAGAGAATATGTTTGCCCCATGCCATGGGGTAAAGAAACTTCACTAAAGTCAGGGGAATTAGGTACTTCCTATCCGTGAATAAGGTTACGCATGTATGGCAGTGCAGGTCTCCCACGGTCCGGCGACCTCCGACTCACGCAAATGAAATCAGACGGATCAATCACGCGAATTGTAGACGTGTTGTGTACTACACCTAGCTTAGGGCTGCCTCATAGTATTTTAAATATAAATATATAATAGGCCCTGAAATTTTATTTTAGTTAATAATACTGTTGTACAAAAATAATCAGAGGAATCCGAGATATCTTAGGGCTAGGTATTAATTATAACCATCATAATCCGTTTTATTACTGAGGGTTTTATAAGACAGTTTTTCCGCGCACTACCACTAGTAGGGACCAATTGCCCACTGAAGTATTTCCGAACCTATTCGACTTAGGTTCCTTCAAGAACAGAGCATACCAATTCGTAAAAGGCCGGCATCGCACTCGCGAGCCCTCTGGTACCTAAGATATGAGAAAAATAATAATAAAAGAATAATAATAGTGATAAGAAAAATTCAGTTTTATCTTAAATCTTGATTTTAAATCTATGAGGACTGTTGTTGTCGAAGGCAAAAATTTTGCCGATAATAATATATACACGCTATAATAAAATTAAACGGAGCAGGTATGGTAAATACAAAAATGGGAAAACGTGAGTGATGTGTGGAAGACTACTTATCGATCTAGGGAAATATAGGTTCGAATATAATTTTTTGTATCGGTTAATTTTACTAAGAATTTATTGAAGAAAACTTCCTGTAGATTATCTTGAATAATCTAAAATAGCATCCTGTTTAGCTATAAATAAATAAATAGAAGCTATATCATAATCTAAAAAGCCACCTTATTAGAAATATAATAAATTGTTCTCATTTATTTCTTTTATCATCACTACATATTATAAAACAAATTCGCTTTCTCTGTCCCTATGTCCCTTTGTATGCTTATATCTTTGAAAATACGCAACGGATTTTGATGCGGTTTTTTTGCTAGATAGAGTGATTCAAGAGGAAGGTTTATATGTATAATAACATCCATTTAATAGTAGAGAAGTACTGTTAATTTTGAGGTTTCTAATGTGATGTCGTAAATAATTACATTTTTTCCGCTTACATTGCAAACGCAGGCTGAACCCTACGAGTTTTATCAAAATAATGTACTAAGTATTGTACACATTGAAAACGTCTACAGAAAAGTCCATGGTGGTATATGTTTATCTCTTATGGATAACCCACATTTTTATATACAACGTTCACAGATTTTCTGTAGTGTATTTAGTATCAGCATTGCACCCGTGCGAAGCCGGGGCGGGTCGCTAGTAAACATATAAGAATTATACGCGTTGAAGTAGTTTTAGCTGTCCTAGAATTTCGAAAATATATTTTTAAATGTTCAATTTATGTACTTCTCCATAGATGAGAACACAAAATAGACAGCCCTATTTACTTTGTACGTGTCAATCATATTATGCTGTACAAAAGAAATGAAATAGTTTTACATCATAATTATATGCAATATATCACTTGAAAGGTAGATTGAAAATAATCGTTTCTTCAATTCATTCAGTTACCTAATAATCTTTTATTATAGAACTCGTCCTTTTTTAGAGGGCAGGAGGCAAATGATCAGGCGGGTCACTTTTAATAAAGTAAGCACCACCCATGGACACCTGGAACAACGGAGGCTAGCGGGTATGTTGCAGACCTTCAGGGAATATTGGCTTTTCTTATTCCATTCATATGAAAGAGAAGAAGACAAACATTACATAGAGTACAATATACAGTTTTTTAGATTCACACCTGGCAAAAAGAAATTTAGTAGAAATTATAATCGCTGTATTGGACATAGGAATGGCCTCCAAAAAGAGCGCACCATTGCTTGTCTGATTGATCTCGCATTCTTTCTGAAGTATGACGAAATCCATATTATTTACCCAACCCCAGAGCATCGAACAGTCGATGGTTTTTTGTCTTTTATCAATTACCCCCGAATCTGGAAAATCTAAATTAGTATACTACTTTCACAGTAGGCGCTTCTGCCGACTTGACGTGCAGATGCTGTCTGGACAAGAATGTTTTAGTTATCTACACAAAGAAAAGGGATCCTTCGGCATTCCGATATCCAAGCGCACACTGTCGGAAACTATGTCTTGAGATGCTGCAACGTTCTTAGGGATGACGAGGAGTCCTTGAGCATGCTCGCACCGCAGTGCAAGCTTTCCCGAGTGTTGCCTCGGCGCCGGTGACGCGGCGGGCGACAGATTCATATATAATTGCCGTTTAGTTAATGTATAATGTAACTTTTTATTACCTAAAATACTCAGCCGATGCCGATAATGAGTGCCAGGCCTTATAGAGTGTGAGGAGGCACCAACCTGCCACCGGTGGTATGGAGGCAGCCGGGACGATGCTCTGCTTACGTTGAGGCCCCAGCATGGGAGGCGGAAAGGAAACCTTCTCTAGATGTATTCCAGGAGCAGGAACGTAATCAAAGGGATTTTAAGCGCGGTCAGTGATGTAGAAAAAGATGTTCCAAGATGTTAAGAGTACAGTTAACCATAGTTTAATAGCAAAGAAAGATTTACAATCTTCACTTACGCTTAGCTATTGTCTATGGCAATACCGAACTAAGCAATGACATTTACGAGTAAACATTAATACGATCATAACTTATTTGAAGCGTGAATCACTCAAAACAGAAGCACTAATTATAGTTTCAGTAAACAGAAACACTTCCTACGAACAGTAGTTCTCATTTACAGATATCGTCAAGTTTTGCTTGAAGTAAATATATATAGATATAAATAAAATAACAACTATCACTATATCAATTACAATGAAATGAAATGCTCAACAATATTATGTTTTTATGTTAGGAGCAGGTGGATCAAATGTTAAGTGATACCGCCTTTGACACTCAGATTACTAGAAGGCTCGCAAGTGCGTTGCTAGCCTTTTCCCGAGGTCGATTAATTGTAATTGACTTATGTTGGTAGTGGAGCGCAGAGCTGCCCAGAATACGAGCCTGTTGCATATATTATGTGGTGTGTCACATATAGTACATTTTTTTTTACAGTAAAAGTAACAGTCTATCTGTTCTAAAATATATAACAATTACGTTGAACATAAATGAAATGAAAATCCGATATATTATAAGTACCACAAGTTATAGTATTTTCTCTCTATCATTAATATTTACTATGACAGTGATGTATATTAAACAAGGTTTGTCGTAAATCTGAAACCGCTTCTAAACTATGAAACTAAATCTATTTTATAGAGCGCTATAAATTTATTATTTACATCCAATGTACTCTTAATAGAGTACCTGTAACATGTAACATTGTTGCTAGAACTTTCTACATACATCATTTTTATACTAAGCCATTTACAACACAATTCACCTAGATTAAGAAATGGAATATATCACGTATAATATGTGAATATGTATTACATAAATGGACTGAAATACTATTGTAAATAAACGATACTGATACCATGATACCATGCGTCAGGTTATCTCTCTCCCTAAAATATGGCGAGGGGGCCGATTCGTCATATTCGTGAACGGGTGCTACTTGTGGTGATTGGTCGTACTTGAATTCGTGTATGCGGTGATATTCGTTGTTTATACTATGTATTTGCGTGTTGTTCTCACGTGTATGTAAGTGCGGGCTCCATCACCATGCCTCCTAGAGGAAAAATCTTTGTTTTTAATTTATTTTATTTTTTATTACTCAAGATGTCATATGGAACATGGTGTACGAACTCTTCAAAAAAAACTTCAAAAGTTTTTAGACAGAAATTCCCATCTGTAAATATTACTTTTAACCGTACCTTCACTGTTCAATAGCCAATAGGTTTAAGTGATCAGAGATCGAAAGTTTCTTTTCTGAACAAAATATTTAAAACTTTATTAGTTATTTGAGACTAAAAAAAATTATTCCCTCTAAGGTGAATGTCTTATTGATCCACCAAAGTTTTGATTAAAATATGTATGAGAAAGAACCTTGTACATGTTGAAATAAATATGAGTATAACATTTAATGATGAGTCAAGATTGTAATGAGTTATCGATCTGTCGCTAAGATATCAGAGGTGTGGTAAATAACACTGATGCCTTATCGCGTTTTCGGGATCCGTAAATTTAGTCCCTTTAGTCCCAGAATAATGATTTAACAGGGGTTAAAATATAAAATATTGTATTTATTTTAAATCTAAATCTAAAAGGTTCATATTCTGAAATGTTGTTATAATTCTAACCGTGATTAGTAAGAATAAGAAAGAAACTTACCTCAATAGAAGTTTGACAAGTATGTGTTCATACTTTTTGAAGTTACACTAATTTTGGTGCATTAGGTTGATGAGAGTAATTGTTTACAATACGACAATACCGACACCCTGAAGTTAGCTATAGTGTACATTTAAATTTTTCGTGATATTTAAATAAAATTTATTTGCCTTATAACAAAACTTTCAATTTCATTATTCAATGATATTAAAAATACCTTTTCTCAATTAGTGTCGTTTTTTCTAGAAACGTAGAATAACATTTTGAAAAGTTTATTATCTTGTTAGCATAAAGAAATAAGTACCTCATTTTTTTTTCAATTTCATTTTAAAAAGATTGTAGTTGGACGTTGAGTGGATAAAACTTACTGTTAAGGTTGAAATGATTTTCAAAACCAATATTATGTACAGAACACTTCAATTAAAATGATTTTAATCTTGGCCATGTTAGTTCTTGTTTACCTTTGCAGATGATGAGTTGACGAGACATGATTACAATGAAAAAACGCGATACGGATGTTGCAAAATTATAATAAATATAATTATAAATAAGATACATTCGTATAGTCTAATTATCATTTGAATTAAATCAAACCAACAAAAAAATGAAATATTTTCGTGTAGAATTTGCGGAGTTTTAACGCATTTAATATTATTATTAAGGATCTTGTAAATATTAATATAAAAATACAGATACTAAAAAGTAACATACAGGATAAATATAACGTGAACAAATTACCATAACTCTGCAATAATTTAATTCTCTTCAATATTGAACAAAACCAAGTGCAAACAAAAACACGAGTTGAATTAAGCCAAGTATTGCAACGTAATAACCTAATGATGCTTAGTATTATGTCAAATTATTTCATACCGATCGGGAAAAGTCAAGGTGACCGATTGTGCGCTGCGTAATGATGCGATCTTGACGAGAGGTCGGCGGAATGGATGTCGCTTTGAGAATTTATTAAATTTTGTATTATATTGACTTAAAGTATTCTTCTTCTTATCCGGTACACTCTTGACAGAGCGATCGTGATCGCTATGTATTAGTTGTAATAGAAGGGGCAGATGTGATACGCTTCACGATGTTCCGCCATCGTTGCCTATTAGAGATCATCCTACTGCACTTATTCAGTGATCCTCCTACGGCAGACATGATCTGATCAGTCCAACATGTAGGTCTAGTGCCACCTTCCCCTTGACGACAAGGCATTTTATGGACTGATCACCACGGCGAGATACGTATCCGAAAAATATACCTAAGGATGCGAGATTGTACTGTTGAAAACAGACGCTGCTTAATACCGAGTTTTTGAAGTCGAGACGTTTGTATAAAACTCGGTTCACGAAACGCCAAGCATTATCCTCCAGCACCACATTTCCAGAGCATATATATTCTGCCTTTCCACATCTCGCAAGGTCCACGTTTTATCTTGTCCATCGCCGTTCTTAAAGTATTACAGTGGTCCACTTAATAATTACTTTCCTTTGCCTTTGCCTCAGCTGCAACTGCATGTTTTCCTGGGACGGCGACATATCCATTTTCCTTGCGGATTCCAATCAAGCGCCTGCTTGGGGTAATAATTGGAATCTCTGCAGAGTGTACGGCCCATCCACTTCCACTTGATCTGCTGCCTAACCGGAGTTTCTCGGCAGCGCTCTCAAAGTTGCTCGTTGGGGATCTTATCGGGCCAGTAGATGCCCAGAAAGTCGAAGACAGCGGTTGACGCAGACTTGGAGTCAGTGCGAGATCTCTTCAGTGACTTTCCACGTTTCACCATGAAGCAGCACAGATTTGACGTTGGATCCGAATATGTCTCCCACAGTGCAAGGCTATTGCATAAAAAATAATTCTTACTTATTAAAGTGCCACATCCATATTATATTGTCTATGATCTAGTTGCAATCATTGAAAATATAATAGTGTAAAAACATGATCTCTAGTAATGCAACTAGATGTGTCCTTAATCTTAATGTGCCGACATTATTGCGCTTCGTGTTAATGTGACCCTGGTAAGATTATATAACCTATAACATGTAAAAATATATTTTATTTTTCTTTTGAAAATTAAAAAAAATATATATTTTTGGACCCCGATGTTAGAAGTCTCGTGTTCGATGCAAGGTCGAAATACTTATTATTTTTAAAGAACAGGGCACAATCGAAAGGGGGCTCACCTGTTAAGTGACGCAATGGACTCTCTCAATGCCAGAGAGCTCGCGAGTGCATTGCCGGCCTTTTATGAATTGATACGCTTCTCTTCAAGGACCCAAATCCAAATGTTTCGGAAATACTTCAGTGGTGGTATGCCTAAAAAACTGCCTTACAAAATGCTCAGTTTCAGTCGCTCAGATTTTGAGGTGATACGAGTGGAATTTCGTATTCTGCCTCAAAGTCTGATGTTACGCAGATGCAAAGAACTTCTCTGAACACCGTGGTAAATGCGGTTGAAGATGTAGAACTCTCAATACCGCAACACACATACTTATTTTATGTATTATATATTTTAGCCCTAAATTATATCCTGATCCACTAATATCTAATTATCCTATGTGTTAGTAAATATTTTTTACCGTCAGTATGTATCAGGAACCCTCTTCGGTAAAGGCCTTCTCCAAGGCTTGCTATCTTTCTCTATCCCGAGCTATTTGCATCCATTGGGGCGATTTTTATGATGTCATCATCTCAAAGACCGTAAGTCTCTGTACCGTACAGCAACAAAAATCAATACCATAATTTGGATCATAACAGTCCGATTCTCGCTTCACAACTCAACCTCAACATCATCATTAAATTGCGAAATATTATAAATGGACGTAAAGCTCACTTTCATTAAGCTGTATCATACAAATGGCGGGTCAAGCCGGGTCAAGAAGGGTAAAAAAATTGACCATAAAACTCATGCTAATGCCAATCAGGCGGGTGATTGATATTCTTAAATGATTTGAGGCTTCAAGTGGGCTCATTAGAATTGTATACCTTCCGTGAAGTTGCAACAAGCGTTTAAAATTATTGTTCAGGTTCCCACAATATGCGTTTCAAAATGAACTACCTACAGTGTTAAATTAGTCTTGTGATACTGTTTAGTTATCATATATATGTTTTTATTAATAGCGTAAAATTAATATTTTTAAATTAACTATTTATGAAATAAATCAGTCTTAACTGGTGTAACTTCCATACCTATCTCTTCTTCTCACAGTGAAAAGGCACGGAATGAGGCAAAAGAGTACTTAAAATCAAAGAGTGCAGTTAGACTGGTTTAGTTTTTTCAATAGGATTCAATAAATAAAAGAAATATGTACTAAATAATAGTAGGCCTTCTTGCATGTTTAAAACAAAAAAACAGTGGCATATCGAGTCATTAAAAACACTTACGAGACACATACAGACAGAGAACACAATACATGCAATGCATGGGTTGCAATGACCTTGTAATAGAAAGCAATACCAATTAAATGACAATAAATTAGATTAAGAAATACTAATATGTAATGTAAAGTTGAATACATTTCTTCTTTGCAATTGTTATTGGTGACGGAACAGTGTACCATCTACGCCGATGCAGAGATCTGCTTAAAGGAGCATTACAACCGACGTTAGTCACAACCCAAACGAAAAATAACATCTGATTTGATTTTATTCTTTATAAAAATTAAAAACCTCGTAACATTTGTTTAATACATTAACACTAGAAAGACGGGAAAATCTATCTACCTACAAAGACGGCGACCGGTCAAATGACTCCTCCAATATATTAAACCTTTTTTTATTATTTTAGCTGTTAAAAATGGTAACTATAGTAATAAAACAGGGTTTGATGTATGATTAATTATAATATTTAAACATATATTTTACATTTTAACATTTTCTTTACATTCCAAGAGCCGCAAAGTGGCTTTTTACAAGTGTCTTTATTAGTTTTATTTTTGCACTTTTGTACATAATATTTTCCGAGTTTCCGGATTTTGAGTAGAAGATCGAGAAGAATTGAAAAAATGTACGGCCACCTTCGAGATGCCGCTTTGACACTATGATTTTATGCCATCTGGAAGGCACATCCACGCCGTCCTTGGTAGCATTGTAAAAAGTAACAGTTTCTGGCTTTTTCTTAGGGTGATTGGAGTCTATTTCAACATTGTTATGTAACGTGCTAAGGAATAACACGTTCTTTTTTCGTTTTCCTTGATAAATTGTGAGTGTACATCTATCGGATTTCAGGATTTTTGTTTCAAACAAAATCATATGAAGTGATTTGACGTAAGGTGGAATCTCTCGTAGTGCCCTGTTCATAGTTCCTACAATCGTAGTGCGTTTTGCGAGCAAGTTATTTACCAAGCTTATCGATGTAAAGAAGATGTCAGTAGTTATATTTCGGCCAGTATTTGCAAAAGGTTCCACGAGACGCATAACAACGGATTCACCAAGGCTTTGATTTTGTGGCCTGCTTTCGTCCTTTCCTAAATAAGGAAAGCCGTTGAGCACAAACTTTGAATCCACATCGACACAAGCAAGAAATTTTATTCCAAACTTATCAGGCTTGTTAGCAATGTAATGAAGAAACCTGCATGTAACCTTAGTAGAAAACAGTTTTTCGTCTACTGTAAAATTTTCTCCTGGCTTGTAGCATGTAGCAGTTCTCAATAAATTTCTTCCAAACGTCTGATATTAGTGCAAATTTGTCTAGTTGAAGTGACCACGGCGTTCCGTCGGTAGAGGTGATAAGACCTTGAAGCTCAGAAACTTTTAAAAACTTAAACTTGAAACCTATAAACACTTATCGGATCTCAGCCGTCAAATGACTGCCGCCGTCTTTGTCGGTATATCATGATTTTTAATAATAAACAAAAGCGATGTGAGTTATTTTGATACATAGTTTCATTTAACTACTAATATTAATAAAAGTCACAAAGTTTCAATGCGTTACCTCAAATGGTTTGTTAATTATTCAACATTAAATTCAAATTGACAGTCAAATGACTGCTCCCGTCTTTCTAGTGTTAAACAATTCGGAAGTCTAATGCGTAGGCGCTTTTATCTAAAGAAGGCTTTTTAATATTTATGTGAGCTTCAGTGACCTTTACACCCGACGAGACACAAATTCATCGATCTATTGGCGGGTGTCAATACAACCTGTGATCGCTGGTTCATTACAGGCTTAGTAATATAGGCTAAGAGATCTCAAAATTATAACGGTCTTCTCACAGTATTGAAAAATATTTAAATTATTCAAACATATCTGCGGCACTACTTCTTAGGCCTGGGCCTCACATTTATATATCTGTCTGATGACCATTTGCCAATCAAATAGGCAAGTAGGTGATAAGCCTCGCTATCGATTTTTTGGGTCAAAAGCAAGCCAGTTTCCTCACGATGATTCCCTTCAACGTTAGAGCGAATGTAAAATGCGCACATATGCAGGAAGTCTATTGGTGATCAACCGGAGATTGAACTTAAGACCTCAGGGATGAGACTGCTTAAGCCACTTCCAACACTGCTGTAAATGTTTAATATGTAAAGTATGAAGTTATACATATAGGTAGTTCTGTAGCTCAATTATAATGAGCGTTTTTGCTTGATCTTCACATTAATTATTTTTTTATTTACTTAGGTAGATATGTAAATAAAAAATGGCATGTACATTTATAACAATTAATTAATAACATAGAGAAATAATGGTGAATTGCTAATTTTATGAAATTAAATACTAGATCAATAAAATAACGGAATCTGCTCTTGGACTATAACGATATTTGAAATCTAGTTTCCCGTTAAATACGATGCGTTAGGAATATAAATAGCTCCTAATTCATACAGTTATGCGGTTCAAATCGATTCTATTCAATATAGAAGATTTTTATCGGATCAACATCGATTAGTTTGTTACGCAAAGAAAATGAGCTTCTATACTTTTATCGTTTCGAATTTCGTTCAAATTTCAAGAATTTTAATCGTGTATATAAATTTGTTTCTTAAGATATCATATTCGTCTTTAAGAATTAGGGTAAACATTATCTGTCTCTTTTGGTGATTTAATTAAGTTTAATTATTTACCTTATTCTAAAGTGATAGGCGTAAGAGACCTCCACCTCCTACTTTCTGACCTCTCTCACTTCGTCCTATGTCCACTTTCATGAAAAAAGCAACCATGGTTGATTGTAACCATGCTTGCTTTTTTCATTCTATATTACATCGTGCCATCGTCATCCATTTTTATTCAGCTACCTTTTCGAGCCCGTTGGCCCATTGCTCTATTTATCTGCCCTTCATCCTTTTTACTTTTTTTACCGGCCCTTTCAGTTACTGTTTTAGACCATCTGTCATCTGTATAACGGGCCACGTGCCATCTCCATTTTAGCTGTAAAGCACGTTGTGTCAAGTTTAAAAAAAAAAACTAAATATAATCTGTATTAGTAAATACATACTTTCTATTGAAATAACGTACGTATTTTCGGTCAAGGTTTCCAATCACTTGTTGCATTTAATTATTTTTTTATCAAATAATTAATTTAACATTACATACGCACTTGAAAATGATTGTTATGTTGAAATCTTCAAGTGTCATATTGTAGATTAATGATTGGAATCACCTTCAATTTATTTTGTAACAAAAACGCGCTATTTGTGTATTAGTATCTTAGCGGCCCTTCACATATCCAAGAATGTATATAATTAAGATTTTTCATACAATTTTTATTTACGCAACGCATGCTCGTAATACTATAGTATTTTATTTTTAATAGAACAAAGTAATAGCCCAAAGAGGTCAGCCATTGCAGCCCATGGACATCCATTTTTAGTGCGTACGTTGCCAGATTTGGAGAAAGCAGTACACTCTTACTTTGAACCGTTGAAAATTGTACCTCTGATCGCAGACCCCACCGGGAGTCGATAGTTCGCTAGTTTGGCAAAAGAAAGTGTCTTGTGAAACCAGCTGTAGAATAATTCTAGGCATGATGCTGATGAAATTTTGAATTGATACAGAAGGGGCATGGGGTACTCGATTTACTCCAGGTACTCTGTGAACCGTGTAAGCTATACTCAGTAAAACTACCTTGGCTCCTACCAAAACTCTCATCAAAGAGGCCCTAGGGCTCCCATTCAATAGGAACCTCAGCGGTATAGCATGGGGCGTCGGCAAAGTGTGCACCTACATAGGTGGCAGGAGATCCGCGATCCTTCTTCTACCATCCCCCTCCTTTCATCTCTTAAAAGGGTAGGGTAAGGTAACAAAAAATTAGAGAAAAAGAAAATTATAACTATGTTTTATGTGTTTTTATTTAAATTATAACTAGATAAACTCGTGAAATTCGTATCACCTACATATATTTGTGTCCAAAACAATACAACAATACAACATTTTTAAAACATACCAAAAACAATCTCTAACAATAGCAATGAAACACATTTCTAAAATCACCTATAAATATATGACAATCAAATGATACTTCTTATATATTTTATTTAAAAATTCAATTTTTTTTTGTACGTTTCTCTACTTATTATTTATGTTTTGAAATGTTTGAATCTACTCTGGACGGGACTTCCACAAATAATTCAAGACCAAAATTAGCCAAATCGGTCCAACCATTCTCGAGTTATAGTGTGACTAACGAACAACAATTCATTTTTATATACTTAGATTTTCTCCTTTTTATTATACTATCGTCTTATCTATTTTTTAGTCCATCAAAACAAAAGCTTCGCATTAAATGGATCAAAACTGAGGCGCTTAGTAAGAAATAGGATCGAATAGTCAAATCTTCCTCAGAAAACATAATATTTTCAGTTATTTAGGTTTATCTATATTTATGTAGTGACTTTCAATGCTTTGTTATATAAAATACAAAAGTTTAGAACCTAGAAGCGGCATTTACCTGAGGTGTTAAGCCTATCATGCGAGTATGGGTAATATTTCAGCTCGCGATGATAAAATGTTAACATGGACCACCCATTTGCCGACCAATGTATATGTATATCTGATATAGTCAATAAATTTCTATGGATAAGACAATAAACAGATTATTTTCTATTTTCAGTGTAAAGAAACAAGAGCTACTGTAGATTGTATTCTCTCCATTGGTTATAATTATATAGTTTAATTATCATACGTCGAGGCAGAATTTGAAATTCCAACCGTATCACAGCGTAAAAAATTATATAAAGCGCAAATTCAGCGGAATGAAACGTGGAATACTGTTCTAGCTCCGCCACTTGACCCTATTGAATGAAAAGCGATTGGAATCGTCAAGGACTAGTCACGCTTGCGGCGCCAGAGTTGCTTGATTCCTTGGTGTTGCATAGAAATCTCTCTGCATCTTCTACCGCATTTACCTTGGAGAGTGTTTGATATTTGTATGATCATTTCGTGCATCTTATGTTTGCCTATAAGTGCTTGTCACATTAAAAATATGTGCTTTATTTTGTGGTTATTTTACCGATGTAACAATGTGCCGGGTGTGGGAAATCTTGTCTTAATAAAAAATTATAAAATTTAAAAATTAGTTGATGTGATGTGAGCTAAGCTACACTTAATTTCTTGATTTATGTAGCATTTTTTTCTCAAACATTTCATAGATTTTATCTAAATTTATATGTTGTTTTAAATGTTAAATTTTAGCTTACTTTAGTTTTTTTTTAAATTCATTTCTGTCTAATGATGTACTTGTTTCTTTTCTATTTTATATATGTTGTATTGTTTTTTTATGTAATCTGTTTTGGCTTTCTGTATTGTATTAGTTTTTTGTCTTATAATATGTATAAGCAAAAGCTGTTAGATTACTTTTAATAAAATAAATAAATAAAGTCATGTCCATACAATTCTAGCGAATTCTCGAATGTATCATTGTAATTGGATTAAACGATATTTTCTGTCATTGTTTCAGTCCATTGTTTTTTTGTTCGCTTGCAGCCATGGAACTGTGTGCTAATAAGCCCTAATGTGTTTCGATATATCAATGAGATAGTGCCTTCATCTATAGCCTTATATTAAAATGATCTTTGATTATTTTTTATTGAATTATTAACCATCGATAATGGCTGCAATAACTCTGAAGCCCTGAGAAGACATGCACCAATTTAATTATTAGTATTATATACGGCAGAGAAGTATTTTTGACTTGTGGTAGAGTGGTTTACTATCCCCACTAAAACCTCATTATCCCACTAGTATTCATCCGATGCAGGACACGGTCCTCTACCCAACACCGTCATCTCCACCATGAATGATGTGGAATGGATTTTGACACAGCAAGGCCATACCTACATCTGCCAATTATCTCTCATTTGTAGAACTGGAGGAGGGTCTTATAAGGATGCGTCAGATCCCCTTTCTTTGGACGCATCCCCCTCTAAAGCGTCCGCGTGGCCAAGATTACACAACGCGGTACATGGTGGAACGACGGTTCATATGGGCTGCGGGGTCAACGTCCTCTCCGCCTATTCTTTATGTTGCACGGCTTTGCGGAATTTCTGGAGCATTTTGCACGTGCCGCGCGTATTTCCTTCCACTTCCTTAGCCCTGTAATCGCACAGAAGTACCTCTTGTTCTTGGTATTGCGTACCGGGAATCGAAAGCACGACCTACGATAGTACTATGAATTTGAAATGTTCATACGGCATAGAAATATATACAATAAGTATTACAACAAATTAGCCTAAACAGATTTATAAATGAGAGCAAGTGGAATTCCGCGCGAACATTTGGCAATAACCTTTTAGCGGTGTATAATTTATTAAATCATAGGTTGGTGGCGAAATAAATCGCTCCAAATTGGTCGCAACACATAAATAATCGCTTCGATATCATGTTGTAGTTTAACTTGGAAAGTTATAATCACTTTTATTAAATTCGTTTTTATTTTTA
The DNA here is from genome assembly GCF_905147795.1 of Pieris rapae. Classification (NCBI taxonomy): domain Eukaryota; kingdom Metazoa; phylum Arthropoda; class Insecta; order Lepidoptera; family Pieridae; genus Pieris; species Pieris rapae. The sequence continues at coordinate 10,578,863 of NC_059512.1, read as the reverse complement.
AATTTATATATTTGGTGCACGCAGTCTAGGCTATTTATATGTTATATTAATTGTTTGTAATAACAAGTGACTGTATTTTCCAGTCCTTTAATATATTTGAAGTGGCGATTGATGGAATTATATAATATAATAGTCCTTCTAGACTTATATCAGCAAAAGACTGGAGAAGTTGTGACATTCCAACATTCAAGACAGGTCCAATCCTTCTTAGTCAGTACGGGGTAGACCCACTAAGTAATTATTATAGATGATATAAAAGTAAATGGTGAAATGGAATATAAAATCTCAAAAATAGTCCTTTTAGACTTTAAAATATTTAATAAATAGCAAAAGGCTGGTTAAATTGTCACAAGTAACGCTTTACCGAAATGAAACAGACATAAGACGTAGTTCATTTGCTTTCCTTCTTACTCATGACCAACCAAAAATGTACACAGGTATGAACATTTAAATAACTTCAAATTTTGCACCAAAATTAAACCTGTTATAAACAATTCAGACAGGAAATATATTTAAAAGAACAGTTTACCTAATCTACCCGCGACACCCATTAAATTTCGATAACCAAAAGTTACACTTTGGGACCTGTAATTTGTGACGCCGCATCGTGATCGCTGGTTTGATTCCCAACGGTATTTCTGGCCCACTTGTAATAACCCTTAATCGACGTGGGGCACTTATTATTCCATCCTGATTTATTATGCAGCTTCTGCAGTTTAGGGTTAATAGTCCTCAAGATTTGAATTGTACATGTCTGTCCTATCACATATGAGGTAACTCTCAAATAGACCATAAGTTTGACACCAATGCTAAATTACTTAACTTATTATCAAGACATTATGTTATACTTATTATATGAAATATTAAAAATCAATATGACATTTGCATGCTTCTATATATATAGCTGATAGAGCGAATTTTTATAATTAATATAACTAATTGTACGTATCTTAGCAAATAAACGATTTCATTTCTTTGGAATGTTTTTTCTTGTTATTGTTGAATCTGTGTAAATGCCCTATATCCCCGTTGTCAGTCAGGATCTGCGCAATTTGAGGTACGAAGCGCCTTGTCTAGACTGTTTTACATGCCGCGTTTGCATCTTTGAAAAGCATTTTTATGGCTGTTTCGCACCTCACATATTTAATTTATTTAAAAAGAGTCGCGGAGAGTTTATTGCCAGTTCTTCATTGGAGAACTGGCAGTAAATGTAAAATAATAAGCAAAATGTATATATCTTTTTTGCCGTTTATAAGTGTACATTGTGTTACCTACATGAATAAATGATTTTTTGCTTTGACCTTGACTTTAACTTTGACATAGTATTTGCCTTTAAATGTATTTAAATAGGTATAAATACAATTTACCATTATTTCATATTTAAACTGTAAAATCCAAACATCATTAGATAGCTTTAGTCCATTCAGACTTACTGAAAGACAAATCTAATACATGAATCAATCGATATATAAATCAATGCGACGACAATCGATCAATCGAATATGAATCACATTGAGGACAATCCATCAATTCGATTGATCCCATTCGATTCATCTCGATTATGCTCATTCGATTCGGCGCGAAACAATTTGAAAGCGCACTTATGAATAATTCAGCATCGATTATTCATTTGATGTATGGTTTGCGATTATTGGAAAGCTTTGTATATGTTGGGCCTTAGGCGAAGCTTTTGCCTACGCCACGCTTTGAATTACTGTATAATCGGTGAGATATATAGTAATTATTAGTGTAATTATTTGTATAGTATGATAATAATAATTAAGCCACATTATTTTCTTAAAACATTTACACACTTTTAATTATATTTGTACAGTTATACAGGTACAAACTTAATTTTCGATTCTAACGTTTTCTCTATAAATATATACATATATATTCGTCTGTAGCGACTTTATCCAATAATATGATCGTTATTGAGAAACATACAGTAATAGTAAATTAAAGTTAATCAACACTTTTTAATTACTAGCAACCCACACCCGTTAACCCAAAAATACATAAAGCAGGCCCTTGAACAGTGTTGCAATGTTTAAATAAAAATCGGTACTGCGCATTGTCTAGTAGGTGTCGCCCACGTCGGCTCCAGATAAATTATTAATACTGAATTTGTAATGATGCATAGATAATGTTATGTAGATATGATTTTGAAGTCATAGCTCTTTTGTTTTTGCCAAAGATAAAAGAAAAATATTCTAAGACTAACCTATGTAAAGCCTAGAAGTTCGCTTAGAACGTGTCTGTCATCGTAATTGACCCTATGATTTAGATTTCTGGATATACATACTTTCCTTGTAGGTTACTGGTTCTTTTATAAAGGCCTAAGACATTAATTACCTAGTAAAGTCAAAAACTTCTTACACTTACTCCAAAGTTTCTGAGAATAGCGAAGTTACGTAAAGTTACTTTTTAATGAAGATATATATGTGAATTGATTATGTTAACACTGGTAACATTTCTCTTTTTATAGTCTATGGCATAAGTCTGTCCCGATTCAGTGAGCTAGTATTATGCACTTAGTCATAGCTTGACAATGGCGGTGTATATTTGGTAGCATATCGACGCCATTTGCATAATTTGACACGAGAACTAGACGCCTAATGTATGAATTGCTATTTTCATATTACGATATCATGGGATTGTTATGATAAAGCTAGCATTGGTATTAAGAACTTATTTTGATATATGTGAGTCATTTTCTGTCTGTATTAAATAAATATATGTGGCATTAAACTATATATTTTATTCACACTTATTTGGACACTAAATATAAACACGATAAGAAATCTATATATAACTAATATATAACTAACTTATAATCTGACGTTAAGTATTACGGACTATGGACGCTTTCAAAGCCACACGAAGAGAGCCACTCGTAAATGTGAGAGTCAACAACACTTGGTACGCTCTTTTCACGACGAATTCTATATAGAATTGGTTCGGAAATACTTCAGTGGGTAGCCGGTTCCAGATAGTGGTAGACCTCTTTAAACAACCCGTGCTAAAAGAGTCATGTCATACAGAGAAGGGCAAAAAAAGAAGAAACAAAAGTGACGTAGGTAGACATATCTTAAACATACCTGCGTGATGTACGAGAATTGACATTAGCTTATAGGCTATATATAGCTGTAATGCATGTAAAGTCGCACTCTTTTTTGTGAACTTTATAGTTTAAAAAAATATATTTTATATACAACTAACTACATAGTTACGGTAATATTATTAACTAAGTGGCGGTGGGCAGGCCTCTCAGTGGATGCAGAAAGGTCAGAGCAGGACTGAAGGAAGATGGAGGAGGCTTACGTCTGATGCTGATAATATAAACAATATTGAAAAAGATGATACAAAATTTTTTCCGCTTGTAAAAACTAAATCAGTGTATTTTTATACTAAAGTACTCTCTCGTCTCTTTCTAACAAATTCTGTTTTTAACTGTTATAAAAAGAGACATCACAGTTTAGTTAAAAATTCTTAAGACTGGTTTAGATTTTATGAATGAGTTAGTTTACATAATTAGAATTTACTTTGCTAACATGAAATTAAAGATATCTATAACTATAACAGATTAACAAATATATTAATTAATAAATATATGTATTTTTAATTTTATATTAATAACTTCCAAAATTTCATGAAGAAAATAATCCAAATTTATATATACATGGATACAAATTACCGCATTATTTTTTTTATTTACCTAATACAACTTACAGAAATACACAATCGTCTTATCAAGCCATAACTCTATCGCCGATGACATATCTCGACAAAACATCGGCTTCCAAACTAACCATAATACATTTTTGGAAGTGTATTTATCTGTTGCTAACAAATCATAGCTTTTGTTGTTTACCGATTGTCCTTTGGATTGTTGAAGTGAAGTGATTTAATGTCTCTTGGTAACGATTTCGGGTTTATGGATTCTAGATATGACTTTTAGTTAACAATAAGAAAATACTTATGTGAGATGAGAAATTAAAAAAAATACGCTGTTTTAAAGTGAAAAGTGGATTTAATTGTTAGGCTTTATCTCTAATATTCATATAATATATATACATTAATATATATGTCTATAGAAATAAAGACCGCTTATTGATATACGATTGGCATTATCTGTTGTAGTTTAAAATGGATGGTGTTTTTTGCTTGACTACACTAATATTATAAAGAGGAAAACTTTGTTTGTTTGTTTGTTTGATTGTAATGGATAGGCTCATAAACTACTGGACCGATTTTAAAAATTCTTTCACCATTCGAAAGCTACATTATCCACGAGTAGTATAGGCTATATTTAATCTACACTAATATTATAAAGAGGAAAATTTTGTTTGATTGTTTGTTTGTTTGTTTGATTGTAATGAATAGGCTCATAAACTACTGGACCGTTGTTTAATAATTAATTGATTAATTAAATTTCTCTATCCATTAATCTAAGTACGAGATTTCTAATATATAAATTTATTTGAACATAATTTTTTAAAAGTATTTTTTAATAACTTATTGTACAAATTCAAGGCAAAAGACGGGCTATAAGGACGTGGTTGCAGACGTACGAGTGGACCGGGCATCACGTCCATCGAGGATGTTTATAGACCAGCACAAGACGGGAAACCAGATCCCGTGAGTCATAAAGTGGCAGTAGTAGAAGAACAAGAATTGTATATTGACTACTTAACGTTTGCGTTTCGGAGCCCAACACATGTTTTGTGACGTGGAGCACAGCACGTGGAGACACCTTGCACGTGGAGGTACTTCAAATCATAATCTGGAAGGAGCTCAGCTGGCTTAATTAGGCAGGCCGACTAAATGTGTGTAATTGCGGCTCACGATATACAAAATAATAATCGTCAAAATTGATTGGGCATATCTAGTTATTACAGCTCAGTGTTTTAGTTGTCAAAATATTTTCACCCCTCACCGTTTATAGGTTAAGCAGGGTGATCGTTTTGTAGGGCATTTGTGTTAATTTTATTTATAGACCATGAGCACATAAAACGTTTGGAATGATTGACAAAGATAACTCAACATTTATTAATCTTATTACAAAGCACTAAGGTTCATTTTACAAATATAGTATGTAACAATTTTGTAAGTGAAGTTAATAAATATCGGAAAGAAATTGTAACAATGAGTTATTTTAAAAGTAGTTATCGAGCAGGGCGCGACAAATCATTTGAGAGATTCGATGCGCCTCCTAAATTATTATTAAATAGATATTTGTGACTTTCATAGCATTCTTTGGTTATTTATGGGAGATTATGTAATATTTTATATGTTAAACGTAGCACTCTAATCTAATACAAATGGTTTACGTCGGCTTCTATTTGTGCGCGTTTGCGCGTGCATTTTTATATAACAGAAGCAAACAGTTAGGAGGCTCATTGGCAGAGGGATCAAAAGCGTATGCCCGTCCTTTAAAAAATTGGTACGCTCTTTGAACGATCCTAAGCGGAATTAGTACCGAAATACTTTGGTGGGCAGCTGGTTCCACATAGTGGTGGTGCCTAGCAAAAACTGCATAACAAATCAGTCAATTATGGGACGACGGACATCGAGGTGATAAGGGAGGAATTTCTTTTCCGCCTGGATGTCCGATGATAAAAGTCCGTTGCAGATTGGAACACAAATGTCATATAATTTTTAGGCAAAAAAAATATATGTATATAATAATATTTATCAATAGTGTTTGAGTGGCGCGTATACTTATTACACATTCAGAACATCTATAGAGATGTTACATTTTACACTTGTATAGATGTAAGACAGTGTTTAAGGAAAACCAACGACGGGATTCTGTTAAAGATCACGCACTTGCAGTTTAATCGCTCTGCTATTGGAAAGAATTGCTGCGGTTCACAGCAAACATTCTTTAAACTCATCATATTAAAATAAAAAAGCATTACGCAGATTAAGTTATTAACTGGTTAACAAAGAGCGTGGTAAATAAGAACATTTATACCCCAAATCTAAAAAGCTAGATTTTCTTAAATAAAATTACTGTTAAATGTATAACTATACACTTAACATGCTAACCACACAAAAACAAACGCAAAGTTGTCTTAGTCTTGGTACATTTGTTATCATCATAGGTGTGTAAGTAACAGAAGTGGTTTTTCATTTTTTATATTATAAATAAAACAGTAATTTATGAGCTGGAAGTGGCTGGTGAACAAGATTCTTTGTCACCGAAAAGGCTAAAATATTGTAATAATCTTATGTCAAAGTAAATCACGGCTCGGTCAAGGTTCACATAGAATGTACATAATAACGGCTTGCGTGATATAAGCTATTGGAATGTTTTATCATTTCACTATATATTTAAGTAGTGTTTAGTAAAATTAATGTATTTTACTTAACCGTTGTATAGACACGCTGATTGATAGTCTATTTAAATTTATTTAATCAGTAAATTTGTGGTCTAAATCTCATTTTATTTTTGAGACTAAAATGACGTTTGCGCATTGCTCACACATAGATATTTGAATATTGATATTTGTATGGCATATAACAATGTTGGCCTCGTGACTTCGGCGTGTGACTCTCATCCCTGAGGTCGAAGGTTCGATCCCTGGCTTTGTACCAATTGACTTTCTCTTGTCTTACTTATACCAAAATAAAAACCTTTGTTAAATAAAATTTGACTTTTAATATTCTATTTATGTTTGAAATACATCTTGAATAAACTAAATACATTGTGTTTAGAAATGAAATATCGATGAATAAACGTCCGATTACAGATTCGTCGCACAAAAAGCTAACGAAGCGATATTGTTCAGACTAACATATAAAGCATTTTGCGCAGTTCGTGTAATTTCTAGTTTATTAAAGGTTTAGTTTTGTATCGCGCAGCCCGGATATACGACCAATATTTAATCCTTGACTAGTTAAAACTATCGCGGAATATGCTATATTAAGAATATCTGTAGCGCTAAATCACTTGCATTATGAGCACACCCCACATACACACCCTCATATTCATATCACACAGCCACACCCAAATATAAAAAAATAACTTAGTTAAATGTATTGAATATTTTTTTGTTTTTGTAAATATTTTTGTATATTATATTATGTCTTTGGTTATATATTTGGTATAACTTTTTTTATATATAATTTATAATAGCTGTAGAATTACGAAATCAATAAAGTATAGCTACATAGATATCAACTGCATTTATTTTTTTCAGCTGTGACTAAAATACAGAGCAGTGACAAGACGCAAAATTACTGTAAGGTTTCATTAATAGTTGCTTATACGGAGAAAAAAACACCGCGGGAAACCATGTTATACCAAAAGAAAACTAATAACAAATATCAGAGACAATTGTAATTTTATAAGCCTCAGATTTCTGATAGGGTAAAACCGGGATAGATGCCCCGCTGGGATAGATGCCTCGTTTCTAAAAAATCAACTTCCAGAGAACGAAACAGCAAATTCGTTGTTTACATACACGCCACATGCACTGACCATCTCGGTGATGCAAGAGTTATTGTGCTAGAATGACGTTTCTCCCTTGTGTGTCGAATTACATTTGCAGCGGACGCGACGAACGCTTCAAAATTTCAAACGTAAGTATTCACTATTCCATATCTTTATAAACAGTTAAATGATTACATTTTATTTGAATAGTTTTAATACATTGGTTCTTTGAGAACACATTTAAGAGTCAATCACTGATGTTTGCATTTATTTTATTTATAAAATATTGAAAGGCATCTATCCCTAGTAAAAAGGATAGTTGCCCCGAGTTTACAAGGGATAGTTGACTTTAGGGGCATCTATCCCTCTATACTGCAAAAGCCTTATCAAAGTATTTAAAAGTCATAGTCGTGAATATTTTGGTATTTCCTAATAGTAGAATATTAGAAAACACAAAAAAAATGTATCCATCTTTAATTTCATACTTCGAATGTAATGAAATGAGTGTAGACACAGTGTTTTATTTATACTTACTTTGCTTATTGTAGGTGAGCCATGCCAAGGAAATACAAAAGAAAGGAGGGCGTATGAGCTCGAGTAGTTTCTTGGACAACAGAGCAGCTACAGTCAGCTTTTCATGAATTGGATAAAAAAGAATTGGGTATCAATGAAATATCCAGGCAATTTGGGATTCCATCCAGAATATTGCAAAGGCGTTACGCTATTAAAAACCAAACTAAGTTGACTTTGGGAAAACATCCTGTCCTGGGTTTTAAACACGAAAAAAGGTTGGTAGCGCACATTTTGAAGCTTAGCGACGCGGTATTTCCCCCAGATAGACGTTCTATGCGTACGTTAGCATACCAATTTGCCGAAAAGCTGCAGATTCAACACAATTTTGATAATGAAAACCAGATAGCTGGGAATGAATGGTTCGAAAGCTTTATTGAGCGAAATCCAGAATTGTCTATTAGGCAAGCAGAAGGTTTATCTGTCGCTAGGGCTAAAGGTCTTAGCAGAGAAGAAGTGACTCTAGATAACGAAAAAAAAGAAACATCTACATTTTTAGTCGAAGCATCACCAATATCACAAGTTCCTCTGACTTTAGCAAGGAGAGCTAAACAATCGGCAGATATTCTCAATTCTAGAGAAAAAATAAAAGAAAAAAGGGATATTGCTGGCAAGAAAAAGAAACAAATAGAATCTAAGATAAACAAGACTGAAGCTATGTTAATAATAAGAATATGTTAAGATATAAATAATATGTAATAAGAATATGTTGATTTTTATAATTGTTAAATAATTATTTCTACGTTAAAACGGGAATGTTTCGTTTGAGATGATTCTATATGATAACTTTAATATGTTATCGCTTAAACAGTTTTTTTGCGTTTTTTGTTAAAGACATGCATAAATATAATTATGGTTAAGCATTTTATATTACCTACATATGAAGATAATAAATAAATATTACATTTTGATTATGTATTCTTGTCGATTATTTAAAAAGGCATCTATCCCGCATCACAGGCATCTATCCTCATAAGTGATTTTATAGTGGGGCATCTATCCATATAGGTAGGCATCTATCCCCAAAAAATGTGTTTAGCAAGAATTACATTTTTACAAAACCAGTAATGGTTAGGTAATTAAATACAGTTTCTAAAGCTTTATGAATGATTAAACTAACTATATTACAGGGTCAATCTAAGCAAATATGTTTGGTATTCAAATAATGAAACAGTTTCGAAAAGTGGGGCATCTATCCCGGTTTTACCCTAGTTGTCGACGTTTTCGGTCTAAGGCAGGCGAATGTTAAATGCGCAAATAGAAAGAAAGTTAGTCAAGTCAAGAAAGTACTATGACCCCAGAGATAAGAGTCGCAAGCTGAAGCCATTGGCCTCAGATTTCTGTATCAGTCTTATGATCATTTGTCAATCGAATAGGTAAGTGCACGCGTTACTTTTTGTGTGTAAGCCACTAGGCCAACATTGCTGGATGATAAAATTGAATCCGTTTAAAAGTGTTGAAAATCGTGAACAAGATATAAAAAGGTAAAAGGTGGTAACCCTGCTATTTTCATAACATTTTATCGACAAAAGGAAAATACTAAATACGATAAATAATTCTGATCTGCATCAGTCCCAAATTAAGTCGAACAAAATCTAACTAAATCCACTATTGCGCGTTTTCAATGCAACATTAAAGAATACAAATCGCGGAATTTATTACGTAACCATTTGCGACGGTGTGTATAAATGGATCCATATAAAATAAATTTACACTAAACATAGTAACATACATGCTTTGTGAGGAAATATTGTAACAAATAATCAGTAGTACAAATTGTAATCTTTACAGAGATTCTTCTACTAATTAAAGGTTAATATATAGAGTTATTTACTATGCGATAGTGATTTAATCTAGCCTTGAAGGTTCTTGCAAACTTATTAGAAAATAGATGATTCATTTGCTAAGTATAGCACAAACATAAATTTGTGAAATGTATTTTACTTTAAAAAAGAATACAATTAAGTTTATATTGAATTTGTTAGAAATAAAAGGATTTTTATATTTTATTTAAAAAAAATATAGTACTGTCCAATAATTATAAGTGTATAATAATATTAATGTTGGTATAATATTATACCAACCGAAACTATGTTTTGTAGCAATACATATGGGTTTAACGCTATGGACCCCGAAGTAGTACAACAGTATAATGCAAAATCTAGAGAGATTTTCCGTATTCAACTTAAGGTTTTCTTAAAAAAATATATATTTGAATACTTATCAATAATCTGCTATCAGAAAAAGAATTTTATATTTCACCAATATAAGCAAGGTCACATTGATTCAGATAAATTATCAATAATTTTTATTATAACGACCACAAAAACATCGATAAAAATCTTCAAAATTCACACATTGCGATCCCCATTGGGAGATATTATGAGATATGATTGCGCAGTCAACCACCTGGGGTCGTTATGCGATAAAACAGATGCTAGTCCACAATAGACGAATATTCGGTAGGCGGTGACTGGTAAACTGCGCTTGAAATGTGACCATAAACAGTAGCAGATGGCAATAGTAGGGACACGCCCTGGATTTTTAAATTTTAGAACATGAAATCACAATTTCCCAAGTGTAAACAATTCCTTCCGTTTACACTTTGGCCTATTGAAATATAAGATGAAAAAATCACAATTTCTCGTTATGTCTATGCATTAGCCTTTTTAAATTTAAGGACATGAAATTATTCACAATTTTTTGAAATTTAAATTAAACGTCACAAAAAAAGATGCTTGCAAAATAGAAGACTCGGATTTTTTTACTTTTTCAAAAAACATACTTAACTGGTTGGACAGGTAAATCTCAAATATCGAACCTATGTGATTTTACTGTCTGTATTGAGAATAATATAAAAGAATGCTTGTTTTAAAATTTGCTTTAATCTCGAGTGGTATGGTCCACTATAAACTAGCATACTGAATTAATATCAACAAATTATCCTATATTATTCGTAAACGACGATAGCAATTTATCTTCGCCGACCACAAAGCGAACGAAAACATTGTTCACAATATTGACACGTTTTTGTTCGAATGGGGTCCAATAGACCCCCCACTTAACGCAGTATTGTCTTGTTTACTGCAGTTTACGTGTGGTACAAAGAAGAAGTTGAAACGCAATTTAGACTTAATATTGACTTTTAGATTTAGACTTATTCGAATAAAATATCAGTTTTCAAAGTCCCTTAATAATATACAAGAACGATAATTTTGCAATTAATTTAAGATAGGCAGATGTCAAATGTGAAATACCTTTTATTTCTCTTTGTTTTTAATTTTAATTCCATTTACTTATAAAAAATAATAACGAGGAAGAAGTGACCTAGAAGTACCTACTTTGAGAACTTGCTTCAATGACCAGATACTAGACCTGTTAGTAAAGTAACTAGAGCCTAGATAAAAAAACTGTCATGTATATTGTTAGCCTCCCATGAATGGTTTACATGAGTCAAAACTAGACGTATACAAAAAGAGTGAAGTGACTTATGATAAAGCTATGTCAATCTTTTTTATTAACTTGCTTTGACATAAGACTCGAAGAGACTTTGAGATTATACAATCTCGGAGACGAATGAGGCCAAAAACTATAGTCGTCTATGTGTTACAAATGAAATGAAAGTAAATAAAATCAAGAAGCGGAATGAAGTAGCTGGTCGGAGCAAAATATAATAAATAAAACAGGAATATTGAAGCAAGTAAGTAGTTTTAGTAGTATAGAATATAAGTCGCTTCAAAACATGTAAATAAATACGTAAATAGACTCTAGAATTGAAGTAAATGCCTACTACGAAAAGTTTAAGGCAAAAAAGAATTCCGCTTAATCGAACATCTTGTACCACACAAAACTTTGCACATTTCATTAGCCGACATCACCCGATTCTCAAAGCATTTGGCTTCAAAAATATTTTGAGAGATCGTGTCAAATGATGCCATTATTTCGTATTGTCGAATTCAATGTATTTTCAATGAATTTGTCACAGAAATAAATATACCACTATGACCCTTATTTCTTTGTTAGACAGACCTCAATTGCGTACAATTTATCTCGAGTACTAGAGAAAGTAAATTGAAAACGTATCTTCAAAGTCATTCGTCAAGGTACTTAATTTTTGTCGGTTTGTTAGTAAGTTATGGCTGTGTATGAATTTAGAACGAATCTCAAAAGAATTGTACTTTAATATCAGTTGTTGAATTGTACTTTGTATAGCACTTATAAATTGTTAGATTTTAACATAAAGCATATTTCACAAAACGTACATTGTAATCATTTTTTATTTTCATACGTGTTGCTAACGATAATAAAAAAGGTACGACTTTTAAATAATACCGATTAGGTATTTAAAATTCCGCCATCAATATGAAATATTCTTAATGGTATAAGGTATGAAATATTTATCAGAATTTATTTCCTCGGCTGTAGAACCCAGGAAATCTTAGTTATACGTTTCAGTTAACTGTTCACCAGATAAAAGCTTAAATTAACATCGTTAATTTAAATATTAATATTATTATTATTCTGGTTTTAAATAATATACATATTTCTTTAAAATGTATTATTCTATTTATAACTTATTATCTTATGTGTGTGTGGAGGACCTGTACAGTATATTCTTCTACAAAGAACCAACAAAACGTACTACTAACGTCAACAATAAATAAAATTCAGACTTATAAAATACCGATAGATAACAATAAAATGAAGCTGTATCGAACTGTATCAGAATCCCTTACAATAAAAAGATGCTCCAAAAACCATAAAAATACAACAGGAACGAAATCATTAATCAATGTACACCGACGGTGGTTCGCAAAAAATGAACCTGCTAGCCGCGTGGGCACGGCATTTATTGCTTTTGGCCAAGTGTGATGGCTTTTTTCAGATCGGGGACCCTTAAACTTGGACTTAAATGATAATGTTAGAAATTATATATTTTGACATCTTGATTTCTAAAACGAAGTATTTTAAACGTATAAATACTTTAAGTATATTATTATACACGAACACTACTTAGCAGTGTCAGTAGGCACTAGTAGGCAAATCATAACAAATCAATAAATTTACGTAAAATTAAGTAATAGAGGATTTGTAAGGAAATCGGCATTTCTGGGACCCAGTAAAGAATGGGGATTAGCCACACCAATAAAATTGGAGTATTTAATCAACTATTTAATTAGATGTTTATATTATTTAGTTCTCAATAAAACGAATTTAATTAATCTTATCAAACTTAAAACTTTTATTAGAATTTTGAACGAATACCAAAGGATCTCTAAAGTGTAAAAATCATCGATTTATTCTATTTTGTCGCATATTGAATTCGGGACGCAATAAAATATGGAGCGCTAGTCGACAATATTAATGATACCCAAACCTTTTCTTGCTTCTTTGAACTTAGATCCTTCTCGAAAATCTTCATTTTTTCCAACGAATATTTCAATTGTTTAAAATTAATTTATGATTGAATTGTATTGGCGTCTGTTGCTTGACCTTAATTTGATTGATCGTTGAATTTTGACCACCTGGAGGGTCAACTAATTGTTTTTAGTTTTATTCATATTTCTGTCATGGATCTTGCAATTGTCTGTAAAGTGTAAATCAAAATTTTTTGACGACCGTCTAATTTTTTTCCCTGTATTAGGATTGATGCTTCTTACTTAAGACACTTATCCTAAGAGTAGTTTATGGATAATTGTAGATAATTGTATAAATAGAAGTTAAATTATAACGCGTATTTAAAACAACAGATGTCAATTTAAATATTATATATATATGTACGAGAGTAACACTGAAAATGTTTTGAACTGGGCAGTTGTCAATGAAAACTTTTTCTGAATTTCAAATTTAGAACTCTTTGGTAACCTAATCTAGTTGGCTCAGGGCCTCTTTCACAATGTCCGGATAAGTTCCAAATAAGCTATTTGTTACTTATTGGTAGGATAAATAGTATTTTTGCGTTTCACGACTGTCAGATAGCGCTATACGTCATGAAATTCGAACTATATTATTTGAAACTTTTATCTTTCGAATAATTTATGTGTTGCATAGCTATTTGGCACTTTATCCATACATTGTGAAACAGGCCCTTAATGTAGAAAGTGGCCAATACTTGTATCATTTTTCCGCTCCGTTCCGTTTCTACACATCGTCGCAATTGATGGAACCACTGAGAAAAGCAGTGAGCATTTTTCCTGGAATACGGTATGCTAATAACTGTTTGCCTGTGTCCTGGAAAAAATGGCTAATCTGTTTTTTTATGATATGTCTTTGTATAATAAGAGAATTAAGTACCTACCAATGCAAGAAGATCCAAATTTTAAGATTTTTGTGTCAGATTATAAAATAGATTCGATTTTCCTTAAACGTATGTAATCTTGACATATTTCCCAACATTGTCCATGCGAAAATTAAAATTATTGCAATTACCATCAAAAAATTTACGACGTCGTTCAGATTTCATCAAGACATTAAGATTTTTTGTCGTGAACACTGTTTATGTCGCATTATTACCGTGAACCCGATAAACATAACTTTTATAACTAATAAAGTACAGTGGCATAATGTCGTGTTTATTAACGTTGTAAATGTTAATTGTACGAATATTATTCTTGCTGATTGTGGCGTTCGAGATATGGTTTTATTAAATTGTAAAACGATGACACAGTGTGCCGCTTTATTGCTTTTTGGATGGTGTAAGCGACGAAGTAACTGAACTTTTTATTCACAGAACAGATAAAATAATTAGCTATCCACACACAAAAGAAGAATATATTCATAACAAACTGAAAAAAGAATCATTAAAACATTCAGGTGAACTGTTAGGGTCCAAGCTTAAACCTTTAATTTTTTGGTGTTCCTGTGTATGGTTATACGTATTTATTATCGTTAAACGAAAGAAAGACAGTCAATTGTCAATTATTATATATAATCTGTGGTTATCCTAGATTGTAATAATTAGATAAATCGCAGCATATGTTTATCTTATCACACGTAACGCAATTTATTGTCATAATTTAGGATAAGTTTATATAACTGTTGAATATTGATAAATTTTTAGGAAAATGCAAATATCTTCTTGTACCACGCCTGAAAACAGTTTTTCATTAATCTCGATTTAAATAACTTTATGGCGGTTGCGAGTACTGCAGTTAGTGAGATAAACGTTTATTATTGTAAGTTCAAGTTATTTTCAGATTAACTTGTGCTTTATTAGTTTGACGACGTATGCATTTAAAGAACCACTTTTAATTCATTTCTTACATTTTTTTAATTTCAAAGAATGACATCATTTAATTAATTTAATTTTGGAAGTCTCGCCTTCGTCATAACTTTTCTGTATGTCAGTAGTGATCAACCTTCTGTGCCTGACACGACGTTCAAATTACGAGTAGGCTATCTGTGCTGTCAAGTATATAAGTTGGCACTGGCATATAAATCCGCCATTAATTTTGTTAAGATAGGTAAATTTGTTATTTTTGATTGTGAGTGTATTTTTTAAAGTATTAATTAATAAAAGAGGCTTAAAGGCATAATGTAGTTTTAAAATGTATTGCGTATTTAATAGGTTCAATAATGTTGATAATAAAGCTCTCAGCGCCATCTCTCGAAAGTCACAGGAACTACGTGAAATTACGCTTGAGTGACGACGTCAGTTAATGTGCCGATTGACCACTGAATAACTTTAATTTCTTTAAAACGTATAATTTTTAAATATACTCACTATGGTGTAATAAAATTGGGAGTATTATTATTATAACAAAATTTTAACCACTCCTTTAAATATTTGACATTTTATTAATTTATTGTCATTATACTATAATAAATTATTTTAAAATAGATTTTAAATTGTCGGGCCGCATTTGATCTGTATCAGAAAACCTGAGTGATACAAATAACGAGACATTTTGTACACTTATGAACTGCATTGAAATTTATGTTATACTTATAACTTAGATCCATCAAAAATATATATACGTAATATATATAAACCCACGAGGATATATTTTGATATTGAAACCATAAATCGTTTTTGTTATATTTAGTTGTAGTTTTCATACTATATTAAAATTAAGCATAACATTCATACAGTTTATAATGTCAGAGATATATTTATTGTTTGCTTGTGTGTTTCTCCACCATGCCAACGTCATTTCTTGATTAAACATCACGCATGTTGTACTACTAAAAAATAATATGTATATTATATAAACATAATATGATGTATTATAATTCTAATTAATAATGTTAATCTCGTTAAACGAATTCTAACAAGAATATATTTTAAACCATTGACAAATTGAGATGTCAGAATTAATGTGACATTTATTTTAACACGTCCCCAATTAATAATTTAAAAATCGACATTTGCATGGCCGTTATGTTATATTGTAAAGCGTATTACATAATGTATTAGGTAACTTTAATATGATTCTTTATTAACGGAAAACTTAAATAGTATTCTTGTCTCTTAAAGATGTTTTATAAACTTTATCAATTATTATTATCAACAAATACTATTTAAATTTTCAATACTTTTCAGCAATTGTGGTGACTTAAACTGTACGTTCAAATTAATTTGTAAAATAGATTTGTGTTTCCATTAGTTATATTTAATAAAATTTAAAAAAATAAAATGATTTTTAATAAATAAAATGTTTTTACGCATTAACAAACATACAAGAAAATTTGGAAAAATTAAACCTTTTTCGGTCAATTATTTATTCTTATAAGATTCATGTAGGAATCTAATCTAAAAAGGTTAATTGTTGGCAGTTTAATACGATGCGAAAGCACCATCAGTATGGCTATAATTAACTATTCTTTACACATATAAAAAGTACATATAATTCATTACTAAATTATTATTTTTTAAACAAGGATTAGTTCTCTTGGATTATCAAATATATTTTTCCAGTATAAAAAACCAGTTTAATTGGTAAGTTTATTTGTTTCCATGGCCTCTGGTCTTCAGTAAGTACAAATTTGACCCCTGGTTTTATATGTAACCTTCGCGCAGTGGGTGCTAACCATAGGTTATTAAGTTTACATTAGAAAGTAGTGATGTGCTCACAATCGATGAATTTTAAATTTATAGTATAGTGTTGTAGTATTATTTTTATTATATTTAACGCCGTTTTTTATCAAATAAGGAACAAAATATGAAACGTTCTCATATCACTAATTTTTTATAGTATTTTTGTCATTTGTCATTTGTTTGGGGTCATTGCCAAACAGGAACTTGTTTGAAGTAAGAAATAGAAAATATTTAAAGTTATATTAATTATTCGAATTATAATTAAATTTATTGAAGTAATAATATAGACTAAGTAAAGTAACATAAAAATTAGTACAACACACACACAGTCAAATGATGTGTTAGCATAAATCCTATTTAAATAATATAGTATTCCAACCAATTCCACTAAGGATCCTTCAAGAAAACAGCGTAAGAATTATTAGATTGGCGACCGTATCACTTAACATCAGGTGACCCCCCTTCCCGTTGCTTCCCGTTACATAAAATGGTGTAATCAGATTGGTATTATTATTATAACAATATTTTGCAATTATACCGCATTGATCTTATTCGACATTTTATTTTTATAAAAATCATTATGAGACATATGTATAAATATAAATGGCACTGAAATAATCGTTTATGTAGGCCCCTTCAAGAAAACAGCGAACCAATTAATAAAAGGCTAACAATTTGCCTTCTGGCAATGTCAGTGTCCATAGGCGGTATCACTTAACATCAGGTGAGCTTCCTGCCCGTTGCCTTTTTTTACATATAATCACTTATTATTTCATTACAAAGTTATCGATATATTACAATACTTGGCACATAACTAGCGTGACCCAAGTGTCACGTGCATATTATATGATAGTGTAAACAACATTATTTATGTCGCTTTTAGTGCAACTATTCATGATTTCGAAACTTTAGAGAAAATCAATGGTTTATTCTTCGATGGAAATTTATATCGACAAAGTTTATTTACAATTTAGAATAAGTAAGGTCCGTTTAGGGGATTGGCATATTTATTGTTCAATGGGGCTTTTTTGATAATATTTTTATAGAAGCGGGCAAATGGGCTGAACGCTCGTCGGACACTCAATGCCAGTCTGGCGTGTGCGTTGCCGGCCGTTTAAGGATGTAACTTTTCAATCGATTATTCAATAAACAGGTGTTGCGATGTTAATTATTTGAGGAAGGCGCAATAGGTTGATCGTATGTACTTGACTATCAAGAATTTTTAATATAACAATGTATTTATTTATTTTTAGCTAATTAGTTAAATTATAGTTTATATATTAGTAGGTACTATGTTTTTAATAGTCTCGGTATCTTGGAAATCATTGTGGAACTAAACTAAACCTTTATAGTAAAAAAACAGTTTAAGTATGAAAGGAAGCAACAATGTATTTGTATGTTGTGGCAATTAGCATATATAAAGTACAAACTATCTACTCCAAAATTAGCTAAAATATACAAGTTATAAATGAGCATATATAATTGTTATAAGCACTTTCTGGTACATGGACTTAGACTTAGAATAAGAAGCTAATCGGAAGAACATAAAGCATTTGAAAGTTTTATGTTAGACTAACGATCTTGGGTGCTTTTAAAAATGTCAGAGACAGAATGACCTCTCGATATTCGTGGTGTAAATAACAATCCGTAGGTTTTTTTAGAATAACTGATGTTATTTGCATTCATACAAACATGAATTTATTAACACACTGCATTAGCTGATCTTTGTTAATTATTTCAACATTTTGCACATTGACAAAGTTTGCTCAACTCAATAAAATGATATCGTATTAATTATCATATAGCGGGTATGTCACAAGTCCCCTCTCGTGATCTACAAAGCCCCCACTTTGGGGCAGTCATTGCCCCCCTATAACGGTACAGGCGTGGCCTGCGCCGCACACACCAATCGCAGAAGTGCCGCCCGACCGCCGATCATCTAAACGAATGATCTAGCTTACTTGTCATTTTGCGTGCACCCGATTGGCCGTTGATAATACCTTTTTGGCGGTGATCTACTTTCGCACCTCGCTATTAAATGTCATCAACTTTGCCCTAATTAAACAGTTTTGAGAACCGCAATGACCTGCGCCCTTTGAGCCACCTGTGCGGCAGCGACAACTGTAGTCATGCGCATACGTTCCGTATTTTATAATACGCATAGAGAAAGTAACGGTATTATGCGACCTTCCCACCCGATGCCCGCGTGTCGACTGACGGATGAGCGCGGGTTAACCTCTGATAATAAGTAAGAGGGAGACAGTGATATATGGTGTGTGAGGTGCGAGCGGGATGCAAGATGTATCTTCTTCGGTGATCGTGAAGCGCAAGATGAGTGTACAGTCACACACGAACCATATCGGAGTAAGCTTCGAGACGGTTTGAATGACGAAACGCGCGATTTGCGTTGCGCGTACGCACGTTCCAATATAGAATTCGCGCGAACATTTTACTAGTCAATTAAATTTTTGTGATTCTGTGGTTAAGTGGTGTGAAAATATGAAAGGGTAATTTAGTGAATACGATTATAACTTTTTAATATAACTGTATTGGGTATTGAAGTGGAGTTTCTGCTATCAACAACTTTTTTTATCAATCAACGTAAGTACTTTTATTTAAATATATAAAACATTTTCTGTGTGTTTTGATTTTGTATTTTTTTTAATGTGACTAATATAAGCATTTGACAAAAGGCCATAAATAACTGAACCGTTAAGCTATCAGATTTACAAACGCGTGGGTGGAGCACCTGTTGTGTCAAAAAAACTGCATAAAAACGTAATATAATTCAACAATTTAAAGCATTGTCAATATATTAAAGAAACTGACATCCACACTGTATTTGTGTCTTATAAGAATAATTTTATATTTTAAAATGTTTGTTTTATTAACATTGTACGACGGAAAATTTTACTGACAACAATACAAAAGATATAAACGCGCGAGCATCTCGACTCCTAATAATTAAAAATATGAATTTTAACATTCCGAATATTTTTTTTAATTATAATTCCAAAACAAATTCACTAGTTTAATTGAATTATTCTTTACCATAGTGTTCCTCACCTATATTTGTTTATTGGTGAACCTTCACATTGTACACATGTATCACGATTCAGTATCAACATTGATTGATTACCCTCAAGCGAACATTGCAATTATTAAACTGCTTTTAAAACTGCAAATAATCGATGGTTTTTTGTTTAAGAGTGTTGAAAAATCTGGAAATATCATTAAAATTATATTTACGTAAACAAGATAGAACTAGTTTATCATTAATGTGAACCTAATTAAAAAAAATTATTAATCGAACTTAAGTTTAAATATGTGACTTAAGATTTTCCAAATTGAACTAATTGTATTGTATTGATTATCGTAAGCTTTTGCCA
The DNA here is from genome assembly GCF_905147795.1 of Pieris rapae. Classification (NCBI taxonomy): domain Eukaryota; kingdom Metazoa; phylum Arthropoda; class Insecta; order Lepidoptera; family Pieridae; genus Pieris; species Pieris rapae. Next base: position 10,558,426 of record NC_059512.1, on the reverse strand, counting down.
AAAATTCTGGATGTATTGGAGAGTTTATGTATTGAGTAGAATATTGAAGGTATTATGAATATAATGAGTTTGATAGTAAAGTCATAAATAGACCATTTCGCATTGGTAAATATGCTACGTACCTACTTATCTTTAAACGCTAAAAATGATTCTTGCTATAGAATTTGGTTTTAAGGTAAAAATAGAGTATATTATTGAATAGACTGAACGCGTCAAATGAAAAGTGTATTTCTCATATTTAAAAAATACATTTAAACTATAGCTCTTTGTGTTACTTCAACATAATATATATATATTGTATATCTGAAATAATAATTATTTTTTATTTTCAACTATTTTAACACCGTAAAAGCTATCAAAACAATAAAAACTTAGATTAATTCCCATAAAAATAAATTTTTATTGCAAAAACATTGGAAAAATTAACCTAAATAATAAATGAATCGGAGAACTAGAACATTAGCACATGTCGTAAATATGAAATGATATAAATTTATTGCAGCAGAGAATTTTAAAACACACAGGCTGTTTTTTTATAAGAATTATATTTCAATTTCTACATAATATTGTAATTATTAGAAGAAAAGCTATGATACTAATGGGAAATATGATCAGTATTGATCTAGTGGCCTCAGCGTGCGACTCTCATCCCTGAGGTCGTAGCTTTAATTCCCGGCAGTGCACCAATGGAAAGGTCCATTGGTGCACATTTCTATGTGAGCTTTTTTCATTCGCTTGAACAGTGAGGGAAAATATCGTGAGAAAACCGGCTTGCCTTACACTCATAAAGTCGACGCCGTTTGTCAGGCACAGGACCTTCTTTTCGCCAGTAATACCACTTCAAAGAAAGAAGACATATAAGAGAATAAGAGAAGAATACAATAGCCTCTCAAAAATTTTACTAAACTTACAGATTAAGAGTAATTACTGGCTTTTTTAAAAATAGTTATTACTACTAGTCGGTAATAAAAGCATTTAACAACATTCTTCTGTAGATGAATAGTTTCCTTAGACTTATATTAAATAGATTGAAAGTGAGTCTAGACTAGAACACACTGTATATTAGATATAAAATTTTAATTTAATTACTGCGCATGCGATCGAAAGTGCTGTTTCGTTAAGCTTTAACGGTGTTTTATGTTATGATACCCAATTTTATGAATATCTCCGTGGGAAAATGATCTAGATGATCAAATGTCATAGATTTTCATACTTATGATTAAAACCTCTTTTTTATTGAAGTACCACGTCATACATAATGAATACATATTTTAGAAAAGATAAACTACAGTATTGTTACAAGCTATCTTTTCTAAAAAATAATACAAAAGAGCACGAGGCTCACACACGCGACATTATGTATCCGTGGACATACATAAGTGCGTTGCCGGCTTTTTAAAAATTTGTCGTAGTTATGTTTCATTGCCTTCCTCAATAAATGAAGTAAACACATATTTTTTTTCAAATCGCAACTGTTTGTTTAAATTAGTGGATTCAAATGCTTACCATTGATAATATTAGTTAAGAAATAATCATCATTTCAAATTGGTAGTGTACCCAATATGAATAATGCTTGAGCATGAGATTTGAACTTGCGCGTGTTAACTTCGGCATATACCTCGGTAGGTATATGCCGAAGTTGGCACGCGCCGTGTAACCGTGGCACGCGCATGCGCAGTGGAATTACATTATAATCAGTGTTAGCTGAGTTGCCTCATGGTGTGTCTCTTATGCCCGACGTCACAGGTTCTATTCCCGTCTATGCAACAATGGAGTTTCTTTCTGTGCACATTTAAAATTCCCTCAAACGATGAAAGAAAACATCGTGAGGACACCAGCTTGACAATACCCAACATTTCAGCGGCGTGTGTCAAGCACAGGATCACCTTTTTTATATTAGATTTACCACACACACACCTTAATCTCAGGTTCAGACCTAAAAATTTAGCACTACTATTTTTTAGGTTTAACTATGATCAAATCAAAAACTGAAAAGTTTTATTAGCGTTATTAAATTGCCAGCAAAGAAAATCAAATTAAAGACTTAAAATATTAAAATTCTTAGAAAATAAATCATAACTTATAAGAATCTTAATATATATATTTCTTGTGTGCGTGTGTATGTGACTGAACTCCTCCTAAACGACTGGACCGATTTAGACGAAATTTTTTGTGTGTGTTCAAGGGGATCTAAGAATGGTTTAGATTCACAATTTTGTCCGCTGGACAATGTTTTTTTTAGTTAATTTTCAATTTATTAGTTGTTGTTGATTTTGGAATGTTTTACATTGGATCCGACAGACGGCGCAAGCTGAAAGCTTGACACTGCGCTACCATCGCAGTGTCAAATTTTAAATAATATTCGAATTTTAATTTTAGTCTGTCCCGAAATTTAAAAAAAGTGTTGTTATCATTGTGTTATATCGTGTGTGACCATGTGCTGGATCGTTAGATATTGTCATAACATTTGAATAATAATTTTCATCAAAATGGCTTATTAAAAATTGAAATTTTAAAATTAAAGACGTGTAGACAGGACAACGTCTGTCGGATCCGCTAGTATTATTATAGATATAAATATGAAGCATGTCCTTTGTCAGACTATGTTTAAACGAATTTGAAGGTTTTTTGCATGTAATCATATAAATAAATATTAAAATATTCTATAATCTGGTTTCGTTTTTAAATTTATCTCAAGATCCATTGTTTTACGTCACAAAGGTATGATTGATGTACAAGCGACAAATTGTCAGTAGTCATTAAAATAAATAATATTTTTTGTGATATATTTTATCTTTGAATTGTGTTTTTATTTCTTTTAACATATTATAAGAAAAATCTCTTGAGCGAAAAGGAAAGTTTTTTATATGGTTTATGTGTATGACGTTAGTTAATTCTTTATTTTTTATTTGACATCACAACCGATATTATCTGTCTATAAAGTGACATATTTCCTTAACATTTTCTTACAACAGTTTAAACTGAATTAGAAAATTGACTTCTAAATCAAATAAATATATGTAAAAACCGATTTTTTTTACATTTACTGAGAAAAAAAATGTTTTCATTTCTCTTTCGGCTCAAGAAATATAATAGGCGGTAATTCATTAACAGATGACGCCATCAAAACAAGGTCATTTGTATTCCAAGTGGAACCGACGGAACATGTGTAATTAAAGAGAACATTAGAATCGCACTTATCATAAGTTTGGTAGAAGTTAATAGCGGAAGCGAATATTGCTTATTATGTTAAGAGAACTAAAACTTTAAAAAAATCTCTTCTCTCTCTTATCATAGCGCCATCTCCTTTTGAAAGTTGACAATCATAGGTTAATTAAATTGTGGATGTCACGTTTCTCAACATTGACTTGGTGCTTAGACTAAGTCTAAAATTCTACAACCATGACTTTCATCTGTAGCCAGGTCTTCTTCTGCCAATTCCACACACCTGCCACTTGCCTTGTATGATAAGTTGAATCGTGTTTTCTGGTATTACGTAAGACGTTTCCGAAATACTACGGTTACTTTGATTATCGCCAACGGGCATTGCATTTAAAAATAAAATATATGTAATTAAAAAAAATAACTTTGCACACACGTTCATTACATGTGTTAAAAACTATTACTATCTGACCTGAATAAAAATAAGGAATATCTAACTATAATAGACAACAAATTATATGTAACACAGTTATTGCAAGATACCTCTGCGATCATGTGGGTAAGATAGAATAAAAAAAAATTGTTAGTTAATCGTTCACAACCGTCACTTTTTTTTTCGATACATTTACTAGTTTTATTGTACCACTGTGCTCCCATTGTGTATTTTATCTATATTCCGAACATTGCAAACATCATACGAGTTTGCTAGTTTGCATTAATTAATGCTCACAAAAGGCGTTTTCGATATCTCCCAAGAAACCTCTTCCTCTTACAGTTTGTACCACGCATGCAAAGTAGAAAGTAGAAGTTTTTACAACTGGGTGTGTCTGCGGTCACCAACATGACATTTTCACCTTACGAGTTAACTTTATTGTCTTCCTAGACTTTATTGCACTGACAGTGGTCGTAAATTAAATTGAGAGACGCCACATAAATATTGATTGAAGTTTGAAACACTTGTGTTTTCTTCCCGAAACGTAATGGCGTAACCGTCTTTCATACTGAGTCGATTTTACCTTTCATTTTCAACTTTATTAAGATATTGACATAATATTGTGATTTCTTGAATTTTTATTATAAAAAGTGTACTGTTACATACAGTATTCAGCAGTAGAAATAATTTCGTTTTATTTTGACGGTACCTTCTTGATTTCTCTGTTTTTTATATAGTTCCCTCTAAAGACATATAGACCATCCCGTAATGCATAAATTAATTGTATATACACTGATCAAAGATAATATCCTTAACCCATTAGAAAACTTGTGTCAAGTTTAGGTAGGCACTGGTCAGATAAGAAGTATCAACCACCAATATAAAATTTTCGCATAAAATCAATAGTATTTGTAAAATGTAGTTTTTTCTTAATTGTATAGTCATAAAAATATAGATAATAAAAAATTATACTTTTATTTCCTGTATAAATTAAAATGTATAAAATTGTTTGACATAGATCGTAGGAACTGATAATATTTATCTTAAAATAAATTAAAACATAATTAGGAGCTATGAATAAATTAAAAAGCACACCTGGATTATAAAAATACTGTTAAAGTTTCGATTGGATTAGTTCAGTTAGAGTAAACTTTTTACCACATACGCCCACAATTTAGATTAAATAACGAACTAATTTCATATATTTATGAAACTTCGTCTTTGATTTTAGGCATCGGTTTATGAAAGGGCAGTGTTGGTAAAGAGGCTTCAGCGTGCGTCTCTCATCCCTGAGGTCGTAGGTTCGATTCACAGCTGTGCACCAATTGTCTTTCTTGTAGCAAAACATCTTGCGGAAACCGTCTTGTCTTAGACCCAAAAAGACGACGGCTGTGTTTGGCACAGGAGGCTACCTTCTTGCCTATTAAACTGACAATTGACCAAAAATCTGAGGCCCTAAAAAAAGTTGTCTCTGATGTTTTATCTCATGTTAAACCAATTGATCAGCCTATGTTATTAATGCTGACACAATATCAACGTGTTATCCTCGCATGAATCGCACTAATTTTCACCAATATATTTTCCAAAGCCTCCTTCTGCTTATTCAAACGGTGCTTGGGACTAATAAAATTGTTCCTAATTTAAATATTACTCTTTTAAGTATTGTTTACATTCATTTAATTAACAACTACGTTTTTTGGTTCTCACTAAGCCAGTTATAATTAAAAGATACAACGCTGTTTCTCGGATCTTTAATCTCATTAGTGACCATTGAAAATGTGATGTGAATGGCGACTTTTTCACTTGTATTTCTAAATGTAGATTGAAGAATTTTATTCCTCGTTTGCATACAACTAACATGTTTATACTAGGAAACGTGAGCGGCGAATGAAAAATGAGAATGGAATCCTTTTTTTGTTCTATTAAATATATTTGCATAAATTAATACAATGAAATCGGGTACCTATAAAGTTTTCTATCACTTACGATTTGTTAAGTGTATTCTTGTGTGCATATAGGTATTATAACATTAAAAACTGAATGATGTGGTATCTTTATCAAATAATAAGTTGTGTATTCGGTATAATTATATACTATTGAGTATATTTATTATTTCTTACAGAAATTATAACAACATAGTCGTCCCAAAGGTTATGGTATAATTGATCAATATTACGCAAAGGTTAAAAATACAATACACTCACAAAGTTGTTCTTATATGATCATGTTTAGTCTATTACATTTACATAGATAATATTTTATTAGGCTGGGTCAAGATGCGATCAAATATTAGCCTTGCGTCACGAATATGTAAACGTGCTACTTAACTTGTTCTATTTATTTGTGATTTTATCTGATATTATTTAAATAATGAAATCACTGATATTTTAGATTAAAAACGTATATAATCTTTACATAGTGTAGTAGCAATGAAGTTTTTTAATTGCTTTCGTATCTAAACATTAAAATGTGTTTGAGGTAGGTTTCGTAGAACAATCTACGAAAAAAAAGAAGAGTTGTGTCTGCAAAAAGGCTATTATAGTATATTATGAGGTAGCGAGATTCTAATGTCTTGTAAATTTATAAAACATTTCACCACAATAATACGCGCGTCATTAAATATACCCAGCTGATACTAGTGTATTAGTTGCTAAATGTCAATTTGTAAAAATCCTGTGAATCGTATTGAACTTAAAACTGTTCCAGAAGTCTAGCTCATAGATTAAAATTCCCTTATGAGGAGTGTTTATTGTTGTATTAATTCTAACGAAGCAAATAAAGGTATATTTATCTCAAGTGTTCACACGGGGTCTGACAGTCTATGTGACCTCTGACGGGTGACCTCGCCGGCCACTGACTGATCGAGTTCACTATTCACTTTTAAATGACGTGGATAACAGACAGACCTATGAAACACTTTTGAGCAAAAGGTGGAGTGTAAGTGGAGTACCATACAGTACTATGTCTATGGAAGCCTTGTTGACAACATGTACGTCTTTATATACGCACGTGTACGTCTATCATATAACATATAACATCCCTTGAACTCTGAGGAAGGTTTTAAAATTTCTAGAATTAGAAAAAAAAAGATTTTATTAAGTCGGAGTACTTAAATTTGGAAAAGCAAAATGCCTATGGGGATAACATAGAATAATGTTCCATGTTGCAGTTACTAAAAGGAATCTAACAAAAATAACGCATTTAGGCCAAACTTAGTTCGCGGGGGTGGTGTTTCTAGATAAATAAATCAATTAAATTTAATCAGTTAGTTAATTGTATTAAATACTTTGTTTGTTTGTTCCCTTTTGTAAATCTTTTTGTTATATAATGTATCATGTATTCCATCTGTGGCTATGTTCTCGGTGTATTTGTTAGCGGTGTATATGTAATTTGTGTTAGCTGTAGGAGTACAAAATAAATACATAAGAAAAATCTATGTACAATGTACATATTATGTGTGCTTCCTTATTAAAATTCACTGAGTATTCATCTCAGAGCATGTTCTAATTTAAATTACTGTGTGAACTTTAGCCTTCCATCGTGCTTAGTTAGCTGACAGCGAACTAAGCTGTCAAGCGCTGACGTGAGCGGTGACTTTTCACATCAACATTCTTAACATTCTTAGACATATGACTTAATTTGAATTATAACGCTTCATCCTGCATTCTACGAGTATTATTTCAACATCCTTGTTGTTGTGTAAAATATAGTTTTAATTCTGGAATATCTCAAACCAAATAGAATACCACAGACAAAGTTAGCAAGCTTTGAAAATCGAACAGGAAATAGGGAAAACCACTTGACAACAGCGTTTTACAGTTTTACCGCCATTTTATGTTCGGTGGAAAGTGACGCTATTTTACGACTTCGTCCATTGTAAGTTTTCTCCGGAATTGTATTTACTTGAAACTACCTGATGAAAAACACCTTTGAACTTAGGCCTAATGAGCAATTGAATAACTAAATGGTCATTTCGACATATAATAGCTAGATCTCAACTCTCGATAGACTAATAAAGAGATTATGGGTTGTTAAAAGAGAGAGTTATTTAGGAGATTGAAAATTAATGCTGACAATGTCATAAATAATCACTACATATTAAAGAGAATTTCTTTTTTATGTGTGTTGTTTTAAGATAAAGTCTGCTGCTGCACGGATTTTCATGCGGTTTCCATCAAATGAAGACAAAACGTATCTATGCTTTAACAGTCATATTACTGCTACTCATTGAAAAGTTATAATAGCAGTGTTGAATATACATTTTGCAGACAATAAAGTACCTACTTGTCGCCATTGCCATAAGACAATCAAACTAGACAAAAAAAAAATTGCAAATTAGTAAATATTGGTTTATATTTACTGAAATTAAGTAAGCACATACACTGTTTGACTGTATATTAATTATTTATCTTTTTTAAAGTAAAATGTAAAATCTATAGTTGAAATATTTGTAAAGTGTATGTCTGCATCGTGTATCTACATAATAATTTACTTATCTGCTATATTGTGTTTTATAACACGATGCAGTTATTTTATTTTAGTGTAGTAGTTTATTTTTATTATAAATACATGGTCTTTACAATTAATTATTATCAAATCAAACTCAAAATGTTGTAAGAACTATTTTGAAAGTGTAAGTGTGGAGTATCCATTGCCCATATGAACCTTTTAGAATGGGATTACTAGAGTAATTTTTTGTTCAATATTTTTAATTTTGCGTTTCAAAGGTGCCTTTTAAATAGGCCTAATTGAAATAAATGATTTGACTTCGTTAGTTTAGTTCCTGGTACGTGACTCTCAACTCTCAACCCAGTAGTATCCCCGGCTATTAACCAATTTCTTTCTATCTATGTGTAAATGTAATACTTGTTGTAAGAAACCTCGTTCAAAAACTACCACGTCTATTAATTAACGGAAGGTGCCGACATCGAAGGCTTGATCGGTCTTCGTCAATTTGCTTATTAAATTATAATGCAGAAATCTGAGGTCACAGAGCCACTGTTGAAGAGAAAAAAGTGAATATAAAAATCTCAGTCGTGTTTTTAAGCCCAATACGATTTGTATCATCTCAATATCTTATAACTTTATCAGATATTAATTAAATGTAATTATTGACATTTAAATATATTTGACAGTAGCACGATCAACTCACGATAATATCAAAAAATATAAATTCATATGTCAAACAAAATATTTATGTAAATTAAAACATCGTTTATTAGAAATAACAAATATAAACTTGTCTATAAAATTATGAAATGAGATATTTTAATAATTTTGGTTCGGGATTCGTGCAGTCTGTCAGCTGAATATCACAAGAATTGAAAAATATTATTCCATCGACTATATATCAATAAACTCGGGTTGTCTTTGGTCTTTCTGGGTGTACTATATTGATTGTATAAATAAAAAAATAAGTAAATCAGTGGTTTTTATTTGATCAGCCTCCTGTGCCTGACACACGCCGTCGTCATTTTGGGTCTAAGGCAATCCAGATTCCTTACGACGTATGTACCGTTTGAGCAAATGTTAAATGCGCACATAGAAAGAAAGTCCTTTGATGCCGGTGATCGAACTTAGAACCTCAAAGATTAAATTCACATGCTGAAGTGAGCCACAACAATTCATATAAATAATTTATTTATACCCGTACAAAAAAAAACGATAAATGTTCTTATTTTCGTGACGTTAAAAATAGTTTGCATAATTGTGTTAATTTCTAAATTCGATAATAACTACTTTGATCCGAATTCCGGATCTTAATGAGTCATCGCTAAATATAAGTTTTAGATAATATGAATAATAAAATCATAGTACTTTTTAAAAAATCTAGTTTCTTTGGTACCTACATATTAGAACTTTAAGTAGTAAACGCAGAATTTTTATTTATTTATTTTATAATGAGCACGTATACAGTGTAAATATAGATATAGAAATACATGGAGTGATCATATACTGGTTCATGATTATCTGTTGGGGCTTTTACCTTATTAATAATTAATTTACAAAGAAGTTTCACTTCTGACATGTGTATTTTGTACGTACTTTTTTAAACAATACCTGTAATATCGATCACGACTTCTAATTACTTTTTTCTTCTCTTGTTTACGTTGCCATTTGACCTATCACATATCGACTCGTTCGTGTTTAGTAATCCTATATCAAATAGTAAATTGTGCTTTGATGTAAATTTCATTGGTATTTATTATCCAGATGCGAGCATCGCCCATAAACTTGATTTAGAAAAATGTATCAACAGTTATTTTAATGTGGAATTTATTATTTTTTTACATTTAAGCATGACTCATACTTTTTTATTCCTAAAATTGTGTTCATAATTATGTTGTCAATTATTTAAATTTTGAATTGGTTAAAATAGTATAATTAATCTTCCTCTAATATACCAAAGGAGCAGTGTTAGACTTCACTGGCTCATCTCTGAAGTTCGATTCCCGGCTGTGCGTCAATAGAATTTCTATGAGCGCATTTAACATTCTCTCTAAAGGTGAGGGGAATCATCGTGAGGACACCGGCTTGCCTTAGACCCAAGAAGTCGACATGTGTCAGGCACAGAGGGCTTATCACCTATTTGAGATTGACAAATGATCATGAATCAGACATCGGAAGCCAAGACCTAAAAAGCTTGAAGCGCCACTGATTTATTTAAATTCAAACCCATAAGTAACTTAACAGTATAAATATTCAAGAGCATTTTTTTATTGCTTATCCCTTGAGACATCATTAAAATCAAAACCAAATAACATTTCACTTAAAAAAACTCTTCCCATAAAGCATTGTCAGGCATATTGTCTCAAAATAATTTATTACAACAAAACCAGTTAAATTGACTTCTGGTCTGTATGTCATTGTTCGTATAAGTGGTGTTATTTTGTAATAGACTCAAACTTAACCCCTAACATGTAAATTGGGACCGGTTGGAGCTTCCGTGTATTAGGGTTGATCTGAAGTGGTCTTTTGACCGATATTTTAATAGACACTATATGGGGTGGAATTCGCAGCAATCATTTTATAAGATAGTAAACGTTGAAGCATATGTATTATATAATAAGAATATATATAGTAACGCAAGTCGTATGTAAAATCCTGGGGACGACAAGCAGGTAGATCAAAAGGACGGGAAAAAGAAGTTGGTACCTTGAGCGATGGGCTAAGATGGTTCGGAGAAGCAAGCTAAGCTTTCGCGGAGTTTGCTTTGAGACAAATAGAGAGGCCTAGGTACCGCTGGGTTGTCAGAGTGGAAGATCTTCTGCATCTTAAAGCCAACAATAAGCGGGAAGTGGCACAGAACAGCTTAGTGAATAAGAGAAGTATATTCGCACAATAATGCAGTACATTTTTATGTTTTATGAATATTTTTATGAAAAAACAAGCCTCGTATTCTTGATTATTCCTCAGTAAGTATCGGGGTTTTAGCTTTTCGATAATGTTCCATCATTTGAAGAATCAAACCTATATAGTCTCTTGGAGCAACTCTCTTGAAGTCTTATGTTCTAAACCTGGCAGTGAATTTTATACATCAAAATGTTTATTATACATTATTCAAGTAATATAGCACAGCCGTGACTCAAATTAACCGTGACTAAAGTTATAAGATTCTTTGGGTTCGCTTATTTTTTGACATTACAGCTACGCCCACAGGTGAGCTTTCCAAATATTTGTCACTCGACAAACGCGATAAAAAAATGACAATGACAAACACAATTGCGATTTCGAAAACGCATTGAAGAGCGCGGAGCCGTGTCAAAATATGTCATCCGTAAATTTGGGTTTGACCTATTGTGATGGGTCTGATCGGCGTGTGACATCTTGCAAAACGAAAACTGTCTCTTTGAAGTAAATCGATTCAGTAAATTAAAGACGTTAAATAAATGCTTTTGATATCTGTTTAGTATGTATAACGAATATATAATAACATAAATGGCTATTTTTACATTCAGTTAGAAAACCATAAATTAATTTCAATATTTTTTTTATAATACGCAACGCGCACAAGTAAGAACTTGGACTTTCACTTACCAGATGGAACGATCAACTGAAAGACTCATATCGTCCTCAAAACTATTCACTGTTGTCAAGAGAAGCGCTAGAAACCGGTGGAAACAGATTGTCCGCTACTGATGTTTACCTCCTGAACACGACGCTCAGATATACCGACAGAAGAGAGAGAGAGTAATTATTATCCAAATTAATCTGGGAACTCACAGGCTCCTGAATCTCAAAACAATCTGGGAAACTTATGTAATAAATTTATGAAAATATTTTATAGAACCTATTACCTATATAACACAAAATACAGGAGTAAATAAATTAAATATTTAAAATCTAAGATCAATTGCAATACTCCATTTAGATATAACATATTCATAACTGTATAATGAACTTCGGTCCAATAATTTAAACTTGCAAAAAATGTAGGGTACTTCATACCCTACAATGCACTTATAAAATTAATCACGCTTGCAGTGTCGTTTGTTGGTAAACTCATGGCACAATACCATTGTGTCTATGAACGTATTGTTAAACTCAATATTAGATTTTATGAAAGGATTATGATAACTTATTCGCACAATGGAGTTTATATCTCGGTTTTTGGTAGATTAGAACACAAACATATGTAGTGTAATTATGTTTAATGTAATAAACGTTTAGACATGGGTAAAAAAATAATTTAAACATTTATTAATATTTAATATTAATTATAAATTAAATAGCAATGAACACAGCTTATTTAGTCTTTGGCACCATTTCATCATTCATTTAAAGATTCCAGTTATTAATTTTTATAAGTATTGTGTTTCAAAACACCTAAATTAATTTACTAATTTACAATCATGTAATTATGCGCTTATCTCCGCCATATCAAAAGCGCAGGGGCAAGATTGACAGACCTATAAATACACATCTAAAATCGCTAAGAAGTTTACATATTATAAACCTAGAAATCACTCGAACGGTGAACGAAAACATCGTGAGGAAACGAGCTTGACCAAACCAGCTTTTAGAAGACGACGGCGTGTGTCAAACACGGGAGGATGAGCACCTACTTGCCTATTAGATTGATATATGACCATGAAACAGATACAGGAATCTGAAGCCCAGTCCTAAACTAGAGACCTAAACTAGGGACTAGTGCTGGGCAGGCTACTTCTAATTAATTTGCTATATTTGTTTAAAATATTGTAGAATTGTTTAATGGTTTGCTTTTAAAAAGAGTACCGAGAGTTTTTTACGCCGGCTTTTTCTCTCGGCCAACACCCTCTGTCTTCTTTGCCGATGAGAAGGGATGCGAACAGGCTCGAATTTGTGACGTGGAATAAGTGATACCATCATGCTCCAAAATAAATGTAATTTTTGTAAAATAATTATCTTTAAAAAGAACTTATTTTCATGCGTTAGCGTGTAACGTCTGAATAATGCACACCAATCTACAAAACACTGCCATTAACATGGCGCTGTCCAAAACGCGGGAACTCATTAGACGATCATCACGGTTCTATTATAAAACCATTACAGATCAATTCCGATGGTGAGTTCCACTTCGAACTAGATGATTCGCCTTGAATACCTTTCTTTGAAGTATATAACTTATTGAGATGTCGTATTTTCTTTTTATGATCTCTTATTTAGTTTTAGAACAGTTGGTTTTCTGAATACAATGAGGATGAGTGCGAATTATATCAACCAGTATTATTCAATTGTTTGATAGACATATTATAAATATTCACCACCATTTTTTTTAATAGTTTCCCTGCTACAGTTTATCTGCTCATAGTAAGAAGACTGATTGCACGATGTGCTCTAGGTAACAAAAATATATTATAAATAGAAAAAAATCTCAAATGAAAATATTTTTTACATACAGATTTAATGCAATTATTTACAAACCGCGAACAGCGAACGGGCAGAAAGCTTACCTGTTGAAAAAAAATATTTGCCAACCGGAGAAAAATGTCTGGTAACATATACTTTAAACATCTGGCTCACCGATTGTTATAAAAAAATGTAATCTTAAAATGTAATTGATATGTTCAACAGTCCTATACGGAAAGCACCATTCGCACGTAAATCTGAGTGGACTAATTCTCCATAATAATATTTTGAGACGTGGGAAAGTGAAGTAAAAGTAAAATCATATGAACATATTATATCGTCCGTTTAACAGACAGTGATATAGTTGTTAAACATATATATCCAGTAACTTACGCTGTACAGTTTAAGTTTCTATATTGTATCGCATATTTTTTTTAACTTTCTATTGAGTCATGAAGTTTTTTTAATTAATAGGCAATTTTTAAACAAACAAATAAATTACTTCTAATCATAGATTAACAATCATAATTCCAAATATTTGGTAAATCAAAATTCGAGCGTACTCCCTAGGCCGGCAACGCACCCACTAAAAATAGGTGTCTATGGGCTGCGATGACTCCCCTTTTTGGGCATCCCGCAGGCCCACTCAGCTCGGGCTCTTGCCCCCCTATTATCTATTTAAAAAAAATGTATTTTTAGTGCGGGCTTCCTGCACTTAGACACACATTTATTCATTTGTGACTTTCTTTAGTTAGCCAGGACTTTACAGGCTAAATAAGTCAGCGTAGCTCCTTCCATAAGTTTAGAAGTTTCACGGATATCTTGTAAATTTTCTATTTATTGGGAAGCCACAGTACTACGTACGGAAGGGACTGTCTGTCACGCCTTGGATAAAGAGATGTTTATTAAGGAGACATTGAACCGTAATTGTCCCTGTACTTATTTAAAGATTAGTTCAGTTGAGGTATTGAAGTCGCTTTGTCACAAGCGGTTAACAGTGCCATTTTGGACTGTCTGGAGTTGCTGTTGGTATTCCTTAATATGATTTAACATGCAGTGAAATCCTTCTTTGGTTTCGTCGTCTATAGAAATCTTAGTTAACCATTAACTGACCTTGAAGTGTGAACACTACGTTTGTTATCGTATGCCTTATTCCTACATTCATATCAAAAATTTAGTGAGGAGAAAATAAGCCTTTTATACTTGCTAGAGGCAAATTATATAATCAATTAATAGTAGCTATTAATTTTGATTAATAGATTAATTTATAAACATGGCAATCATAGCTTGTGATTAAAATAACTGCAGATTATAATTATTTTGTAGCCGGCGAAAGTGCTTCGAAAATAATTTTGCTGTTGCAGACATTTGCCTCTCTTCAAGAGAATAAAATGACAAATAATTTAAACAAATATTTTTTTTTAGAAATCTTATCACTTGTAAACTGCCATAGTAGTTACAATAAATATCCATCAACTATTTAAAAAAAACCAGTGGTGATTTCTGTATCCGTTTCATGATAATTTTTTTATTCTAATAGGCAATAGGTGATGAGTCTAGGTATTTCTCGGTCTAATGCCAGTTTATTAAGAATGTTTTCCTTTACCAAACTTTACTTAGAAAGTCCATTCGTACTATATTCGAACCTACAGATACTACTCAAGGATGAGAGTTGCACGCTGAAAGCATAAGACCAACATTGCTCCTACGACATTTATCCTACGTATATATTTACGAATCTATACGTGAACAAAAATCTCGAAACTGATTCTGAAATATATGAATTATTTAAAAACTATATCCTAAAGGAAGTAACGTTAAAAGAGACCCTTTATGTTCTAATAAAGTTATTTATTAACTCATACTAAATGATCGTAGCCGAATCAAATTTGTTATAGATGATTGACTTTAAACGATACATGGAAGTAGCGATGTGATATGAAAAATTTAATTGAATTGGTTTTTACATGGGAACAGAAGTGAACTAGATATTAATTTAATGATGTGTGCAGTTAAAAAACGAAAGATTATAATTGCTCATCGAATGTAATACGACGATTGGCCTTATTATAGTTGGATTCAAATTCAGTGTTTCAATAGTAGCATCGAAATTTATTTATAATTATATTATATTTATCATAGTAGAAAACGAATTATTATTATTATTTATTAACTCCAAGTTTTTGTTTAAGTGATTCTATTTTAGTTTTTTTCCTTTATTTTGTATATTCAATTTTCTTCGTTTGTAACGGACCTGTGATCTAATTATGATATAGGGTTTTCAACATTGTGTGCTTGAAACTATTGATACAATATAGTTAGAGTTACAGTTTAAAAAAAATATATTTAATTTACTTTTATTCAAGTTAAACTTTTATATTTGTACGTGCTCAAAAATCATTTATTATAAGGACTTATAAAATACAATGCATACATCATTACTTAAGTTCGCGTTACGTTTGACAAAAACAGTTGACGCAAACAAATTGAATATTCCCACATAAGAAGGTGAAAATCCAAGGGTAAATATGGGATCACGGACTTTAATAAATGATCTTTAAATGCCACACGATTATCGTCTTTATTACTTAACCCTTAAGCTCTTTAAAGTTAAATTTCAATGCAGTTTACAATCAAAATGTTTCTTTCAATAGAAGATCCGCATGTGTTCCTTGATTAATGATCTTCGCTATCACTAGATTCTGAGGAAGCGAATTGTTTGTGTCTGTGACAATACCAATAATCCAACATTCCTTATTACAATGGAATAGAGTTCAATTTCATATTTAATCTGATGTAAAAAAGTTGACTAATGATTCTGGTTTGGGATCAAATATTCATGCATTTTTTTGGTTCTATTTTGTTACACTTAACGCTTTTTACCGAAGCATCTGTTTAACGACACTCTTTGTACGTTTATTGAATTTGCTATTATGTTTGTTTATTTCTATTGTACTACAATTGTGTACAATGATTAGGTAATTGTACATACAAAGCGCCTTGAAAGTTTGTATACACAGGCATATTTATCAATATGAGGATTTAAAGACCGAAAATCACAGATTTATATATTAGCACACACTGCCAGTGGTTGAAGTATGCTACTCGCTGGCGTCCTTACTGATAATAATAATCGATGAAATCAATGGCAAATTTTGCTATGCCAGCCCAGAAACTGTTCGGTTTTAGATTTTATCTATGATTTTTCTCTGTATAAACCTCACATTTCAAGTTATATGTTCTTAACTAACAAATAATAAATAGCAGTTGAACGTAGAGGGTAGATGAAAATTAAAGGTTGTAAGTATTTTTATATGTTGTATGATAAAACAATAATAAAATTTTTTTTTAAAGATTGAAGAGAGTAGCCGATTCTCAGAATTAAATAATATGCACAAAAATTATTAATTAAAATAATAATTAGGAGTATGGGGACGAACATACGAGATACGAGAATTTTATATAGGTATGTTTTAGATTTACCCATCGTTTAAACCTTCTCTGGATTTCCAATTCTGATTTGGATTAGACCAAAATTAGCCAAATCGGTGCAATCAAAGATTTGGTCAATAAATTTAAATGTAAAATTAGAAGCATTTACTTTTTCTGACGTTCATAAGTGTACATTGTGTTACCTATATGAATAAATTGATTTTGAATTTGACTTTGACAGGGAATAAGGCAGAAATATGTATTTACGCAGTTGACAAAACAAACTACTAAGGGCCTGTTTCACAATGTATGGATAAAGTGCCAAATAGCTATGCAACACATAAATTATTCGAAAGATAAAAGTTCCAAATAAGATACTTCGAATTTCATGACGTCTAGCGCTATCTGACGGTCGTGAAACGCAAAAATACTATTTATCATACCAATAAGTAACAAATAGCTTATTTGGAACTTTTGCGGACATTGTGAAACAGGTCCTAAGAATAAGGCTGAGTATATATATACATAAATTACGGTAAATATAATTTTCGAATTGCGAAGAGAGACCAAGACATATTTGAGTCAAAAATTTAATTTATTTTCCGATTCGAGTACGTACTCAGTTTTATGGCTTTACAAGTGATATAGCTTTGTTTTTTTACCAATTAATTTTACGATAGCACCCGACGTAAATCATTTTGGCACCTAATTCATTTGGACCGATAAAATTCATTACAATAAACGTATACTGATAAATCATTTCATCAAATTAATTTAAAATTACGCATTTGCACATTTTGTATGAATAAATATAAATATTTGCGATAGTTGGAAGGCACATCCATCTATGAACAGCTGGGATTCCAATGTACTTGCAGTCTTGAATAGGTATCGCAAATCATCTCCTCGTCGACTTTCCAGCAATATCTGGGCCTGCTGATAGGCCGTCGAACTATCGAAATTCTCAGATATGCTTTGATATTTCTATATCCTTCCGTTATCTCTTGATACCATATCCAATAACTTCTCCACTTCTTAGATCCTCATTTTGCGATGCCTACTTCAAGTTTTACAAATAAAACACTGATATAGATAGTTAATATACGGAAATAGCGTCAAAACATACTTTAGAATTAATAAAAAACAAAACATCTAACTATTTAAAGAATTGAAACTTTCGAATATATTAAAATTCTAGAATTATGTTAAAGAGGCTGTAGATCACGTAGGTTATATTCATTAAAAAGTACCCATCCTACGCACATACATACATATTCATTTTGGACGCCTTTATTTTGGTTTGTTGACATGGAAAAACAAAAAGGACATACATTTAAGTGGTTTAATGGCTTTTAAATATCACACTTTTATATTAATGAGCTTGCGCAAGCGCAAGACCGATAGCTTTACGAGCTGATCTGAGACATGGGGATGTTTAAACACCTCAAATTACCAAACTCAGGGACTGACTTAAAAATTTACTGAAATTAAAATACTTAAAATAATGTTTTCAACTATCACATTACATAAAACAAAAGTTGAGATCGATACAATAAAGTGTGTATTACACCTTATTAATTTACATATATAGCAGAGCAACAGATCAGTATTGGCTCAGTGACTTCATCGTGCGACTCTCATCCCTGTAGTCGTAGGTTCATTCCTTGGCTGTGCGCCAATGAACTGTCTATGTGTGCATCTTCGCTCTAACAGTGAAAGAGAACATCGTGAGGAAACCGGCTTGCCTTAGACCCCAAGTAGTCGTCGGCGGTGACCGGCACATAGGGCTGCTGTGTGTATCAACATGTCTAGAACGCCCAGACGCCCTAAAAAGGCTATAGAGCTTCTGGTTCTTGTTCTCCCATCCAAGTACTGACCTCGCCCGACGTTGCTTAACTTCGGTGATCGGACGAGAACCGGTATTCAACATAGTATGGACATTGGCAAGCCCTTACGGCAAACAGCGAGATTCCATTAAAAAAAAAAAGGATCTTGATCTATATTAGAATAACAATATCTGAACGCATAACCATAAATTCAATACTCTTATGGGTGGTATATGGTTCTTAATAATTTGTCGTAAAGGGCACAAAACTAGAACACTCCCATCAAAATTAGCATATTTCGTAAGTTCATTTGCCTAAAATGTCGATATGATCACGCAATGAGCTACTAAAAACAATAAAATAAATTCTTTGGCTCACTAATGATTATTAGAACATAATTTTAATTGATCTGAATCACTTTGAGATGCTACCTAATGGTACCTGCCTAAAGGTTTGTGGCTGTTTTCTCTAATTTACGTATGATAAACTTTTAATTAAGATTGAATAATATAATGTACTTAAGCATAGATTTTTCCTTACTTAATTTCTTCAATATTTAGTTTTTTCGTTACATAGTTATTTTGGTTACTTCGTTTCGTCAGAGTGCATATAAGTATGTAATGAACACACTGTTCTCATCAATCATTAAAAAAGGAAAGAAAAAAAAATTAAAAACAAGTAATGAAATGACTTTCATTTGTTTCTAGTTCTTTACTATATTTACTGATAATGTTATACTAATTGCATATAAAATTAAGCATATTTCCGTTTAAATTTTACGATGTTAGAATTCTATAGTTCCCGTGAGCCCACAATACAACCAAAGCATGATTGATGAACTTAAGCAATTTTTCCTAACAACCACAACTTCTCACTTGAAAGAATCATTAATACGTATTTACGTAGCATCTGTCCTTAAGTGACACCAGTATAAACAGATGAACTCAATTGCACAAGAAAATCCACCTTATTGCATTTGCATAAGACGCATTATGTCGCAACGATGAGTCGGCGAAATTTTTCAATAAATAAATGGCAAGGGATTTTCTCCCTTATGCCTTTGTGTATAAGACCGTAAGAAATTGCGATACTATCGTGTGTGGTATATAGATTTGATAAATGATACAATTGGACACGCTTTGGTTCTGATTAAATTTGGGACAAGCCTTCTTAGCATCCGCTAGTTCTTATCAACTTTTGCGGTTCCTTAATACATTTAGGATATTACATCTGAGGTTAGAATGTCTAATTATAAAATCTTGGGAAAGTTGTTGTCTTTAATGCATTTTTATTGCGTTTGCTTCGCATTCACTTTGCTTCCATACTTACCAGACATGTTTCAAATCTTAATTACAATTAATTGGTTAACAGATAAACATTATTTGCAATACAAGTCAAAAATTTGATTAAATATATAATAATAATAATAATAGCTTCTCTATTTAAAATCAAATAATTTCAAAGTTAATACGATATTAATCTATGCGTAATACAACCAAAAAGAGCAGAAAATCATAGACGATCGGAAAAAATAGAACGATATAATAAATGTCAAACTAAATAACTTTTATTCAGCGTTTAACATATTTGAAGTCATTTGCTAAGTTACTAAAAACCATCAACAGCATTTTGAAACAAGATAATAAAATTTATAGACAAGAATCAGACCACCAAGTTGTGACACGAAATACTAATATTTATATGCAATGTATTAGAGACTGCTGTTAGCAACTTCGTTACGTACTATATGGGAGATTAGTTTTATACATTTACACCGTCTTTTATTTTAGCTGTAAGTATTCTAGTTATACATTTCACCACAATTCTATAACAAACATAATATATATAACAAAAAACAATTATAGTAAAGACATAGGCAATGATAGAATACAAAAATTATACAAAAAACTTGAAACATTTACAAGAGGAAATCTCAATAAAAATATCAAATACGTTTAACATACATAATACCTACTACAGTGTTGTCATGGTGTGTAAGGTTATGTATGTGAAGGTTTATGTAGGGTATGCTCATGATACAGGTTATCGCTATGGATATTCTTAATACCCCTTTCAAGTATACTCTGCGATAGCTTAAACGAATCGAGGCTTAAATATTGGTCGTTGTATGTCTGGGCTGCGCGATACAAAACTGGTGTTGATATCAGAAACGAGAAACAAAGTATATTTACGAGTCCATGTACGCAGGGACATAGAAATATTTTTTCTAATTCTTTTTTATAATATTTGTAAAGATCGAATCGAAACTCCTTTTACATAAGGTATTTTTGATATCTAAATCTTTCGACCCAGAAATGCAATTACTTGCTTTTCATTGAAACGAAATTAAAATTTGGTCCTTCTAGTAAAGAAACGAACTTCTAAATAATTAAATGGCTTTGAATGACCAAATGTTTGACTTTTTTAGAATCAGAAATAGTATTGTTTACCTAGTGAAGACAGAAAGGACAAAGTCCACTTGAGCTATAGGGTAAAGACGAAAGGATGCCATTATTATAATATAATTGTATTAACTTCAGTAATAATCAATAATATAATAACTGTCATCACACCATAAGTGTCATTCACATTCAAACCAATAATAAATGTCATTTAGTTACGCAACGGTGTAAAAGGCGCCGTGGAAGTTTTAAAGCCAAATTTATAAACATGACGTCAGCAGTTCTAATCAAAACTAGAGCTATTTGACAAAACGCTTGAATAAACAAAATTAGTCCGCCGTGCACAGCTCGTAAAATAAATCTTTGGGACAGTATAACGTCGAGTTTTAATAGTTTGAGTGATAGACCGTTTAAGTTTATGTATGATAAAGAAAAATAGTCACTATTTTTTTAGTTGACATCTAATTAAAATCTATACTTTATGAGCATTAGGTTTCCATTTCTAATGGTGATTCTTGCGAATTTTATGTTTAACACTTTTTACACTTAATCATTGTTTATTTTTCCATATGATGGTTGTCTGGAAGAGATTGTATTATCGTTATCCTCCTGATCAAATGTCTCGTTCATTACTGTTAATGGAACGAAGTGTAAATAAATAACAAATAAATAAGAAAGCTATAAAAGTGACGATATGAAACAAATTGTATTGCGATTTGTGTTTTGTTTCAGTTTTTTCAGTTTAACTTCCTTGTCAAAATCTTGTCAGCCAACAAATAAAAAATCGTCTATTATAAATAAATAAAACGTAACGTTTTAGTTATACACCAAACGAATGCGATTTATTTTTTTAATAAGAAGCTAAATTATGGTTTAAAAATAAGAAACAATTTTAAGCTGTGCTTTAATTTGTTAAACGGTTACAAAATTTTATTAAATTCTATTTTTTAATCATTGATCAGGTTCGACAAACTCATTGACCTTAGAAAAACAATGACTCAGCACTTTCGCTATCGACTGGTACAGAAGCTTAAGCAAATGTTAGTTTAATGATTTAAATCTCACTTTCGTTTCGACAAAAAACACATTTGGACTGCGTTAACGAAGAATCAAATACATAACGATTCGCTAAACGGGCGATGATTAATCGAATTATAATTGAGACACGACGATAAATATCGATGTTTAGAAGCAGTGATCTGAAAGTACACAGTAAATTGTACTCAAAATTATTTATTAAGATATAATCGCTAATAAAGATTGTAATTATAAAACAGTTCGTTCAAACATTGTCCCGATATAACATAAATAATACAACATATACTGTTGCAGTTAAAAAAATGTCAGTCTCAGCCGGGAATTGAATCCGGGAACAGACTACATATTATTTACAGTCTATCATCTTTACCACTACACAAATCTGGCAGATAAAGATTTTAATTTAAAAAAAATTCTTCCTTAAATCAGTGATTAACTAAGTAGGAATTAAATTTATGACTGTATTGCTCTTTATAGTAGGGGGCAATGGAGTAAATAAGGAAATTCTGAAGTTTCCAGGGGTCTTATTAGATTGTATAGCTTTTATGCTAAAAAGAAATAAATCTCCGTGAAGTATCATTGAATTCTAAACATTTGACTGTATCTATGTACTCCTGTGGTTCAGGTATGGTAATACTTCACAAGGTCTGCTCCAGGTAATTCTGCGCTCGATAAAATTTCGGTTTAAATTTATCTTAGAAATATAACATTTAATGTACCAATAGAAACTATATAACTCTAAGTATTTTAATGATGATGTTTTGAATATATACAGAAAATAATATAAGCAAGTTATTTTTAAATAAAACTATATTTAAACTAATTGCGATGCTAAAATGATTTCGAAGTCTCAATAAGGATAATATCAACTATTTTAAAACGACTATTTATATTCAATGAACCACGGCCGATTAAGAAAAATATCGTTTAGCTTTAAAGCAAATATTATGCAAATCGCTAAGACAATATTGGTTGGCAAGAAGTTGACACTAAGTAGAAACTGTGCTAGAAATAGGTGCGTACGCGCATAAAATGTATGTGTGGGATAGGACTTAAGTTGTAAGCTGTGGGATTTTAAATATCACTTTTAGATTTCTTTCAGCTGCAATTTTTAGCATGTTAGGAGGGAGTATAATAAAATAGTAAAATTCCTTAACCACGTTTTTAAAGGATACCAGTAATACTGTCATAGAGCCCAAACTTTTTAAATTTCTTGTAATTTTCTATTTATTAATTTATAATTACCTATTCTTATTACTATAATATACGTTAAGAAAATTGTAAATACTGCATATTTGTGTCTTGAAAGTAAGTATTCTATCTTTCAAATGTGTACTGTACTGAAAAGAGGAAGTGTTAAAAAATATCTAAAGTTTAAACGAAAAATCTATTTATTTACACACACTAAGATTACAATAAAACGTACGTACTACTAACAACTCACTTTAGCCACAAAAAGTTTTGTATGATACCTTCAAAACTAACAATAAGAAAAACCTACCTTATTTACGCTCAGTTGGTCACAATATACGTAATACATACCATAACTTTATCTTAAGCGATAAAGAGATACTAAATTTTCACTTATACCAATCCCTGTCGTGGGTGGCTCCACAATCATCTAGCAATTCGCATACGAATTGAGACAAGGCAGGTAAACATTGCGAATGAAATGAAACCAGCTCATAGACAACTATGATTATTGACAAGAATCGCGTTATGCGTAAGCGGTCATACTTTCTGAGCGCATCGTATTAGTTTGTCCATCTAACGATGTATGTACTCCTAATAATTTTCATACGGAATCTTGACATTTCTCACGCCTATTTTCATATGCAGTATATAGACGTGTAGTGAAACTATAAAGACATTACTGTCCTATAATATAACACATACTCTTACAGTCCTAGAAAAAAATATGAATTAGCGTAGTCTAGCAATTAATTAGTTTAAAGTACTGTCGAAAATGTCTTGTGTTATATTATTTAGTTTCACTTTTCTCTCTTAGTTAGTGCACTGTATCAATTAATTGGTCATTATTCTTATATTTTATAGCTATGAACTCACGAGTGTGACTACTGGTAGCATTCAGACCGTTTTTGTATGTAAATATGTAAATTAATATAAACTTTCCTGCGACCTTTGGGATTGCGAAATGAAGATGCGCAATTCACTTGGTGAAACCTGGTTCTAATTGCATATTAGACTGTATTTATACATGACATTTGTATCTAATAAGAAAAATAAATTTCACAGTATAAGAATATCAATAATACGTTGTTCGAGATATTTTGCTTTGAAAATTCTTCTACTATTTTCGAGAATTTAGTTTTTTGTAAATTTAAACTATTTGGTTCATGATCAGGCAGATCTGGAATATGGGGTATGGATATAAAGGTAATAGGAATATGAAGGTACAGTGCCTGTAAAGTAATAAATTCTTTTTTCTGTGTGTAATTGCAGACGTGTATCAGATGGCTAATCACTTCCTTATAAAAACGATGCAGACATATGCACCACATATCTCATTGTAAAGTCAAAGGATATGCGTAATATTTTTATAAGTTAAAGGCGGTTATCCATTAATTCAATCACCGGTGAAAAACGCTGTGCGTCGGAACATGTGATAAATGACCAATAATTGTATCTCAGAGAAAGACCTCTCAAAGGCGAATTCAGATTAAATTTTACTGTAATATTCTTTCGCAAAACTGTACTGGTACCACGTTGCGAAGGTATTTTTAGTACTATTTGGTTGGGAGATTAAGTATAGGATGAAACTAGATATGTTACATAGACTAGATGGTACTAGTACTGATGTTACTAGACATATCCACTGAATGCCTTCTTTGACACTATCGATATATTTTATGATTTAATATACTTTAATGCTAACCTACTAATTAAATATTTAGGTCATTACTAATTAAATTATTAGTATAACTCAATCTAACTTATCAAGATATCTTTTAAAATTTGCACTATAATCTTTGGTCTTGGTGTCAGATTTTTTTGGCTTTTTGTTTGGATATTTGTAATTAGAAAGGCCAGACGCCATATATTTACGTCAAAAAAACCTGAATTTCTTTGCCGTTTTCTTTAAATATATTGTAAACTAATGTATATTTTTCTTATATTATCTATACTATAAAACTATTTTATTTAAAAAAAATATTAGAATTTACCTTTCTTCAGATGAGGTAACTTAACCGTTATATTATATATAAACAAATACTTAATATTTCCACATATTTAATATTAATCAAGTGTCTGACTAAGAACTCGTAAGAGACCTACTTTTTGTTTGAATCCCATAAAATGCAATTTATGTTTTTTGATTATTAATTTAAAATTAATGGGTTTTAGCCAGCAAGTGCATTTTTACAATATTCTGACCATACTCTCTTTGAAGATAATTTGAGGATTACACTTGATTTTTGTGCATTGCATTTCATATTAATCTTCCTGGGGGTATAGTACAGTTCTTCTTGTGACCCCTCCCCATTTCTGGGGATTGTCTGACAATCGGCCAACACACTCCAGATTCAGGAATACAGCAAAAATTTATCATTTTGGAGGTAGCGGTCGTAGCAAATCATGGTCCAGGTATGCAACTTTCTTTTGTTTATTGCAAGGCATACCTGCATATTATAGTAAACTTTGCTCATTATGATCTTAGTTTACATTTCAATTTGTCCTGCAATTTTCTATGGAATATTGTATCTATCTTTTGCAATATACAAATTAAATAAATAACTTAAGTTAATAAACAAAATTCCTAACAGCCAATTTTTAATAAGAAAACCTTTTAGGCTGTATTAATAATGACCATTCATCATATTAGAAAAAAAATAATAGAAATCGTAGAAACACAATTGACCGAAAACTCTGTGATATATCGTTTCGCCCAAAGCAAAAGAGAAATTAATCGAATCTCGCATATTAATCGATAAACAAAGCTAACGGTAACGTCATTTACCAATGTCTCGATGATATTAAAATCGATTTTTTAATCGATCCCTCGTGTTATTGTCTGAATTCGGATTCGGAGGTGTCGATGTAACGAGATATGGGTCCGTTACTTGCATAACGCTGGTGGTCATAATATTGCAGTACAAGAGTTGACACCTCAATAATTAATTCCGCTCTTATTCCAATAAGATTGGAAGTATAAAGTTCTTCGGTAATTTTATTTATTAACATGTTGTAGAAATAATTATATATATATATATATATATATATATATATATATATATATATATATATATATAAGAGGTTTGAACAGTACCAACATTTTAAATTATTAATTAAGAATAAAAAATAATAATTAAACATATTTAAATAAAATTGTCTTTACACACGTTTTTGTATTATTTATGCAAGTTTTCAGCAATCGTGATAATGCAAGCTTTACAAATATGAAACTGTAACTAACAAAATAAAAGAAATATACAGTAATAAATAATATGTATTTTTTTTGCTTATACTGCTGCCCTCTAGGTCTTGAGCCTGGAAATTCGTTGGTAAAAAGTTTTCTCTTGTGGTTGAGAAGATATGGAAAAGTCTAAAGCAGTTACAGAGATAGCCAACTCATCTATATTTAATTTCTATATTAAACCTAAAAATATTAAGAAATATATACGCTTACACTATACGATGAATCGAAAATTTGAAAATCATTATTCGTTTTTATCCCTTTAGTGATCGCGATCATTTTAAGTGATGAAATTGCAACTTTATCCTAATTGCATGTTCGAACTGTATCAGTTTTGTGATATGTATTTTGATATAACATATATATTAATAATATATTGTTTTGTATAATCTGTTTTATAAACGACGCGTTGAAATCTTCGTAAGCAGTTATGTGTGTGTGTGTATGCTCAGTTTTTAAATTTATTTAAAAATCTTCATTTTAATCATCTTTTAACTCGTAATTAGCTCCTTATATATATTAATTGTGATTGATAACCATTGGATTACATTTTACATTTTTGTTTATGTTAGTATTATTATAGTTTTATAGGTTTTAGTTATAGTTAGTGTTACATATTATTTTTTATTAGTTATTTATACAGTTCTTTTACTTTACCCGTTGCCTAGAATAAATCACTTGATAGCGATAAGGCCGCCCGTTGCCCAATAACGTATGTAACCTAACCTGGTTTATTATATGTACGTTTTGTATAAGGATAACGATGTGTAAATAAATATGTTTATGTCGTGTGGCATTGGGAAGACACGCAAATTAACTTTATTATTGTATTACTGATTTCTTTATAATACAAACGATGTGTCAGAATATAACGAATGAGTATAATGAAACGGTTCTATAACTTATGGTTTAACGTAAGTAATTTAATTGGCCTATTTAAAACCGGAAACAAAACTCTAATTTTTCATAGCTTATTTATTATTTCCACGTTAATATAATTGACAAATAAAATAGAATTTAGATATTATTGACAACTTCAAACAAACATTTATTTACCAACTAATATGAAACATTAGAAGCAGTGAAATGCATTTCATTTTTTTTTTGAAAAAAAATGTGAGATAGAAAAAGTGACACGATGGCAGGGGAGTAGATTAAAAAAAACTAATAATAAACTCAGAATACAAATAAATTTCTAAAATATTAACTTTATAAAACTATTTAACTTTACATTAAAACATATATTTGATAAAATTTATTTAATTTTAAAACATCGTTTATTTAATCTACTTTCGGTCAAAAACAAACTGAACGCAATAAAAGCACTAGAGAAACTTGCCCAAGTTTGTTTAAGTACAAATTGCGTGTCAGCAAATTTGCTCTTTAACATTTGGTAAAAGGCTGTGTTGGCTTTTCACATAGTCACGTAGTCGGTGGTGCTTTGTAAAGTGTATACGAGCGTTTTAACGCTTGAGAAACGTCTGTATATTTTTTCAATTTGGAGTAATTTAATTTATCATACCTGTTTCGAAGATTTTGGTAGGACTTCAAAGTAATAACATAATATATAAAATGCTTCCGTCAAAATACGAGCCCTCTAGCATCGAGTGTCCATGGGCGGCGGTATCACTTAACATCAGGTGAGCCTCCTGCCCGTTTGCCCCTGTTCTATAAAAAAACTACAAAACAATTTCACATTTTTAAACATTACGAAATTTATTTTAACTTCCTGTTTCAATTCATTATCACAAATAATAATCTTATTAGAAACTAATTCAATAAGATTTACTCATTTCGCAAAGTGATAAGGTTTCAATAGAATTAGAAATCGTTTAAAAAGTTCACTCGCGCCCTGAAGCCAAAATTAAGATCTAATGCTTAGTTATATTTAAACTTTAATTGACAGCTTAAATAATTAATTATAATTGGCGGATGACTCGACAATTTTCAGGTCAATTTATTGCAAATGAATCTTCTATACAATAACGAATGCTGTCAATCTAATTAATTAATTTTGTTATAAAAACATTTATAGTACAAGAGGTTTTGTATTAGGCAGACCGAGGCTTTTTTACAAAAGACGAATTAAAATTAATATAGGTTATGCTAATTAAGTCCATACAACCCTATATTGGGTTCCCCTTGCGATATTTTCTTACTTATAAATTTACTTTTATAAATATTTGAGCGTAAATCATTCCAGGTGTTGTGTAACGTCCACCTTGATGAGAATATATCGAGAGAGAGAGAAGGGATTATTTTTTTCTAATATACTCTTAAAAGCAAGGTACTATCAGGATAGGCAAAGTTTTGGTCGGAGCTTGGATATTAAAGTTAAGTACCTGCTTCGAATTAGAAATGTTTATTTAATATTTTTACTGGCATAAAATGAATTTAATAAAGTTATGATGTTTTTTTAAGAGATTTTCTTATAGTGTCTTTATTGTTTCCAATAAATCATGTTAATGATAAAATTTAATTGATTATAATTAAATTAATGATCAGATTTCTTTTAGATTATAAATTGAAATAGATTTCTTTAATATAAATAAATTAGATTTCTTTGATTAAATATCACTGGGCAATAACGATTATTCTAATAAAGTGGTCTTACTTTGGGTAAATATGTCTTAAAACTTACGATGTCATTTATTTAGAACCGGGTAAATAAATTGTGAGATCTGGTTACTTAAATGACTTACGTAAGTGTTATTATATATATAGTCTAAAATTCCACTCTAATTTTTAACAAATATAAGTTAATTCATATTGACAAAATGTTCATTTCTCGTTCATATGAAAAGATTTTTGACACCCCTATTTCCACACAATAAAGACGAAATTTTCAAACTGGTGCATAACATTTGACGTCTATGGCCATTGACCTTACAATTTGTACGGTCCACTTAGTTTTAAAATATATGTATTATTAATGTTTTGTTTTGCGCGGAACATAATACAGTAGTGGAGGCGTTACAATTTAATTTTCCGTGTAATTTTTCGTGACCGTGTTATATGTAGCAGTTACTTTTAACTAGTACAATGTTACAAATAATAAACGGGTTATAATTTAATTAAATATGTTAGTATTTTCTACAAATAATAGCATGTTTTTAAAAAATGAACCTTTTTCAAAGCACACAAAACTGTATTAAATAATTATAATTTGTTACATTTGCCCACTGAAGTATTTATTCCAATTCCTTCAAGAAAAGACCGTACCAATTATTTAAAGGCCGGAAACGCACTCGCGAGGCCACTGGCATTGAGATTGTCCATGGGCGGTGGTATCACTTAAAATCAGGCGAGCCTATAAAAAAGTTCTATAAAAAACGGTACTATTATTCTTAATTAAAAAATGTTTTATCGTACATATTTATTTTTTGTATTCCCCACTTTTTATTGTAGTTTTCTGGCCAGTGACCTCTTTGTATAGTATTTTAGGGACATAAAGCATTCTAGTGTTGGAAACAAAATAGAAGTCGTTCAAGTATATTTAAAGTTATTATGAACATACTCTTCTTTATAATATTTGTATTTAAATAATTATTAAAGTGAATTATAAACACCCAGACCATGAAGTGCGGCACAATAATTATTGATTTATTTTAATTAGTTAATTAATATTATGCGCACTGGAGTACAGATTCTTAGTATAATAATTTAGATTCTATGTAATTTCCGCCTCGAACTTTAAATTGTCCAGTAGGATATTAATGTCTATTGCATATTAGGTATATAGAAACTAATGAAGAAAGCTAACGGAGGTCCTGGAACGTATTAACGAAACAAAATGAATATAAACATAGTAAATTTCTTACGCAACTAATGATTTTTATGCAAATTGTAAATATTTTTGTTGATATTAAAATAAATGGTATTATTCGCACTTCGTCACATGATTAAAATGTGTCTTGCACATGGTTCTCATATGCAATAATCCACCAATCTTTCCTATACAAATTAATTTTTATTTTATTTAATTACAATGAGGGTTATTCACGAATCCCAAAATCCGTAATTACATAGAGATAGGACGCAAAGGGCGTGCCCTCTTGTCCGCACTTTCTCCGTGATTCCGCGCTGTCAGTATTTCCGCCAGATTAAAGTTAAACGAGACTACACGCAGAGAAGTTACTTTATTTTACGTAATAAGAACGGATTTAGTGTGCCAAAATTTTATTTATTTATTTATTAGCCTTTATTGCTGACACCCAGTACAATATACTAACACTTATTTAAGTTACATAAAACATACTTAATTCTAAGACATAATTAAATTTAATCTAATATAGCACTTGACCCTTTTGTTTTGGGTAATCAGCATGTCCCGTGACACACAGGCCTCTTCCAGCTGTTTTCATTATTTTCTCATCTTAGTGACTCTTTAACAACATTAGTAGTTCTATAAAAAATAGCAATTACTTTCAACATGTGTACGTTTTCATGTGCGACGCAATCCTTTAAGGTATTTTAAATTTTTATTTCCACATACGCAGTTGACTTATTGTTTTGTTTACGTATATTGCATCTATACTGTAAATTCATTATAACAAGGTAATATTTACCATAACAGTCGTATAAACTCATGACTGTGTACACAGATATCTGATAATGAGCATTATTTATTATTAAGTCCCTAGGATTAAAATATTTTAACCACCAAACTTCTTAAATTTGTTTTTATTTTCCATTTCTTTTCATTATTATTATTACTATATAGGTTAGATGTAAGATTCTTGTAAAATACAGTGTATTTATCGTTAAAAATAAATGTATTGAGTTCTTAAAAACCCTTTTTATGTGTTTCTCTCCATCTCGGTGCCAAACCCAATCAAAATTTCAGAATTATCGTTCTCGACTATTATAGCCAAAACAATAATTGTTTCTCGGCAAATCAAACCAAGGACAGTGTAAACCCATTGAAACAAGCGAGACCAAGACATAGTTTGAATGTAAATAACGCTATCGATTAATCCTAGAAGATTGATGATGAAGGTTGGTCCTTAAATGTCATCGCAAATTACTAATAGGGCCTATTTTATTAGTTTTGTATCGGGACAAAAACTTGTACTTTAGACGCAAAAACGATAATCATTATCGTAATTGATATAGGTTTTTGTCAGAATATCAAAGCAGTGGAATTTTATTGCAAAATTTAAAGCTTATAATATAATAGCTTAAAATGAAAAGTTTGGCTAATAATTTGAATAAGGAAAACATCTCTAACATGTAGTTACACATTCGCGTACGCTCTCAAAAAATATTGTGTTGGAACTTTTTTATTATTATATATATTATAACTATTAAGTTATAAATTACTATTACCCTTACACAGGTATATTTTACTTAAAAATATTCAGAAATAATTTCATTATAATGTATTAGATCATTAAAACAAATTGGTAATAACAAATAAACACGTTTTAATTAGGTTTATTTGTACAAATAAGTAACTAGATTATGGAAATTGTCATTATCACATTGATGTTTAAAAATATAGGATTATATAAATAAATGAGCTATGCCTGCTTATAGACTGCTTTTTGTAAAGTGTTTCTACCTAAATCTTTCAGTATCATCAAGCCATCGTGAATAAAATGCTCTGCTTTCCGTTAAGCCGAAAATCGGTCGCGCAATAATGTCTATATTACCTTCAATTATAGATAGCAATCGTTTACGAAGTTTAATTTAAAACCTCAACAATAAATAATATTTTAAGAATATTGCCGTACATGAAGCCAATTTTGATGGAATTTTAACAGCTTGTTGTGAAATTGGTTTAATTGCAATATATTATTAACTTTGGATGACAGGGATGTGAAATTAAGTTTTCAAGCTGTTTAAAAAGCAATTTGCAATCACCGATTAATTCGGTAATGCTTTGTTTATTTAATACATAAACATAGTAATTTTTGTAGTTATAAATTGAGTATCGCCATTGTAAAATATAATTAAGGCGTATATTACAAGTCAAGTTGAACGAGGAACTTTAATATATGTGTTATATTGAGATATAGTACAAGCAAATCTCGTAATTCCAGCCCAGAGACATCGTATCTATTTTGAAGAATCCAAAAATGAGACAGTTTATTTCTTGATGTATATTATCCATTAGTGCAGTCCGGGTACAAATGTATTGTTTGTATGTATTGTGAATCGCATGATTAGGCTATTAATAATGGATTACAATTGTAGGTGAAATTTGTAAACTAAACGTTCAATAAAAGTAAAGGATAATGCTATAGTACAATTAAACGACGCATTAACATAAAAACATATCATCTAATTTCTTGTAAACGCGTCGAAACTGGATCTGTATTTGAATTCTTAGCTATAATTAGCCCCAATTACCTGGCCCAGGCATTCTCCTTCTACGGAAATGAATTCATTCTCATCATTCCATTCTGTGTGTTTGTCACTCATTCGACGAATTACTTAAATAGCTCCAGATACATATGTAACAAGATCTAGTCTGTGGTTTTTCTGGTTCTGTTGCCTATAAAACCTATAGTTTTTAGCAAAGTGACGTAAGATTGGCGCCGGATAACATCCGTGTAGAGATGAACATAGACATATATTTAAACTTATATATATACTTAAGTTAATATAGCGTCAACATTGACACCTTTTTTTTTTTTTGATGGAATTGACATTTGTTTTTCAAATATTATAATACTAAAGTCAATAAAGTAATTCATTAATTATTTACGCATTTTAAGGGTGGTATTTAAACCTATTTTCATAAAAAATACATCACAAAAAAGTATTTTAGTCGATTACGTAAGCGATTTACATAATATTACTTTAATATAATTTATGGTAGCAATTGATTAGGATCGGATTAAGTCGATATGTTCAACTTTAATCCTTTTTAACATTTAGAAGCCACAAATTATAACAAATTATAATCTGGTACGGTGATAAATTAGAAGATAACGAAAGAATATTGTTACGCTTTCACGTTTAAACAGCTAAACTGATTACGATACGATCGATAGTATAAAAATGTAATATTTACTCACTCGTCCACTGGATCTGCGACCAAAAAAATGTACTGGCCCATGAAATTACACAACTTCCAGCGCTCCCTGATTTGTGCCACCTCCAGACAATTGCTGGTTTTCGGCTGAAGCAGTCTGTCGATCCAATGGAACAGAAATATATAGAAATATATTTTCTACAATAAAGATATTGATTTGTAAGTGTAGTTTAGTTTCCGATGTGTTCTATTTAGTTTTATGAACTATAAGCAGGCATAAAGTTAAATGTTTCAGTCCTAAATACATAATCAATGCATAACTGAGCTATAAGAAACAAAATATCACAATATTTTTCTTAAAATACTTATCGAATATGTTATTTTTTGAGTATTATACTTAATGGTAGTTTGAATTAGGAAGATCTCGTAATTATCAATCAATATTAATCTGAAATAAAAAGGTATCTTGTAAAGGTCAATGGAGCAAAAAGTGTATAATCAGCTCATACTTTTAATAAATTAGTATTTTTTATGTGGCATTTTGTTTTTGTTTCTAGTTATTAAGTATTTAATGCTGCGTATTAAAATTGAACTTATTTAGAGTAAAATAATTAAGTTGCAATTATTATTTAAATTTCATTGTTTATTTTACTATCCAGTAAGAAATGCTATTGTTGTGCACTCATGTGCACTCGGTTAATTATTCCTTCTGAAACTAAAATAAAATAAAAAGTGTATAAAATAATAATATTTTATATTAAAAGTAACATTGACACGCTATTGTAACATGTAGAAAGAAATTTCAATAGAGGATGCCTGAAGTCAGAGGATAGTCTTCCATGTCATCGTGGAATGTGGTGCCAATCAGTAGTCAAACCCACTCCAAGGTTCTGATCACATGGTTTAATTAATTAGCCAATGGGTAATACACAATTATTTTGTCTTATTGTTGAAAAGGACGCTCCCATTTCAAAGAAGTGCGAATTTTAAATTGCAATAAAATTAAAGTTCTTTGCTTTAAATAAATTATAACAATAGCCTTGCAAGGATAGTTGGCAAAAAATTAAATAGGGTGGGAAAAGTTGGTCGCCTTCTGCCTCGCCGAAACTTAATAAAATTGTATTTTTATATTAGAACAAGTACTAGATAAATAAAGAATTATTGTAATATTCTTTCATTCGTTCAGATCTGTCAAATTATTATTCATTTAATAATGCTTACGACTAGTCTTGAGATACAAATGTAAGGTTTAAGGACAACAATGTAAGTAGCGTTATTTTTCATTTCAAATGTAAATCGTTCCATTCACGCTGTAAAGTGTAAAGCGAACACATTCTTGTGTTTATTGAGGCTCCGACAGCTCATGGTAATGTGACATTTTCTCTTTGATGTTTTCCGTAAGCTTTTCTTACAACATATAATCTGTATATGTTGTATTTACAATTAGTTTATATTATAATAAATATATAGTCCAAGTAAGGAGGTTGCTCCAGTGTGTTTTCGTCAGCTTCTGCAGGCCTTAACATTTCTCTAATATCAGACGCCCTTAATGTACCCTGATGTTAAATCTGTCACCAAACAGCTTGGTATAAGGGTAGGAAGCAGCGGATACCAGAGCAAGTGGTCGGAGGTGAAAAATACAATATATCAAAACAAATCGGTTTAGTTAACACTATTCTTTCGATAAGAGTATTTATTTTTTAATTTAAATAATTACTTATTATCTCAGCGTGACATGGAAAGTCAGATTTAGCAGACGCAAACGTATGCAATTTAATGAACTATTTTATAGCGCCATTGGTATATATATATATAATTAAATACAAGAATAAGAAACAAATATGTATTGTCACAGGGTCCTAACTTTTTAAATTTATTTTGATTTTCTTTTTAATAATTTGTATTAATATTTTAAGAAAAATGTAAATATGTACTGGCAAATTAAAATTAAAATAAGAATGATTGAAGTATTAAGGTACTGTTAAGAAAAAAAAGTATAGTGGTTCGTAAATACAATTTATTTTCGAATACAATTAAAATATTGTGTTGTGAATTCAAATGATGTGTAAACTACTATCTAGACTGTTTTTGCAATTACAAATAAAATCCTTAAGAACACAATGTTATACAAAACAGGATATACATATAGGCATTCACTTTAAATATGAGTTGTAAATAGGGTCGTAATATTTCCTTTGTAGCTTCTTTAAAAATCAATTTACGAGAATGTATCGTCGTTTCAATCGTTTTAATTTAAAAACATTCAGCGACAGACTTAAATCACACGTTTAATTTGTCGTATTTTACGTTTAATAGCCCTGTAGATTGTTGTCGCCAAATACGGCAGAAACCCTTTACGCTTCATATCAGATTCAGCTCCCCGATACGTCATAAAGATAAAATTTAATAAATCACAATCAATAACAATTACGATACAATCAACAAAGCTAAGCGCAAACACATAAGTATTACTTAATTAATCCCAAAAGGGCAAATAATCAGATAAAATTGAGATTGCAACCCAAATTTTTGGACTTTGATATATCATTCATGCGCTCAAGATGGTCGCCAAGATTAAGGCGGGACAATTTATAAATGCGTCTTTGACAGCTTAAATTGATCCTTGAACAAATTTAGCATGTACTTAAAAGGACTTGAATATGGGCATAAAATGTAAGTAAAAACTGTATCTCGCTTTCGGATCGATATAAATTCAACGGTATTTATTTTTATTTCGATAAGAGTGTGCTAATTTAGATAATGTCACTGGGTACTATGTATTGCTTTTTGGGATTTTATCGTGTATATTTTTTGGGGAGTGTTTTATTAAATATATTGATATTGGGAAAAATTTAATTTTTCACACTTCATTGCAATTAGCTGATTATTAAATTCGTCCAGTGATGCTATAATCCTTGCGCACATTAATCATTATTTTTCCGTCCCAGACTATCCTTATTTACTTTACTATAGACTTATTTACTTTACTTCTTCTTGGCAACATAAAATAATAATAATAACACAGCCTTTTTTATACCTATATACTTAACTTCTATTGCAAAAGTATTTACGTATAGCTAAATGTGAGTCGAACGAATATGTATCGATATGGACCATACACACATATGGTTTGAAATGGTGAAAGCCTCCTTCTAAACCTTTCCATTCCTTTCCTTTGTCTTTTCCTGCTATTTTTAACGAGTCATCTTCTTTTTGATTTGCTCTTCTTTTTAAAATTGTAAAAAAAAACATCATTATATCGGCATATTTTGTCACACTTTGATTCGGACGCATTTCTTAAAATACATTTGTTTTATTCAATACTACTGCACCAGTTGATCAAATAATTAATTTATTTGTTAAACTTAGTTTTGTAGTTATCTATTGGAATAATAAATAAGGTATCTTGGTAATTTTTAAGCCATCTCAACTGGTGTAAAAATTAAATTCAGTTTTTAATTAATCAAAAGAGTCGTTTAAAAAGAGAACGCAAATGCATTTATATTTATTCGCCGAGATTCCGTTTTGATTGTTGAACGTTGACGGATCGTTTTCACTCCAACAAGCAGTGTTAAGCACGTCAGCGAACGATAATGGAATTTCGACCTCGTTACAAATTCGCAAATTAATTACTAAAACAAATATATATATATTGGAATCGTTAAACATTGACTTTATTTTTCTTAGGA
Organism: Pieris rapae; assembly: GCF_905147795.1. Lineage (NCBI taxonomy): Eukaryota > Metazoa > Arthropoda > Insecta > Lepidoptera > Pieridae > Pieris > Pieris rapae. Next base: position 10,521,196 of record NC_059512.1, on the reverse strand, counting down.
ATATTGCCTATATATCCTCCCCAATATATGGATATTTAATACAGAAAAAGGATAACAAAAAGACTTATCTTACCGTTCCTGCGTGTATGTTTAAAAAAGTCTTCATAATTATAATATTATAGCAGTAACGATTGACTTCGTAAAACGTATAATAAAAGTATAGTGTACTACAGAAATCTATTATAACTTGTTAGGGATTTGTAGAGCAAAGTTAATAAAAAAAATTTTTGTACGTGTACTTTTGAACCTTAAACAAAACACGCTATAATCTAAGATGTCTGCATAAATACTACGTGTATTTTAAAAACACTACCAGCATCGCTCTCGTATACGAAACAGTCATTTAGCCCATATTCATAATAAACTTGATTAAAATTTCTCAAATTAATGTTCACGTCCAATTGTAACAACGAAAGCTCGTTTACAAACCGCGATAACAGGGAGAAGTCACGCCACATCAGAGTTCCTTCAACACCATGTTATTATGTTTTATATTTAATTTTTTAACGAAACCTCACGAGCTGTCGACGAGGAAATTCTTGCACTAAATACACACCGTGCACACGCGATGCTAACTGAATTGTGGTTTAAACAAATTATTAAGATCAAAATATGTATTATTTTAATTTTCAATATTACTTTTATCCTTCTTTATACTTTATTACATTTAAATTACCTAGAGTCCTTTATTAGCAGATTATGAAAACTATTTTATTATGATTTAGAATCTTATCTATCTATCTAATATAGATTTTCCACTTGGAAGCTAAAAGGTCTTCCTTATATGAGGTGGGCCTAATCAGCCATTAATTTTCATTGCACGATTCATGAAATTTATGATCTGTTATTAGAATATTATTTATTATTAGATAGACGACACTAAGGGTGCATTCAGAGTTGAGACAGCTAAGTATGACATAATAATATGTCAACATATCTTTGATGGACAATATGTACTTTTGAAACGAACGTCAAATAATGTTATAATTAAAAGTAAATTGCTAAATAAACACTTAACTATAACCTCGAAATGTTATGAATTTGACGTTAAGTAGCTCTTTATTGATTTAGTATTTTTGTTGTTTTTGCAATTATCTACTGTCAGTCATAGATTGCAAAAAGTTAGTGATTCAAACAAGTGATTTTAATTTCAAGTAGCCATTCAAATTTATTTTCGTAATAACTCATACAAGTGAAGATGAAAAAAATAAGATAATTACAAATTTTTGTGGTTTATTTAATTAAGGTTGCAATATTTTGCATACTAATAGGTTGAATAAAAGATCAAGACGTAGCCCATAGGAAAAATGGATTGATGAAATAAAAAGAAAAGGTAGTGAAAACTGGATCACCAAAGCAAAAGACAGACAGATGAGGAGCAAAATTGAGGAGGATGATTTATGATTTTGATTATATTGAATTAATTTATGATTTCAAATTTATATAGATTGAAATTACTAATTATGATTAGAATTCAAATTTAAGGATAAATAAAATAGTAATATTTTACTTTCTTTAATACGTGCACATATTATGTAATAATTAATCATATGATATAACTTCTTGTTTAAAATATATTTTTCATAACGGAAATAAAAATGTTACATTAATAATAATAATGATTGAAGTTACAAAATATGATAATATTAACTATACTATAAGAAGTCTAGAAAAACACTCAATGACAGTTTCACCATATTTCTACTAAACTTTTTAATTTGATCCACTTATATAATTATTCAACAATGTTAGTGCCATTATAGGAGTTACACTAGAAGTAAAAAAAATTGGTTTCGTAAAATTCGACATCTAAAAACTTGTAATAATTGTTTTTGTTAAATAAAATTACTGTCTAAAGTATGAATGACCCACTAGGATACTTTTATAATTTAAAATACTTTAAGGTACTTTAAGGTACACGACAGACATAGGATAGTTTTACAATTTAAAATACTTTATGTTGTTGTTTTTTTACAGATGAACCAGCAATGTAAAGTCTGTGGAGAGCCGGCAGCCGGTTTTCATTTTGGAGCCTTCACTTGCGAGGGATGCAAGGTAAGATTAATCTCAAAAGAGTGGCGGAGAGTTTATTGCCAGTTCTTCTCTTCCGTTCTACGCCCTTGATTTGAGAACTGGCAGTAAATGTAAAATAAAATTCATTTAATATTTCTTTTTTTGACGTTCATAAGTGTACATTGTTACCTACATTAATAAATAAATTTTGAATTTGAATTTGAATTCTCATAACAAATTAAACAATAATCTTAATATCGAAACATTGTCACGAAAATAACTTAAAATATCTTGTTTTAAAATACAGTATTATAATGATTAAATAACATATTAAATGTTGAAAACCAAGTATTGTATTATATTTGTATAAGTACATGATACATATACTTTATCATTGAACCCAAAAATTAAAAAGTTAATGTGTACATAATGCATCAATGTTGCCAAAGCACATCCACAGATCAGTAAAAATGGGTAAAATTAAAGTGGCGTCATCTCGTACATAACATTATTGGAAACGTTGTAACAATGTGGAGTGGATTTTGTCCTGTATCTTTTCTTCTTCTGTTTCTGTCTAATTATTTATTCTGTGTCTGTCTATATGGGCTTGCTCGCATGGTAAATAAAAAATAGTGAGAAAACCGGCATTTCTCAACTCCAAATATCGACAGCATGTTCCTCTAATTGTTTACTTGTTAAAAAAATTGAATGTTTTATTATTATTCTATGCTTTATACATAAAATATACAACCGTTAGTACACAACTTTAAACACCTAATTCGAATATTGTAAGATTAGTTATCTAAAATTGCATAACAAGGTATTATTTTTCTATAAATGGAAAATCCGGTTTTACATACTTTTTGTATCTTTCCTATCAGTAGCGATTTACACAAAACAAGATTACTGACGCGTCAATGGTCCAACACGGACATTTGATGTCTAAGAATAAATCACTTTACAACGTCTTAGACTGATTGTACGGACTTATATTATTCTGTATTTAAATAACTTAAACCAGTTATAGCTTTTCCGCAATCATTCCTGCAATTATTTTTTTAATAAATATGTTCTATCATTTGTGATAAGTGTTAGTGCACGTTAGTCTTAAGTGCTAGGTAGTGTTAAGTGTAAAAATTCAACACCAGAACAGAATGCCTTTCCTTTAATAAAGATTGTTTATGTTAATTATCCAAAGAAATTTTCCATGAAGCCCCAATATAACAGATGTAAGTAAAAAAACAATATTTAACTATTTTTTTAAATATATAATAATATGTAGATGATCGGGCGTTGATGTCTTTTATATTAAAGTTTCTGTAAATTAAAATTTGGAAAAACATTCTATAACACAACAAACTTATCGCATTGCCTTAAAAATAGATTCATTTATTTAATCTCGCATTATTTGTGTAAATATTAAAATCATTTTTTAAATAATAGTCTTTTATATTAAAACCTTTGTAATAAAATAGTGATCGTTGTTATAACAGTTACATCAGCGTAAAATTTAAAGATGAATTAGTGAAACAGGAAAGCTTCTCTTAATAAATGTTAACAAATTCATCTCTTAGCCTTATAAAAATTCATGTAAAATTAATTACTATTCCAAAAAGCATGCGAAATATAACAGTCAGATATTTTAAACTGGTAAGACATATTTGGTACTCGATTTTTCATTGCAAATTCTTTGGGAAGCATTTTGATTGCGCAAGTAAATGTTTTATTGCTTTTGCATATTTATTATACCTTTTAATATACAACTGATGGGTCTTTTACGCTAGATCTGTCTAGTAACATACACACTAAAAACAACTTGGTTCATTAAAAAAAACATATCTAATGTCCAAGATATACATATTTTTATGTAATAGGAGGCAAACTGACTAGGAGCACACCATCGAAACACACACACATTGCCAGAAGGCTCGCCAGTGCGTTACCGGTCTTATCAGAATATATAAGCTCTTTTCTTGAAGAACCCTAAGGCGAATTGATGTGGAAATACTTCTGTGGGCAGCTGGTTCCACATAGTGGCTGCAAAAAGTAGTGACATTCATCGTTCCACAATTCGCGTTATTTAAGGCAGTTTTTACTACACATCACTCTGAATCATCTACTCACTGAAGTATTTCCGTACCAATTCAACTAAGGGTCCTTCAAGTATAGAGCGTAACAATTCTTAAAAGGCCGGCAACACACGAGCCCACTGACATTTAGAGTGTTTCTATACAAAAAAATATCATATTATCAGTTTTATACATATGTATATTACGTCATGAAATAAGCATAGCGAGAGCTTGCTAAAAAACGTAATATGTTTATTACAAATAATACAGTATAAACCTGCCTGTATTCATATTAACACTCTCATGTCGCTGTTATAAAAAGTACACTAGACAAGGATGATTTCCTGTTTACAGGCCCGTAATCGCATAATTTCTTTGTCAGTTAATAATAATTCATGTGAGAGCTTCAAATAAAACCCATAATGACTGTGATAAAGTTTACGTAAATAACAAACTCATTACAAATAGATAGGAATATGTCAAAATCATAGAAACTATTAAATAATTGCGCACGCAATGGATCTATAAATTACAAAATTTATTATTATTGCTATCGGTTCAGTAATGTATGATTAACGACGTGTGACGCGTGCGCATTACGTGTCGCAATGGTCATAGTGAGAGTCACTGTCATTGATAAAGTTACACATAGAACAAGTGTAGAAATAAAGTTTTATATTATGTGGAACATATAAAGATATTCCAACAATTTTACTAACTAATTTTATATATCATCACTATGGTACATCACATAATATATTTTCAAGACTGGACATTAAAATAAATTTAGTACCTACCTATATGATATAAAATATAGCGAAATAATTATAGAGCACGTTGTTTAAGGATAACCTTTGCTTAGTATCAGTCTCGTTCATTTAAAAGAAACACCAAAATTAAACTAAATCACAATCTACATGTCTTAACAAACCAGTTCTAACAGGCTGTATAACATTTATAAGTGTTTTTATATAATACTGATAATAATTTTCTAATAAATATGATATTTCTATTAAAGTCCACATTTCAAGGGTGGCGGTGTCCATGCGTCGGGTCCACTCTCTCCCTATAATATGGCGAGGGGGCCGATGGCTGGCCATGCGTCATACTTGTAAACGGGTGCTAATTGTGGTGACTGGTCGTATTTTAATTCGTGTATTCGTTGTTTTTAGTTGTATCGACTATGTATTTTCGTGTTGTAAGTATTAGAATGTAAGTGCGTGCTCCTATTTGCCACCATGCTTCCTGCTGATAGAGGACAAATCATTGTTTTTAATTTATTTTATTATTCTTTATCATTTATAATGTTATATGGAACATGGTGTAGTGGTTACAATAATCCTTACAAACGTTGGGTAAAAGAGAAAATTTGGCGATTAAAAAGTGTGGCGGAGAGTTTATTGCCAGTTATTCTATTCCGTTTTATGCCCGTGATTTGAAAACTGGCAGTAAATGTATAATTAGAAGCATTTAAAATATATTTCTTTTTTGGTGTTCATTTTATTTTATTCTTAATACATCATGTGACCAACATGAATAAATGATTTTTGAATTTGAATTTGAAAAATTTAAATGCAAAATGTATAGAAGAGTCATCGATACGTAATAAGCGATGAGTGTCGCCAGCGCAGCGCAATTTGCTACCCCGAATCAATTTGCCGAGTTTTTGTCATGGAATAATGTAGCTCGTTTCAATTTTCTGTTAAGTGCGCTGCTGCGCCGCCTCCTGCGAAGTTTTTGCGATAACGGAACGACATCGTTCAATCGAACCGACGCAAGACAACTTTTTGTAGCGAATTAAAAATATGGAGGTGTTTTATAACCTGTCGACGAGTTAGATAAGCGTTATATTTTAAATAGAAATCTTATTTTGATTTACTAGTAATATGACAATACTCTAGATGAAAGTAACTATATGAATAGATTGTTATTTAATGATGTAGATAGTAATCTTAAAACCCCGGGGAAATAAATACATATAACTTTTTCTACAGCTGTGATACTTTTTGACATTCAACATCTTTTGTCTTCAGTCACCGTGACTCGGGAAAAAAAATCAAATTGTGTAAAATAATTATAAGGTTATAATAATACATAGCTTAATCCAAAAAAAAATGTTTTATTTAAATATGTAAAAGTTATGTTAATAAAAGACAATACACTCTTAATAATTTTGTAATCTTAGGTGTTAGATTGAAGAATACACACGAAAGTTCTTCCAATCATTATCATTGTATTTAGGTAAATATAGACATGTATTAGAGATCTTTTATAACCAGTTGTTATTTAATACTTCCAAAATGCCTGTCATGCAATTTCTGAAAAAAAATTATTTTAATTCAAAAGTGTTTTTTTACTGAAACGATTCTATGTTACGTAAACAATTAATCAGATTATAAAAAGCATAGCTAGTTTGAATTTATAATAAGTTTGAATGTATAAAAACCCTAAATATTATAAAACTATAAACCAAATATTTTGTATAAAATTTGTATACATTTAAAAAACGCCATACAGTCTGTTGAGATTTATAACAATTTTAAAACACGTTTAGCATAAAAAGGAAATTATTCAAATTAAAACAAACGCACCTCATGAGTGGGCGGGAATTTATTGTAGGCTTACCGAGAAAAATAATTAAAAAATTTAATAAAATTAACATAAATTTTAATGGGATTGATAAAGATATGCTGTGATTATTAGCAGCTAAGTGACAATTAACCGCTGTAAATAATATATATTAGGCGCGATCTATATATTGGACTAGAAAAGTATTCTTAAATGGAAGACCTCCCGCGGTTTTTCTCATATCAATTCATATTTATAATTAACAAATGAATTATTTATTAATGTGATCCACTTTAGAACATTACGAAACTTTTGGCGTACCGTATTTACTGTCACATAATTTCTAAAATTACAGTAAGCGAACAGTAAATTATATAATTTTTTATTTATGCTACTACCGAAATGTACGTTTTATCCTTAAAATTGTTTAAGATTTATTCAATTCCTTAGTAATTAAATGATTAAGAATGAAAGAGCATTTTTAAAATGATGCTGCACTTATCTCTGAATAATAATTTAGCAATAAATAGGTTTATTATTAAAAATATACAACTCAAGAAAAGAACAGAACCATCTGCGCTAAATACATTAACACTGCTCCTTTATTTGATATAGTAAATTAAATTCAGGCAATCAAACTAAAATATTGATTTGATATTTGCGAGAAAGGTCAAATAACAAATATTCATAACATAAAACAACTCTAATTAAACAAAAATATGAAAATGAATTCATTGTATCAAGGAGCAATGTATCGATGAAATAGTTTAGTAACATTTGATTTTCGTAATATTTCAAAGTTATAGTGGTATATATTTTAGATAAAAGTATTTATTTGCGTCCCAATATAATATATGCATTGATGTCTCTTCTTTCATTTGCGAGAAATGTTACTTCTATGTAATAATACAAAATTTTAAATATTTCACTCAATTAAATGATAAGATAGATCATAAATATAATAAGGAACTAAAATGTGATTTATCAATTAATTATAATAATTTTTGTGTAGGCGTTTACAACATAATATACAGGCGTGGCTTATAAATTACGATGTATAATCAGAATTTATTATAGTACTGTAAATATAAACTGTACTTTATTTTTAATACAGCTGACGTGATGGTATTACATGTCCTGACTGATTGTTTGATGAATTGGGTCGGTAGTACAATACTGAACAAATTATAGGAATGAATAACAGTGAACTTTAAAGAAATAATGTAGAAAAAATCTTTACAAATTTCTGTATATTTTTAATACAAAAAGTCGTAACAGACATAACTTTTACATACCTTTAATTACAAATGCTATTTTGTTAATAGTAATATCTATAAGTTAATAACTCCGAACAGCGAAGATAATATAATCGGAGACATAAAATATACACAAAAGAAGAACTGTAATATATAAAGTATATAGTAATTATAATTTAAGTACATATATAGGCAAAAAAATCTTAATTTGAAGGTCAAAAAAGTGTGAATATGTAAAAACTAAATACATTATCTAGATAAATGCCTAAGATTTTGAGTACTGCAATATTGTTAATGTCAAACATTGACATGTTTTATAAACATGCATTAGCTCAAGTATGTCTAACTAATAACTAGATGTAGAACTACTTTTAATTGATTGATTTACCTTTGTAAAAGCTTTGACTGACAACAAAAGTCATGGTCATTGAGAGTACGGCTTTTCAAGTTATTTTGCCTTACTAACGCCATCTATTACCAAATGATTAGTATTTGCAATATTTCGCTGGATGAACATTCTGAAAAGAGCTTTGAGATTGTTAAAATTACACAATATATGTTACAGTAGTATGTTACATCTATCTTAATATGACCTTGTCCTTTTCATCTATGTCTGAAATATGTGTGGATGGGATACAAGATAGATTCAACTTGGCGCAAGTATGACTCTTGTTCATAAGGTTCATGCATTTATGGGTACAGATATTTGACATAAAAACATTATAAATAAATAAATCACTACAACCTTTATTGGTCTGTGCCTGAGGTTTCTGTATCTGATTCATGATTATTTGTCAATCTAATAAGTACGTTAATGATCAGCCTTCTGAGCCACACGCCGTTGACTTCTCAGATCTAAGGCAAGCCTCAAGTTAATGCACACATAGATGGAAAGCCAATTGGTGCACAGTCGAACCTACGACCTCGGAGATAAAACTCGCACGCTGACACCACTTGTTCAAAACTACTCAGAACAACCTATGGACAACCAACATCTTCAATAACACAGAACATACTCAGAGATCAATCTCACATATAGCTAATATTTAACCCCAGCTAAATTCTGAATCTGTAACAGTACATTGAGAATAAAGTTGCATCGAAGCCTCATTCGAAGCAAATGAACCAAAAAATTGCGCAAGTATTGAAATTAAAGATCGCGAATTCGATATTATAATGACGTATAATGTGAGCACGCGGTATGAATAATTTATTGACGGTTTTTTGTAAAGTTGTACGCAATTTGTCATTAAATATAACCGGTTTTTGTAAGTGTCAAAATTTTCGTATGCGAGTTTTTATTTTATACGGGTCAAAGGTTTAGATATAATTTATAGTATCACTGCTGAATGTTGGTTGGTCAACTGTGATGCATGGTCAATTTTACGCAAAAACCATTGAAGCTAAGAATAAGTTTGATCATTATTCTAGGTCCAATTATAAATCAAACACAATTATATAAACCAAATTAGCCTACGGGATGCCCAAAAAGGGCAATCATTGCTACCAAAGGAACCCATTTTGGATGCGTTGCTCCATTGAGGTAGGACTACACTCTAACTTTGAATACTTGGTGGTAGTATCTCTCAGGGAAGAACCTCACTGGCAGACGATTCCACTGTTCGCTAGTTCGTAAAAAAAAGTGCCTAGTGAAACGGACTGTGCAAGACTTTCAGTCATCAAGGTGATGTGGATGGAATTTTGAATTTTTATCTTTTATTTATTAGTTACAACTTTGAATGTAAAAATCCTTTAACACTGAAATCGGGTGTCTACTGTTTGGTCTTATCATATACTGCTTACCAAGGTTATATCAACTCTACAGTCACCAGTACTATCTAACATACTCCAACTTAAATCTTTAATTAGCAAACTCGAAAAGTAACAAAATCAAGGTCGGAAGAGACATATTTTTAGTTATTGTATTTGTCCGAGTAACTAATTAAATGCAAAACTAAAGGGTAAAATTTTGGTAGATTTATTCATACTTTTTTTTGGGACTTATAGAAAGTGGTCTACTTATTTTAGACATATGGGTCTCAACACCAAATTTAAGCATCGTTAGCAAATCTACACTTTCCCCTCCATTGTGATGGAAGACATCATGTGCCTATTGATCTTCCAACGAATCGTGATAATCGTGATTTTGAATGGGGACATTGGGGAGATGTGGGTTTGATAAATTACTACCTCACTTAAAAACTAAAAAAAAATCAGTGGTTCCTTTATGGCTCTCAGCCTCAGATTTCTTTATCTGTTTCATGATCATGAATCAATTTAATGGGCAAATAGGTGATCAGTCTGTGCCTGACACGCTATGGGTAAATAAGCTGGTTTCCTTACGATGTTTTGTTTTGTTGATCATTGTTCGAGAGAATGTTAAATGCGCAGATAGAAAGAAAGTCCAATAGTGCAAAGCAGGGAATCAAAGCTACGACCTCGGGAATGAGAATCGCACGTTGATGCCATTAGGCAATATTCTATTTCCCATGTAATTATATTATATTTTATAAACCTTACACCACTTAGGCCTTGAAAACTTATGATTTGTAAATCAGAGCTTATCAGTTTATGAATTTATGTCTATAGATGATGAAAAGAAATACTTTTGACTTCATATTCATTAAAATAGGTTGTTTAAGTTTCTTTACACACAAAATCAAACAAAATTAGATTTTATTAACTAATTGATTAAATTCTTGACTGCTTTTATAGTGGTCCGCTTAATATTAAACTAAACTCAAATTATTATGCTTCGTTCAAGTATGCCCAATCTCCTCTAAGTATGTTGTAACGGTAGTGATTCTCGATCACTGATTGGGCCTATTGTTGATATACGGATGCCCAAACAGATATTTAAAATAGGTATTATACTAATAATAAAAAGCTTTGAGGAAAATAATCATATTCATAGATTTAGAGAAATGTATTACAAAATATCGAATAACGGGATTGTTTTTTATAGGACAGGGGGCAAAAGGGCAGGAGTCTCATCTGATATTAAGTGATACAGCCGCCCATGGGCAGTCTCAATGCCAGAGGGCTCGCGATTGTGTTGTATTGTGTAAAGAATCGCTACGCTCTTTTCTTGAAGGACCCAAAGTTGAATTATTTCGAAAATACTTCAGTCCATCAAAAGTCAAATATTCAATGGAATTGCATGTTATAATATAATCAGTATAGAATTTCTATGTATTCATGCTATCAGAAACATATATTTTGTTATATTTGACAAAACTGTCAAAAATACTTGAAAATTTTTCAAAAAGTTTGAAGCCCTTTGATTATGGGCAATGCTTAAAGTGAGATATAGGCGTGGTGATGGCCTAGTTGTGTGTGCAACTCTGAAACCTTGCGTTTGAATCACGGCTTTATCTTTACTATCGATGTGCGCAAACACTCGCTCGTACGGCAAAGGATTACATCGTTAAGAAACATACATTAGATAAAATCCATGGCGACAGCTTTAAGGAAAAAACAATCAAGGCAAATAAACCTCTGTTTTTATTCTACTGTACTACGTTTACTTCTAAACTACTTAGTTTCAATACAACTTATCATTATAGTACACGAATGTTACAGTTATATCGACATGCCCATTAAAATGTTATTGGTGCGGTAAAAATTGTAATACTCTTTCGATACACTGCAGAAATGGATTTAATTACACCGTCTGATTTATTCGCGCCGAGCGTAATAATTCAAAATTTCCTTCGCACCTTTCTCGGAAAATAACAGCGTGCGACGGTGTAATTGTATCAAATTGTTTGCAATCAACTCAATTTTGACCACCGTAATCGAATTTATCGTTTTTTTATCCTCAATTGTGCTAAGCTAAAATGGACCTTGTGGAATGTATAATACGATATCATAAATTTGCCCTTAAGCGATTTACCCTTTATCGTGAAGCTTCTGTTTTTATTAAACATCTTTCCTTAATCTAGAAATAGCCTTTTGAATTGCATTAAAACATTTAAATATTATAAATCGCTGTGTTTGTAACTAAATTATAAGAGTATTAGCACCTGGCATGGCAGCACCGAAAGGTATTACGAAATATTGACTGGCATTTTTTGAAAACTTGAAAATTTTATATTATTCATAATCGTATGGTTATTGGTCTTTATAGAGGCAAACGTTGGCGGACTTCATGTTAAGTGCTAACATGTATTCTCACACTGTTATAGGACTCGCATGTGCGTTGGCGGCCTATTTTTAATCGGTACGCTCTACTCAAAAGAAGTCTTGAATGGGCCGTGGGTTCTTCGCAACTTGAGTGCTTTAAAAACGCTCAGTTGTGAAATGACAGACATGAAATTTCATATGCTCTACCAGTGTCTAGCAGAGAAGGTGTAACAATAAGGCCTATTTCACTACCTCCCTTGGACTGGCCTAGGTCTATTTTCGTGCTCATAAAACACATCAATAACATAAAGCAACAAGAACACCGGCTCATTATAATTCCGCGAACATAATTGTGAGATGCTGGGTACAGCCGCATTGCGATTTATAGCGTCCCAGCGGGTGCCTTACGTCGTGAAAATACTCTTATTTATATGTTTTATACTTGAAAACTGTTAAAATATGCAAGAGTAAAGTTCCTTATAATAATATATTTTTAGCGCATACTATTTTTTATCTATGGTGACTTTCTAAAATGCTAAAATTTATTAACACTTAGTTGCATGTACAGAAATAAAATATAATTGAGCTAATTAATTAAAAAGGAAGGCAACGACTACGTTGACGGCTTTCCAACGTAAAGTAAGCGCTAGAAGTGCAATAAGAGATATAATTATTTAGACAAAACTAATGAAACAAAACAAAGGAATTAAAACGTACCTATATTAACTGTGATCAGGGCAATATAAAAAAAAGTGCGTGCGCACCCTTTGTCAGAAGTGTAACTTCTTTGTAAATAATACATATTTATTAATAAGGTAAAAGACCTAATAGATGATTATGTATCAGTATATTATGATCACTCCATGTATTGGTATACTAGTGATATTATAAATAAATAAAAAATCTGCGTTTACTGCACAGGACGTTATGCGACAGAATTTTCACCTAAAGTTCTAATATACAGGGCGTCCCACGGCGATGCCACACGGAGGGAAAGTACCTTAAATATTAATGATAGGATATTTTACTGAAAGAAGACATCGTTTAATTTTTAATAATAAGTAGAACTGCATTCACAGATTTAAAAAAAAATTCCTACCTCAACCGGGAATCGAACCCGCCAAATGTGACAGTAAAATTACATGTATTTTATAATAGCGTTTGAATGGGCTACTCATAAGCATTATTTTTTCCTTAGTAACCTAGCATATTAAATGAAACTAAAAACATAAAATTTTACATTTTATTAAAAAAAAAAAAATATCAAATGCTCAAAATGTGATCCGTTCTGTTGTATACAAATTTTCACTCTTTTAATAATTTCTCTCCCTGTCGATTTACTTATTTTTGCATGGTGGATGTTTGAAATAATACGTCTAAGTTCATTTTGCACCTGCACACTATTGTACCGGTTCCTGTAAACTAAATATTTTACATAACCCCATAAAAAAATCAAGTGGGGTTAGATCTGGGGATCTCGGTGGCCATCTAATTTGTCCAAAAGTGCCGATCCAGGAAGGAAAATACACAACAACAACAACAACAGTATGCAGGAGTTACAAAATGAACTTAGACGTATTATTTCAAACATCCACCATGCCAAAATAAGTAAATCGACAGGGAGAGAAATTATTAAAAGAGTGAGAATTTGTATACAACAGAACGGATCACATTTTGAGCATTTGATAAATTATTTGTTTTTAATAAAATGTAAAATTTTATGTTTTGAGTTTCATTTAATATGCTAGGTTATTAAGGAAAAAATAATGCTTATGAGTAGCCCTTTCAAACGCTATTATAAAATACATGTAATTTTACTGTCACATTTGGCGGGTTCGATTCCCGGTTGAGGTAGGAAATTTTAAAAAAATCTGTGAATGCAGTTCTACTTATTTTTAAAAATTAAACGATGTCTTCTTTCAGTAAAATATCCTATCATTAATATTTAAGGTACTTTCCCTCCGTGTGGCATCGCCGTGGGACGCCCTGTATAACTAACGAACACATCAACCAATAGTGTGTATTTTTTCTCGATCTCCCTTTCTCACTCTCTCTCCATCAAAACAAAAACTAAATGAAATAAAATAGATGTACCATGCTTTACGAGACTTCAACTAACATATGAGATTTTATTAACTGTATTATCTATATAGCGTCTTTAATCTAAGGCACACAAATATTTATTTCAAATGGTTACTGGGAATTCGGAAAACATAAAAAAACTGACCGGGTTTTAATAGCTTATAGTATATCGCTTAACGTAGTCCCTAACATGGTAAATTGATGACTCATCCAAATAGCTATTAAATTTAATAGTTAAACCCTATATTAGACAGACATGACACTCTAGGACAATGAGAACTACAGAAATCTAAGATCCTACAAAAGAGGCTTTGAAGGGCCTTTTTTATTCCATACTAAATAGGGCTTCTCCTCGTTGTAATCTGATCTTCTGATCGTTCTAAATATCGACAGTGATTCTTACACTTTTATCCACTTACATTATAATAAAATATTACAGTGATCTTTGGCCAGTAATACATATTTAATGACAGAAAATAACTTGAATGATTTCAAAGTCAGCAGTTAAACTTGACCACAGCAAATTCATCTTAATCCATTTTGCAGTACTATAAATTACTCATGTTACTATACATTTTAAATAGCCATCATATATTGGTCTTGTTTGCGATTTTATTACAAGCACATAGAGTTGAAATTCGATTGGCAAACTATTTTAGCTGGTTAATATCAGTAATTCCTAACACGGTCGAATTAAAATACAATGGTTGCGAATAGGTGAGTGTGACATCGGTGAAGTTAAAAGCGGCTTCTGAACTATATATCCTTCAAAGTTGCAGGGCTGCACAAACGTTCAATTAATTTATTTGGTAAATATTTCGCAGCCAATTAACTTATTTAGCCGTTCAACAGCCTAGAATTTTAGATAAACGGCGTTTTAACTAACGGCCTGAAAGATGTTTAGCCAGTTGATCGAACAGCGAGGCAAATTACTTGCATCGATGTTGTTTCATTACTTGCCTTGAATGAGTGGAGTGTTGTTTGTTACACTGCGCTGAAATTTGATAGAGGACGCAATTTTATTTATGGGTCCTCAAGTTTGTGGGCTTGGCACTCTTGCCCCCGGCCGCCATATTGGAAAGAGGGGTGGAAACACGTTTTTGGCTATATCTCCTAAACTATCCGTCGTACAAAAAATTTGTTACGATACATTTTGTAGCAAATTGATATGCCTTCAATTATATATCAATAACTTTTTATCATAAATCCAAAATTCAAGAAGTTATATATATATATATATATATATATGTAAAAAGGTGAAAAAAAATATTTTGCTTAATAGATATTTAGATTTTATCTAAAACTTATGTCAGAACAATTTTGTAGAGGATCTCTTTCTGAAGATGTTCCGTTATGTTTTTTTTAATTTCGTTAATTAGAAACGCTCTAAAGTTGACCGGGTTCGTCAATGTTTATGGAAAACCGATCAAAACAACAATTTTACCTTACTTTTATGATTTCTCGTTTATTTTAAAGAAATTTTTGAAATATTTTTTGTTTGATTTACAATATAAAATATCGATTAAAAATAATTTTATATCAGCCCTAACGTACAAGAAATCATTTGACACAATTTGTAAGCTGTACGTGAAGGTGGAATACGAGCCAAGATCAATATGTATTTTTATTTGCAGTATCATTACGACATCGGAGTATTCTTTAGTATTTTTTATTAACGTTTTCATAGTAATTGATTGAAGTAGGGGTGTGTGGTCTTTCAGAAAGATAGGAAAATTCTTGACTCACGGAAATTCGCAGATTTTCAGAAAATTTTTGAAAAGGAGATTTTTTGGGGTTATTTTTTTTAAATAAAGTTCCGAAAAGAGTGCGACTTCTTTCTCTTCGTTCTTCATCTATAACAATCCATCTAAATATAGGCTATACTCTTTCTATCTAATATAGGCTATAGTAGCGTTGGTAAGTAATATTTTGTTGACTTAATTTTCTTCTATAATAGCTTGAACAAAGGTAATGTTCATTAACAGTCTTAATGTTTTATAATGTTTTGACACTATGTTCTGTGAAAATCTTTTGTTTTAAATAAATAAAAACAGATGCCCAAATGTATCTCACAAGTCATACATATTACTTATATTAAATTAGATTGTATAGTCCGATTGCCTTGTCAAGCTATTTATTAAAAACCAAGGTTTTAATATTTATACGGTCACTATATTGTTAGCTAATTACGTAATAATTAAGACAGATGGTCCCTTAAGGATATGGAAATTGTATTCGTTTTTATAACAAACTCCCAAGCGAAATTAGAGAACTATCAGTAAATAAATACAAAGCCCTTTTTAAAAGTAAATTAATTAATACAGCCTTTTATAAATGTGACGAATACTAAAATGATCCTAATCCTTGGGATTGATTTGCTCCAGTTCAAACAATTTGTATTAAAAACTTGGTGATTGAAAAGAGTGGCGGAAAGTTTCTTGTCAGTTCTTCTTACCCGCTCTACGCCTTGTACATGTTTACCTATATGAATAAAGATATAATTGAGTTTGAGTTTGAGTAAGTACGGACTGAATAAATTAACGTTCTTGGTATTACATACTACCAAGCTGTAGTAGAAAAATTGAGTTGCAGAACTCCTTCTTACAAGTAAATATTAATTTTATTAAAAAAACAACTGTTAGCTTGCTTAATAAATGGTATATATTTTGCAACACGTTAGAGAATTATAACTTAATGCTTTTTCAAATACAAGATTGACCCTGTAAGTGCATATTGTAAAACAACTCACACATTCTATTGTTTATAAACCATTTATTGACAGCGAAGGTAAAAACGTTTATCGATTCAATTTATATCACACGCGCTATCGGAATTGTAAAATTTCTGTATTTACGAAATGAATTGTAATTCTTTATGTACTGATTTTTATACTGACCTCAACCTTCTTAAGACTTTAGTACCTTACTTTTGTCGCACTCAGGAAAGTCTTTTATTTCATTTACATTTAAATACATTCATATTTCTATCGCCTCATTAATTTTTAGGTGTGACCTTTTTTCTTCAGTTCCCGCCATTTCTGCCTTCACTGTTCACTCTATGCTGTTTCCTTTATCTAGTCTATTATGCGTTTATTGTTTGTTACTAGTAAAATACATTTTTACTCCACTTTTCTCTTCCCCTTACCATAATTTATTATTATTATATTAATAAATTTCACTCTTTATAGAATAAGTTTTATTAGTTTGTTACTTATAAGAATGTTTATTAAGCTTCCTAATCAAGACAATTATTATGTTCCAACAATCATTACAGGGATTATTTTTCAAATAATAATTTATATCTGTTTTCATCAAAATCTAAAATTCTGGTATTTTAAAATATTCTTATTGTCATTCAAACGGCGCAATGCCCTTTACAATTGTAACTACTGCGTTAAAGTAGTCTTAATAAATCGGGCGTTTACTTCAATTCAAAATATTTGTATGCATCGCTTGTTAAATCGACACCTAACATTGATTCGATTGGTAATTTATAGGCACCGAACGTACGGCCACAGTTTTCTCTAATAACAGTTGTGAAACACAAAATTTTTCGACTAGTTACACGAACCAAACGTTCCCTTTCTTAGTCTCTTACTCAGTAGCAAAGCACTTTGATACAATAGTATTAAAAGTAAATGTATAGTAAAATGCAACATAATGGAACTGAAAAGACTCGTTCACTATACCAGAATACTAAAACAAGCTTATTTGTAGTGGCATCAAATAAATCAAATATCAAATCATTTATTCCAATTAGACCACCTAAAATGGCACTTTTTAAGTTTAATAAAAAATAAAGATGATTTTAGTTACTCCTTCTAAAAGGTAGTTTCGTGGAGTTTCGTGGAGAAGAATAGGCAAGAAACGCAACTCTTACTATTTAAAAAAAGAATTTAATAAAAAGAAGTTAGTATACATATTTAAAAATATCGAAAAGTAGAATATTATACATTAAAGATATCTCATACTGAAATAAACTCCATATTGGATGACTCATACCAAAATTGATCAGAAGAAAAGTTTATATACAAGAAATAAACTCCCTTGAGTCTAGATCATCAAGTGTGGCGTCTACTGTGTTATATTGACAATTCCTCACGCAAACACATCAACGATACATTTTAATGTTTAACAAAACGTCATATCTCCATTGATCCATCACACAAAATTCATCCTAAAACCCGCTTGAAAGCCGAACATAAAGTCCGAATTCGTGTGGCGCTAATTAATATGACGGCATGGCACGCGATCCAAATGAATAAATTGTCACGTATTAGTTATGTAAGCCAAATTAGATTAATAGGTTAATGTATGGTCCGTTTTTTTATTGGTTTCGTGTAATAGGTTATTTACATTGGGATCACGTTATCCAAATACTTCGCGATCACAACATTGTTGTATGTAAATAGTTGTGTTTTGCTTAACTCACTGTGCAAGATGCATTTAATAAATTAATTGCAGATCCTGCTTACCAGATTTGAAATCGTGCTTAGTTCCACATACCTCACATCAGAACCAATTATGGAAAAAACTAATAGAAGCGGTGCTGCCCACATATATATTTTCAAACATTCATATTTACTTAATCAAAAATCCGCCATGAAAAGTTTTGGTTTCCAGCTATTACTTTGTATCTATTGTTTAAGAATTCAATGTATGTCATGAGCACACTCCACATACCCTCATCTTCACACCACACAGTACAGCCGAAGATATAATAATAGATATTGATTATTTACTTTGGTGAATATTTTAACCTTTTCCTATACAATATGTATTCCATCTTTGGCTATATGTTTAGCTTTATTGTATATAATTTATGTTAGCTCTAGGATTACGAAATAAAAAAAAGTAACCACCCTACAGGTTAAAGATTTCTGTGTCCAAATTTTGTAAAATATAATATTGTGTTTTTTTTCTTTGTTCATTAAAATTTTGTATGTTTACACTTATTATATAGAAACGTTAATAAACAATTATTAGTGTTACTAACTAACGTTAACTACTAGTCTAACGTTAAATGAGATAAAGAACTATTTTGTATTACAAAGTTCGTGTTATTGAGCGATAAATGATTTAAATAAAAGTTGCATCTACATTAATGGTAACTAGTAATGGGAAATTCCTATGTTTTTTTCTCTACAAATAGAGCTTGTGTGCCTTTTTATAAGGAAGGACCCCTGTGAGGTTGTCTCCTTATGTAACAGTCAATCGTGTGAGGTTCTATTCAACCTGTGCTTTGAGAATGAAATAATCAGTCTTACAAAGTAACGCGTGGAAATTTCGATTTCAGCAAGACATTTACTCACTATTATAATTCCAAAGACCCCGGAACTTGAGATATTATGTAGTTTACACTATTTACAGAAAAAAAAATCTTCTAACAGTGCGTAAACTCAAGTGTAATTTTCTCTTTTCCCAGCCATTTAGTTAATACGACCAATAAACGCAAATATTATCAATATAGCAGCCTTAATCTGCGAGATCAAATGTAAAACTACTTTTCGTACTTAGAATAAAATTTGCGTTTCGATTTAATAAACAGTAAATGTCTCATGTATTCTAGAGATAGTAAATTCACATATTAAAGAAAACATTGCATTTTCAACGTATATATTTTGTAAGAAAGTCAGGAAATCACATGGGGACATTAAGGCAGTGGGGTGTAAAGTAAGCCAAAGCAAAAGATTGAAAAAATGTCAATACAAACTAGACCTTTCATTATTATTATTTTATAGAAGAGTACACTTATCCGATGTTAAGTAATACACTGTCAATGACAGAGGGTGTGCGTCTCCGGCCTTTTTAAAATTGGTACGCCCTTTTTTTGAAGGGCCCTAAGTGCAATTAGATTGGAAGTCACTTCTGTACTTCTTGTTTCATTGTGAATTTATTTTTATTTATTGTATTTATTTATTTATTTACACTTCGTTGCTAGAAAGAAACACAAATAACACAATATATATATATTACAAGGGTTGCAACGGGCGGCCTTATCGCTAACAAGCGATCTCTTCCAATTTATCAAAGTTTAATTAGTTATCAGTAGTTCAACTTGCAACAGTGAGTAAGTAAAGTACCAACCCCGTTTGCCGCTTTTGATACAATATCTACCCCTAAGATTTAACAAGTGTTTGCAACTTTAAATACTTTATTATTTTTTAAATATTGTTGCGTTCTTATTATCATCTTAGCTCTTAAGAACTGTATGCAAATTCTACATGTTGTTTAATCGACTTATGTAACATATTATGTTTATTTAGTATATTGTACAGGTATCTTAACCAAGTAAATACCAGTCCCGATAACGTTATATCGGTCCTAGATAAGAATAACGAGTGTTATAATAATAAACCGATGGAAACGCATATAAAAACCGTTAAGTTAACACGTTTGTGTCGGGTTCGCTCGTATTTTACCGACTTCCAGCGGTGAATCGAAAGAAAATCGATTCAACTATCGATACAAGGCACCGAGTGATTGGAATTATGTCAATTTATTGGGTTACTTTGAATAATTTAGTACTAAAGCAGAGATCTCCCATTAGGGACCACCCAATGTTTACTTTAGTTCAGTGAGCGACATTATAAATGTTATTGGGTAACCATAATTTGATGTTTTAAGATTATGTGACCAAAAAATGAATCAATACAAAACGAAACTATTATTCTAGTATTAAAAATTCCGATTCCACCCACTTCGATAAATAATAATATTTTTCTATGTGCAAAGAAACATTCAAAAACCGCACAGTCAGTCGTATAAAATGCAAGCAATTGGTATATTTATTATCATAATCTCATCATAATAATAACAGTTAAGTTATTTATAATTGTAGGCAAAACATATGTTCTAAATACTCTCCAACGCCATAAAGGCACCTTGCCCTTTAACATTTATTCACCTTCCTTTTAAAAGCATTATAAGTGATCTATAAATTCTAGGAAGGCTAATTAATAGTTTGATAGCCATTGCGTAACATTTTTTAAATACTTCTTGATCCCACGTGTGATCCCTCGGTAGATATAGGCAAATTTCTTTGAATATTAGTTGGTTTATAGCATGGTAGGAGATCAGCTGTACTTGTCCATTCTAAGTGTAGCTGAATGTGTTGCCCATGATAAACATCATACCGAATTATAATTTATTGTTATCATAAAGTGACTCTTTACTTTCTTCTTTGATCATATTTCAGCGGTTTTCTCTACACCAACCGGGAATCAAACGCGTGATATACCTACATAACGCGAAATTGTGAAATCGTTTTATAAGTTAAAAAAATACAAATGTTTCTATACAATATTTTAACAGTTTAAATTACCATAAACATATTAAAGATCAATAGCTATTTCATAATTTAGCATACCATATTTGTTAGAACCCACCCACGTGATTAATATCCTCATTTATAATATCTCATTAACCATAACGAATTCGTAATAATTATACGACCTAAATTTTTAATATAACCTCTTATTCAATGTATTTATGCAGAGCCTATTTGTAATAATTCAAGAAAAGAGCATACCAATTCTATAAAGGCAACGCACTAGCGAGACTTCTGGAACTGTAAGTGTCCCTGCCCGTTTGCCATCCATAAAAAAATGCCATCCAAATATATTCTTTCAAGATTCATTCGATTTGAAAAAAACAGAAATGTACTTAGAAAAACTCTTACAACAAAATCCTTACAAAGATATATTTAGTTCAATCGGTTCTCTAAAGAAATAAAAAAAACACATCAGTGGCGATACGTCCTTTATACATCTGGACTTCAGATTTCTGTATTTGTTTCATGATCATTTATCAATCTAATATTAAAGCAGGTGATAAGCCTCCTGTGCCTGACAGAAGTCGTCAACATTTTAGGTCTAAGGCAAGCCGGTTTTTTCACGATGTTTTCCTTCACCGTTCGAGTGTATTATAAAATATTAAATGTGTCACACCTCAGGGATAGGAGTTGTATAAGCCTATATAAGCCTATATAGGTTCACAAATCTTACCCAAATTTATATACAAATAAAAGGACCCCAATCCTTTAAAGAATTATAAATATAGTCAACTAGTAGTGCATAGTCATAAGAACAGATAATACCTAGGCGTTAAAAATGGTATTAATACACTGATCGTGGGATTTCCACGGACGAATTAATTAGTGCTAGTACGATACGCTCATACAAAAACATAGTAACATCATAGTTACATTGAAACCAGTGATTAACATAATACATATATTAATAATGATAATTGGTTATATCTAAAACTTACAAATTGCTTTGTACCTGACTAATGGTCATCATTTATTACTGACTTTCGATTTCGTTGCAAACATTTGATAATAATAGTATTGTATGGTTTAGGTTATTAATATAAATCGTCGTTGGGTTCAATCTTGGCTGAAAGCTTTGTTAATAGACGGCTAGATGCTTAGCTAATGTTAAGTGATAGCCCATAGACACATTGGCAGAGGGCGGTGCTGGCCGTTTAAGAACTGATACGTTCTTTTCTTGAGGGAATTGGTCGAAGTGGTTCGGAAAAGTTCCACATACTGGTGGTGCGCGCCCAAAACTGTCTGTCAAAAAAAAAAGTTGTGGAACAACGGACGGTGAGGTCATACAGATGGAATTTCATATTCTGCCCCGACGTCCGATGATGAAATGTCTTGAAACGCCATATTTAAAGCATATTTGTCTTAATTACCTTCGTTTTTTTTTTCCATTGTCAGTGTATTAAAGTAGAATTAAACGAATTACGATTGTTTATTATGAAAGCATAAATTTTTTGTTTATTTTACGAATTATTTTCCTGAAAGATTATGAATGTTTTTTCAACCAATCCAAAAAGTTATTATCAGAGAGCAGTCATTTATAAACGTTCTGGGAATCCATTACAAATACAAAAAAAAACATTCATCTCCGATATTGATATAGCATTTTCGTTCACTGTCATGCATTGTTAACTGAGAATTAAAATGTGATTTGATTGGAATAAAAAAGGTCCGTTTATTAAGTCAGTAGCGCGAGGTGACGGAGCGTGAACGCAGATTGCATTACACGATGCGCGCACGCACGTCTATTTTTATTATAGACAAGATAATAGCTTACAACTTGTTTAATTGTCCAAGAATAAGAAATTTATTTAAGATAAATATTGGAACATTGCATTTATTCAGTGATTATTGACAATTTGGAAACAGGAACAAACGTGGAATATGAAATTTTATTCTCAAAAGAAGAAGACAGTGTAGAAGATCTTCGATTTGATAGACTAAGGAAAAATAATGTAGCACAAAAAAGGTAATGGTGGTATTCAGAGGAAGCATTTGCCATAAAGGGCACACGGATATCTGAAAAGAATGAGATGGTAGAAATATAAATAGAGTAAAAACAGGATGAGAAATAGAAGATTTTTATTATTATTATTGAAAATTTAACGTCAACATAAACTAGAGCTTTTTGAATGATTCCTAATTTTAATGTTTGCAAACACAGTCTAATATCAAAGAAAAACTAAAAGCAACTCCATTGATTCATAAACGAACAAATTAAATAAATAAACAATAGCAAAAGAAACATTGAATAATTTGACAAAAGAAAGATATTTAACACTATCTATCTATATTTAACACAAGATATACGCTGCAGCCAGACTTTTTTAGAACTAAAATTTTAATTACTCCTTCAAAACAACACTAAAGAGCCATGAACTTAGGGAAATTCTTCAATCAACTATCGGCTAATTAGCAAATAAAGGATGTTCGTGATGTGTGAGATCTGATACAGCGTGCTCCCGTTTCTCGGGGTTAGCCAGAACCAGAACAGTTTAAACTACATGGTTGAAAATATCTATTTAATTTTTAACCCAAGGTAACTTATAGTTAAAGATTTAACACGTGCCTACGTTAACATAATTCAGTTTAATTAAAAGTAAAATATTGCAGCCTTTGAAAGGCATATGTGATAAAATCACCTATTCTACTAAAGTGTAGTACCAAGCCATGTTTATTATTGTCATATGTGTAAAGAAAGTAACACCAAACATTCAGTGACTTTTATATGATATTTTACTATCGTTAAATGTGTTTGGTTAAAAAGAATTTTAAAAACAGAAATCTAATACACCCCCAAATTTTTAACAACTAGGTAGGCGTTTAGTAAATTCTAATTTCTCCGTTATACTTATTAGCATTACTCTCCAAACATAATACTAACAAGATAACGGACTTTAAGTGGTCAAGGTTTACCCATCCAAGTGTTTACTTAACTAATGACCGCTTAACTTGAACGTATCTGCACTTCTCATTAGGATAGATATCTTGTTTCATGTTTGTTACTAGTTACAGAGTAAGATGAAATGCTTTAATAATATCTATTGTATGCTTACGTAATGTATACATTTTTATAATCACAGTCTCAGATTTTATCTATTTATATAAAAAATAATTGTTTCCGTTTGTCGCTAAAACTCGAGAATGGCTGGGGCATTGGCTAATTATGATCTTGAAATATTTGTGGATGTTTAGGGAATCTGTGGGAAGCAATAGGAAAAAACTACAATTTAATTTTTTAATAAGATCCGTGCCTAGATGGGAAATATTTTCAGTCTTTTATTTGTTTATTAATAAATGTCACTTGGTTGTTACATATTTATAAACTTGTGTTTCATAGTTGTAGTAAGGTCCGATCTCTTTTGGTTCCTTTACAAAATTTGTATGACGTCTTGACACAAATATGTGTAGGTTATACGAAGCTTACCAATACATCTAGTAAATACATAAATTATTTTCTACGTCAAAATGTATTAACCCTATGATGAATTGTTCATATACAATTTTATTCGAATAAAAATTGACTTTGTTTGGAGTCGGGATATTCGATACACCCAAACTAATGACTCAATCAAAAATTAATCTGAATTCGCGTTAACCTATTACCATATTAATGAAAGGAACATAATTCCGATCTTAATTAGGTAAAAGCGGACGGCAAGATCAGTGGATTATAAAAGCTATAAAATCGCTATCAAACTATTAGCAATTAGCTACTAATTGTATAATTTATGCGATTGTTAAAAAGATTCTCATACAAGCTTCTATTTCGAAGAAATTGATAAGCAGTCGTAAATGTTATTATATTAGACAAATTTATTTAATTATTAGATTGGCTGTTTTGGAATTTGAAACAATAATAATAATAAATAATAATGTTTTGCGCTTTTATACCCACTTATGGTCTCTCTCTATTAAACTCTATACATATCTTTAATTATATCAGATTTACAGATTAGACTGGATTTCGTTTTCTTATTGTTTCCTATCTTAAAAAACTCTTCACTGTTTTACTTCATTATACAAACATAAGCAATATATACTTTTAATAAGCAATATACGCTTGAGAAAATAGTTTATTATTAATTATTTAAATCACAAAAACTTTGGCTGAAAGTAACATAGATTGTTAAGCTAATATTTAATTTAATGTTGTTTTGGTTTTTAATGCAAATATTGCCTAATAAAATTCTATTTATAAACAGCACGCGACAGAATAAATCACACAATTCCATTCATGTTTTCCAACTCTATAATTAAGACAAATTAATTAAATTCATCCGGTACACATTCGTCACAAATATCTTATCAAAAGGTACAGTTACCTCGAGAATAACGTAACTAACCGAAACGAAGCTTCCCACGACCTCAGCTACATTTCGCTGTGCTCTATCCAATCTACTTCCTGATTCAGACAAAACCAATCCCTAACCTCATTACCATAAAGTTCTAAATAACACTAGCGGTCTCACCCATTCAAGATTCACACATACAAGTCGTCACCTTTAATGTGTTACGTGTTACAAGTCGACACTTAATGTGATTTCTATTTCAATGGAATAAAGTTGAAATTCATTCAGCACCGCTTCCATGTGAGCGTTTATTGACCAATCGTATTGATATTGTAGATAGGAGGTCTTCAACAGGTGACACAATCTTTGTGTGTGTGGAATGTCATAGTTCCTAAGATTGGTAATACAATTATAGATACAATGGCGCGCGGAGAATTCTGTTTACATTTTGCTTAATTAAGATTTTAATTCGGTAGAGGAAATGTCGAATGAGGATTGACTTGGGATTAATTAACTGTATTTTTTCTATGGGCATAATGAATACGTGTTTTGAAACATGTTTCCATATATGTAACTAACAGACCAATTTCTGTTTTTCATACATTGCTAAATGCTTAAGGAATGCTATGCTGTTTTTATTTCAATTTTAAAACATACAATATTCAAATAAGGATATATAGATAGATCGCTATTTGTCTTAGTTATATTATGTCATAATTATAGAGTGGACTTTAAATGGGCGTCATGTAAACGCTACTTAACAGGTGACAGTGCGCACGAGTGGATCGTTCATTGCAGGTGAGTCTGCGCTTGTGTGCGTGAGGTCATCTTGTATGTATACGGCTCGTTTGTGTGCAACATGGGCGGATATAGGACAACAGCTTTTGACCATTTTCGAACAAATTAGTTTCATCTGCTTTTCTCTTAAATATTTTAAAGAAAATATCAGTTCTCACAATCACACAATTTATATTATATTTCACAATATATATTATATTTTTCCTTAGTATTGAATATTAATGCTTATTTAAAGATACCTTAAAAAAAATCAGTGGCGCTACAACCTCTTTAGGTCTTGGCCTCAGATTTTTGAATCTGTTTCATGATCATTTTTCTATTCTATTCTAATAGGCAAGTAGGTGAACAGCCTCCAGTGCCGGACACACGACGTCGACTTTTTCAGTTTTGTCAGTTTCCTCACGATGATTTCCTTCACCGTTCAAGAAAATTTTAAATGCGCACTTAGAAAGAAAGTTCATTGGTGCACAGCCGGGGATCGAACCTACGACCTCAGGTATGAGAATCGCACGCTGAAGCCAACACTGCTTAATGATTCCTTAGGTCTTCCAAAATAATTGACTAAGCTTATTTTAAATTGAGATAATTATAGTATAAGGAAAGATTTAAATAACTATTGCTTTCCTATAAATAAAGATAATATCGAAGCTAAAATAGAAAACGCATTGATCGTTGGTCTATATTTCCTTACATATAATGTTTTTTTTTTATAATTATTTATCTCACTCTATATCATTCTACATATTCCACTTAAAAGAGACGTATGAAATATTTAATACATTAATTTTGTAGATATGTGAATGTACATTTGCGATATACTGATAAAAAATAGAACGAAATAAAAATTAACGATATCAATAAACTAGATTCGTCCGTCCAATTACTGGTTAAAAGTACAAGTGTTCTGACGGTTCTAATCACTGTAACTTTACACTTATTACAGATAATTAGCCAGTTATCGCTTTGACTTAATATTATGGTATTTGCAAGCTCATACATAATGGCATACGCACTGCGCGTTTTCATTAAAAAACTCAAGAAAAAGTTGAATACATAAAAATGAATGATCGCAATAAATTAGACGTGCTAACTTGTCTATCCAATTACCGGTAAAAAGCTTAAGTGTTCACAACTTAATTTTACACTTTGCTTGATGTGTTTGCAGGTAAAAAATAAGTATTACCTAACTAATAAATATTTTAATATTGAAATGATTCATCTAGAGTTCTTAGTCATGAAATCTTTTAATTACATATGTAAATTCAGATATTGTTTAAAGCACCTCGAAAATTTAATAATTTGCTGTTATAAAATAAATGTTTGTTCAATTCTTTCCTTCAAATATATTTTTAAGTTTTTATTTAAATTTGCTGAATTGTTTTAGTAGAAACTGCTGTAGTATGGGTAGTGGTTTTTCTACATTTGACTAAATTACTGATTAGTAGAAGGTTTAAATAAACTTAACGTAAATGTGCAGGGTTTGATTCAGTCTTTCGAAGCGTTAAATCTTGTCTCTCATTTTAACCTTTTTCTTATGACAGCCATACAGAGCTTCCAGTATTACTATCGTCCGTAAAACAAATGGAAGTAAGATAGATACAACGCAAGTGTACAATCAGCGAAACAGGATAATGAGTCATGCTTTTTCGTGCGTACAGCCGGCGTTCATCAATTTATTTGACGTGACAACGAAAAACTCAACTAAAGTAGGATTATGTATAACAGCACAGTGTGTAAACCCACTATTGTATATAATTACATTTGCCGATGTAAAACTCACTAGATCGCTGTCTCAAATCGTTATAACGAGCACTTAGACAAAATAATTACAATATACGATCATTAATAGTCTATAATTTAACTCTTAGATAGAGAGATCACTTGAACGACATGGGAATTTTTACACGGACTTTTCGGCGGCACTTTGATTAGATCTATATTGTAGAATGGCAATTAAAACATGTTTTACTTTGTTTGATACAATATTTTCCAAATTCCTTCTGCCAAAACGGATTTTCACGGACTGAACACAGCATATCCGGATATATTCGGCAGTGGGCTGATCGGTTTTAGAGAAAGCATTGTTGAAGATTTTGTAAAACAAGCAGTAGATTTAGTACTACGTATGATGTCGTAAGCTTAATAAATAAATAATCTATTTTTACATTATACATTTTTACATTATATAGGTACTCTCGTTTACTCGTACTCCGAGTACAGGGTATATTCAATACTTTATTGACTAACCTAACCAATAAGTATGTGTGTATAAATATATACTAGAATTTGAACAGTGAACACTTTTCTATATGAAAAGGAAGTAGACAAGTCTATAGAACTGCCATAAAAGGCCAATTACTGCTGCTCACACACCTATTTTACTGTTGAGTTCGTACTCGGCCTTTAAGTTACTCTAACAAAAAGGTTGCAGTTCGCTAGTTTTCAAAGGGGTTAGTTAGATAGCTAGACAAAGATCATAGTACTAATTGTAGCCCATAGACATAAAACGATTGAAGAGCAAGTATAAGAACATATTACAGATGAAGGGTTCTCCAAGCTGGAGGTTCCAAATTTTGACATCATACATGAGAAAAAAATCGTAGAAGCGGTCGACTACGATAATAGTAAACATTTATCATTATAAACTATCCTTAACTTCTGTAATAAAATAATACTAACGAGTCGTCGAAATTTTTCACAATCAATTTCATAATAAATTAATTTTATCAAATAAGCTGTCATAAATCTAAATGCCAGTCCAATCAGAAAGTTAAAAAACAATTACTTTTTCGCTAATGAATGGAAAGGAATGATTTCAATATTGTATTCGCTATTTATAATTTTTTTTATTAACAATTATTTACATATTTTTGAATATTATTAATTAAACTTAATAATTAACTTAAAACCCAGCGCCAAGATATTATTTCGATGTAATAAATTTCTAATGCATATTTGATACCGATTATTTTACATTATATACTTAATTAGCTACCCTATTTTTTGCATAAAGGTCACTGTCTCACTTTCAAAGTTAGATATAGTTTTTTTGTCCGATTACTATTCACATTAATGAACATAACTATGGATTAATCTTACTAGTAGAACTAGTCTCTGGACTCATTGTAAACAAACTGTATTTATTTCGTAATTCATCTAACATATTTTTTAAAACAAAAAGCAACTATACTACAGCTACAGCCAAAGAAAGAAAGCATAATATTTATAATACGTTCCAAACATTAACAAAAAAAAACAATAATTATTAAATACATTTAACTAGCCATACCTAATTCGGCTGCTTGTGATACTGTAAAAGTGAGGGTATGTGCGTGAGTGTCTGTGTGGTATGCTCATGATACAGGTTCTATACCGCTATATTTTTAATACAAGGAGTATTATATATTAAGTATTTAAGTAGAAAAAAATAAGCACTGCAACCGTTTTTGTGGCTAAGGCCTTTTTTAAGCAGACAGAAGGCTAACTTGATGTTAAGTGATACCACCGCCCATGGACATATACATTCCCTGAAGTGAGAATTGGTAAATTGGTCGAATCACGGCTCCAAATTTTATCTACAAGTAAATTATCTTCATCACGAGGCAATGGAATGCAATAATTGGGTGGCGCATGCTCGTCATCCTTATAGTATTAAAAACAGCACAATTTGTTAAATGAATGAAAGATAGTACAACTTCGTCTTTAATCTAACCCGTTTATAAACGCCACTTAGAATAAAAAGAAAAACCTAATCCAATTCACTGGGAATTCAAAAACATTTGCCTTTTTTTGCATTTTATAGTATCAGCCTTTTAAATTTAAACCCTGTTCAAGTGATGCGCCTTCTATTTTTTTTACCCAATTTATTCATAGACAAAAAGGATGCCTATAACCGATATAGATCTGATTGAATCGTTTAACACATTCCTTTCTCAGGCTTCGTTAATAACCCATCATCACGAGAAATGATTAACAGAACAATTATAGTTAGCTGAATGTCTGTCATTTCGTACCTCTGAGTTTTGATGGACAGGGACGTATTAAACGATCGTATATAAACTATCAGTCTGTATCTATCTATCCAAAGATATGGGACAATTATGATGAACAAAAAGATACTTTCAATTTCAGTTTTTATTACCATTACGGATACCAGGCAGGGTGCTTAGCAACGCTTTTTTTAAATGATTAGCTCAGTACCGAATGTATCAATCAGGTTAGTAGGTAGTGTTTATCCTTTTATATTCGCGAGGAATGCGAATAAGAGATGCCTGATCTCCTTTTCATGTTGGTTTTTAAAGACGGAATTGGCAAAAAATCTACTGATTTTGATCCTTGGAAATGAAGGGACGACAATGTAGTTTTACAGAACTGGAGAGATCTTACAGTGATATCATTTCGCTTACCATGCTAGATGTTGGATGTGTTTCATAGTTAAATTAAAAATAAATATATTTATGAAGTATAAAAGTCAGTTTAAAATAAAATAAAATTCTTAAATCCATATCTGTCCAAACTCTAACAATAATTTATCATTTCTATATCTTCGATATTGATCTGGACGCTTCTATAATAATGCGAGGAAGCCGCTACCGAAATAATTGTTAGCGCCCGCGGCGATTTTTATACTCTCTCTTTTTATCACAGAAAAGGCACAATTATATCAATCGCTGGAGAAATCAAACTTTCTTACTCTTTGAATATCTACTTGCTTAATACATTAATAATCAAATATTATTAACGTAAACCAGTTTTAAACAATCGCCATTGGGTTGAATTACAACCCAATGGCGCAACTCCTAATCAAGAAAAATAGTGCTATTTTTTAGAGAGAGAACGTGCACTAACAAAACATGTGAGTGTGTTATGTTGAAGGAACTACATTTATATCTATTTTTTAACCAAATTCATCGTTCTTTTATTTTTTTATTACGGGGGGCAACGGACAGAACTATATGCATATATTTTCTTGCAACAAAACACTTTTTTGTATGCATTTAAAATATAGCATATTTTATTCCTGTTAATAATAATATTATATATTGTATTGCATTTAAATTGGATCCATAAAAATCATAAAGAGAATCCACTTCATAATTCCTCTTAGGAAACTATTTCGACCTTAAGACGGAAAACTTCCTTATGGACGCAAACAATATTATTAAACAAACAATTTTATGATATAGAATTAAAAACATGACAATTCACACTACTATGTGAATGTTTTAATTGCACATCATAAACAAATAAATATAAAATAAAATACCCTTGAATGGTAAATGAATGAGATTTGATTCGTCAGATTTTGTCTCGAATCACCGTCAATATTCCGGACCTTCTTAAAGCGAATGATATCATTGATAAAAGAAAACATTTGTGCTGTGTGTACGAAGAGTCATATTGGCGTGCAAATTTAACGGGATAAAATAAAATAAATCTCAGACGATTATTATTATTTTTTTTATAGAACAGGGGGCAAACGGGCAGGAGGCTCACCTGATGTTAAGTGATACCGCCGCCCATGGACATTCTCAATGACAGAATATTAATTGAATTATCTAAATCCATAATTTGAACATTACTTTCAAGTGATAATACATTTATTTTTGTAATAAATTTTATTCACTTTAATAATCTAGTAACAGCTAAACGCTCTAGAAATCTGAAGGCTGCAGCATCTTTTAAATAAGTTTTCTGTTTTAAAAAGTTATAAGGCTATACTTTTCTATCTTTGTACCTTTTATTTATAGACGGAAACTACGATGTATAGTGAAATCAGTAATTAATTAGGGTTTTTTTTCTACAGCGGAATCGTTTTTATAACTGTAATGATAGTCGATTACCGATACGATACGCTCGAATTTCAATAGACAGACTGACAAGATGGTATTATAATAAATGTCTTATATTTTATAAGGTGGAAACAATTACTACCGAGTTATCGCTAGTTGTGTGTGGTACAATTGATAGAATAATATAAAACTTGGCAACTTATTTCCGAGTTAATTATTAATAAGTTATACAAGTTTAATGTATAGTAAAAGAGCAATAATAGCCTAGTGGCTTTAGCGTTTGACTCTTCATAGATTCGATTCCCGGTGTTGGTTCTGGTTCCAATAATGGACTATCTCTCTATGTGCGCATTTAACATTAGCCCAAAATCACCTGCATCATCCTCACACTCTCTTTCACACAACATAGCCAAACGTATACTACTTACTTTTCTAAATGTTTTAACCTTTTTATATACATTATGTACTCCATCTTTGGCTATATTTATAGTATAATTGTTTTTACGTATCATTTGTGTTAACTGCATGGTTACGAAATAAATACAAATTAGTATAACTATTTTTCGCATCCTCCAGTAACTTAAATCATAGTAAAACGATACAATATCATCGGTTCAGATGTGATTGATTTTAGATTGAAAACTAATTGTATGGTGTTTTTGACAGCTACTTATTATCATTACGAAGGGATAATTTTTAATATACGTAATTTTTTATCATAATTAGTTGATTACAGGCTTAACAATTCTTGTATTGTAATATAATAAAAGTAATTATAAATATACATTTTGTACGGGTAATTTTAAATTAGCTCCAATTCGGGTTACAATTATTTAATAAATCCTATAAAATGACCTTATGACTTAGTAATGAGAAAACTCCGCATGAATCACTCTACCTATAGGTGAAAAGCAAATAAAAATTCGTGAAATAATAGTTTATTTCATTTCGTCTTTATACGATTTTTGTACTTAACCTACCTTTTTGGTAACTACAATAATAAACAAGAATATACATTGCTATTGGGGTAGAGTGGGCATACAAAGGCCAGAATGGAGACGATTGGCCTTTGCCACCAAGGAAACGGACACGCAAAGGAACAAAAGAACAAGTTTCTTTTTTTAATTTAAACCTAAATATTGAATAAAACTTTTTTTTTTCTCTCCGTGAAAATCTTCCTCGGAGTTTGGATTCCTGTTATCAACATATTTAGCATTTTTTTAATTTACATAGATGTGCTATGTTATCCGTTTCCTGAGAATAAATGCAGTTATCGAAAAGGTTTAACCTCTTTAGTCTAGTTGAAAGCTTAACTTCATTCTGTAATCGAATCACACGATTTCCAGTTAAATGAATCCTCTAAATGCTAATCTAAGCTGACCTCACACTTAGGTGAAGATAACGTTGAGTTATGTTTAGCTTAAACCAAGTTTAAATGTAACACAATCGTAGATAAATTTGTGATTACTTAAATAAAAAAACAAATACATTTCTGTTATCTCTATTTATTGAAGCATTCGATTTATGTGCCTAAAGTATAATTGTTTTTTTTATTTTATATAACAAGGGGCAAATACAGGAGGGCTCATCTGATGTTAATTTGTACATTGGCACATGGACACATTGTCAGAGGACACGCAGATGCGTTGCCGGCCTTTTCAGTATTGGCACGGTCTTTCCTCGAAGAAGCCTATGTTAATTTGATTCGGAAACACTTCAGTGGGCGGCTGTACCCACATAGTGGTGTTTCGCTGAAAACCAAACTTGGCTATAAGCCTCGTGTCTGTCCATATATTAAGAAATAAATAATATATATATATTAAGAAATAAAAATATTCTACCACCCTCGCCATAGAATATATTTGGAAATTTACCAATAACTTCTTAAACAACGACTCATTTTAAAAAGGAGGAAAATCATTTTTTAACTCGAAACTTTCGAGATACGGATTATTAAATTGCCAACAAAAATTTAGAGCTCTACCGGTGACATTCATCAATCTTAATTCGGGCCAACGCCCGGCTACGTTTGCCGTTGAAAGCTCTCGATAATTTTACGGACCACACGCCAGTCGTAAAGAGTTATTGTTTCTATATGATTCGAATAATTTAATATTTTGTTTCCTAATGCGTATTTAATTACGTAAGCACTACATGCATTAGGTCTTGACAAATGTGTGATTATTAGTATAGTGTTTTATATTATATTAAAAATTAGTATAGTGTTTTATATTATATAATATTAAAAAATTAATTCAAAGAATAAATAAATATACCTAAATAGGTTTTCGCAAATATGTCCAAAAAATTATTAAGTCGTGTAACTTTTGCACTATATGACTCTACTTTGACAGTTCTCGAACAAAGTTCGTTAAACAGAACAAAGAGAACTGGCATGATACTCTCCACCAATTTTGGTACACAAGACCATCAGATATTTTGAATTTGTTTCTAAAGCCCAGGTTGAGTGTGTGACTGCTTCTCAATAGTAACAAACATGTCTTATGATGATTTTGAAGTTATACGTCTTTCGGCGCGTTAGGGAAAAATGATGAGATTAAATTTTTACGAAGCGCGCGCACACCGTCACAATAAACCGACACTCTGAAGTTAGCTATAGTCAACATTCAAGCTTTTTATATAGTGCATTATAGTAAAACTTTCAATGTATTAAATACCTTTCTTCTATTGTTAATATCGTTTTTTCTACAAACGCACATTTTTTTTTATTTTATCCTGTAACGCCAAAGAATGTTTTTCTATTTACAACGATGTAAAATATATATAATGATATAACGATCACCATAATGATTCCAAAGCACACAGAAATATTATGTAAATAATGCAGTTTCACACTCGCAAACACTTAAGCCACTAGAATAGCTTTATAAACTAACAATTAAATACAATATACAAAACAGTCCACTCGTTAAAACCTTTAAACCTCACAATGTCTTAGTTAACCGGGCTACAGGTCAACTAAGAAACATAGGAAATAAAATAGATTCTAATCAAATGGAAAGGCAGACATCACCCATCTGTAATCAGGTTCCATAATGGCCGATGCACTAAGATAAACCACGGCACGTTATAATAATTAGAAGGATGTTAACGAACACACATTCTTGTGTGTCGATTTCTTAATTGTGAAACGGTGAATTAGATTTTTAATGGTGGTCCATTTTATTTGTTCTCAGAAACATGTTTAATCTGTGATTATTGAGGCTTTTTTTCTCTGGACCGATATATGTCAAACATGATGCTTTTCTTGCGATACTCGTATAAGCTCAAAATTGTGCACTTATAGTTTAAAAATCAAGTTATAATAACTAATACATAAACTTTAGATTTGTTTTTCAAAATAGAATAACACAATGTGCATTTATTTATTTGTAAAATTTTAAAGACACATTTTCGCGCCATTCGTATCAGCTTACACATTTTTGTACCATAATCTTGTTATTATTATTTAAACGATTTAAAGCAGAAGATAGAAGATACTTTGTTCACCTAAGCTAAACCTCACACACCACTCTATCAGGGTGACAGGAGACTTTTTTAACCGACTATATCTTTTTGACAGAACGAATATCGGGTTCTCTAGTTATATCTAAAAGTTGTATTTTTATATTATTGTTTTTGCCCTTTCTGAAGCAACCATAAATGTATATGCGTGAGGCTATCACGAATTCAACTATAAAAACCTAAATTTGAGATCACAAAGTTGTTCTGATGACGTTGTTATGAAAATGTATAATTTCCATCCTCTATCAGCTTAGAACACTCACAAATTCAAAAAGTGTATCTAACTATGATAAAATTGACTGCGAGTACCAAAGCGGAACCGCTAGTAAAAAAATAATTAGAAGCCGCTTACTTCTAACTGTAAGTAAAACTCAAATCATTTATACAACTGAGAGCTTCACCGATATTATATCTAAATGTCGCCCGAAACACTTGCCGGCTAAAATATCTCCGTCCATTACGTGATAAAAGCTAATAAATTTATCACCACACCTCGGAGACAGTAAATCTTCACAATCAAAGGTACAATACGTACGATGACCTAAACAATAAAGAATGCTTTCGAGTTACGAAATTTTTGGTTCAAGTTTTATTCGTTTTTATTTAGCTCCAGCGATGCTTTGGAATTCAAATATGATCAATAATTTATTTTTGAATATCGAATAATAAAAATATTGTTACTGTAGCCGAGTTTCATCATCGAACGCCAAAGCAGGCTGCAAAATACCATCACCTCGATGTCCGTCTCTCGACAACTGCGCGACGCTTAAGGCGATTTTTGGAGCGCACCAAGCACAATGTGTAGGCAGTTGCCAACTAAATTTCCGAACCAATACGACTTAGGGTCTTAGAAAAGAGCAATTTTTAAAAGGCATGCAACGCACTTCCGTTCCATCTGGTATTACTTATTATCAGGTTAGCCTTCTGGCCGTAGGCTCGATTATATATAAAAATATCACAGGAGTGCTAAATACAATAAAAACAATAATTGAACACAATACTTATTTTATCGCTATCGCTCGTGTCTTAAAACTAGAAAACGCTAAATCAACGTGTGCGCAGATAAAAAGTGAATAAATATAAACTCAACAGGCATGAAGGAGCTGAATTAATTAACAGAATTTGATGTTAGCCGCGAACGGGACATTTCACTGACACACGACAAATTCTTATGCCTATGGATGGTTTTATGCAACGGCTACCATCGCATTTGCATTTGCATTGCAACTTTTGTAAAACATTGACAAAATTGTATAATTTGTCCAAAAAAAAACTGTATGTGTAAAAAAATTATCAATTTTTTTACACATACAGTAAAAAATATTTAAAATAAGACAGGTTCGGTTTTGTTATTTTTTTTTGCCAATTCTTCCGAACCTTTCTATGTCTGACGTTCATTAGTAAGCCTATGAATAAATAATTTTTTGCCTTTGTCATTGCGTATATAAGATATATCAATTCTAAATATAACTGTATCGTACTAATATAATTTTTACTAAGAATTAAATAAGTAAACATTGGTTATAAAAAAATCAATGGCCAATGGAAATGGATAGGCCTGGGTCTTAGTTAAATGCGCACATGTACATGAATTTCTAATGGTGCACTGCCGGGGATCGAATCTACGACTTCGGGGAGCCATTAGGTCAAAATTTCATTTTTATTTTAACTTAATTTATATGAATATTTTCTGTTTTGCATAAGACCATCCAAGCACCCACGCCTAGCTTTTCTTGGCTTTATTGTCAAATCGTATGCTTTAGCCGCCGTCATTATATTTACGACTATTTATACTGTTCGACGTTCTTCCGCTTGGATAAAAAACATTTAAAATGTTATAGTTTAAGCTTTAAATCTAAACTTTAGAAGGTAATCTTAGATCATACTTACTTGAATATTATATTGATTAATTGTTAAAATAATCATGAATAATTTGCTTTAATTGAAGGTATTTCCAAAATGTCTGTATCTTTGGAAATAAGTTTAAAGGCCGGCAACGCACCCACTAAAATATGGGTGTCTATGGGCTGCGAAGACTGTCTTTTTGGGCGTCTCGCAGGCTCGTTCGCCCTCCTATTATATAAAAATAATATTAATTCTAATTTGGAGTAATTAGATTCAAAACCAATAATTGTTTGACATAACCAAAAATTTTGAGTTCAATTGATATGTTCTAGTAATGTGAAAAGCTCAGAAAGCTTCCTTTTAAATTACATTTAAAAATTGCCGGAATGTATCTTTGGGAAATTTTGACATCTTTTATAATTATTCTATAGCGTCATGATCATAATAAATATAAGAATGATGTAATTACAACCACGATCAACATGATACCGAACACTGACGTAATTAATGACTCATTAATATAAATACGTGTCATAAACAGTCAGTTTTTTACATTTTATTGCGATATTTACATGCAACGGTCAATTTACAACCGCGTAACTGTGACCCACATCTTGTATTGTGTTGTAAATCATATTTTAAACTCGAAATTATCAAATAAACTTTAATTTGAATGAAATCTTTTCCGAATCTAAGAACTTATTGAATATCGGGTAAACTCTGTGTTGCTGAGGTCGTAGGTACAAATCCCAGCTATGCTCCGACATTATGTCTATGTTCGCATGTAACATTCGAATGGTGAAGGAAAACATCATGAGAAAACCATCTTGCCTTAAAACCAAACAAGACGGCGCCGGCGTATAGAATACAACTTTTCTATTAGATTGACAAATACAGTCCAGTCTAAAACGGTTTAACGCCATTGAATTTTTTGATTCTTTAACAATCAGCACGGTGACACATTTGCAAGCCATCTTGTGTTTGGGGTAAACAGAGGTGCTTATATCTTGACATTAGGTACATGATATAAAACGTATTTTTATAACATAATCGTATTTGATTCATAAACGTATAATCCCAATTGACAAAACTAGTTCTATAGTATTAAAAACGTTATTAATACCTAGAAACAATACTGCGTCAGTGGGTTTTCTTCACAATTTGATCTAGATATGTGTCACATAACGCAATTTCACAGAAACGTGATATCATTGTTGAGAAATAAGGAAAAAACTTTAAAAAGTGTGAACTACTAACAGTATTACAAGAAATAACTCAA
The DNA here is from genome assembly GCF_905147795.1 of Pieris rapae. NCBI lineage: Eukaryota > Metazoa > Arthropoda > Insecta > Lepidoptera > Pieridae > Pieris > Pieris rapae. Next base: position 10,482,223 of record NC_059512.1, on the reverse strand, counting down.
TTTAATTTTTTACGAGAAATTTTTCTGTGTGAAGTGTTAATCCTATCTGATATTTAAAATATGGCAGGTTTTGTAATTTTTTTTAATACAATAATTAAGTTCTTTTACATGATGAGGAACGTGTTGCAAGTTTTTAAAAGCTTGGCCATTTCTTCATAACCATTCTATATGACATTCATCCTAAGTAAATAAATAATTTTAAACAGTAGCGCTATAGCCTCTGATCTCTCAGATTTCTGGCCCATTTTTAATAGTCAAATAGGAGGCCAGAGAGAGAGAGAGAGCTCAGTCAAAGACGTGCCGGGTTCCTCGCGACATTTTCCTCAGAGCAACTTCTACTGCGCGTAAGAGCGGACGGATAATTCAATTGGTGGACGGATTCCAACCTTCGATATCAGGGGTGAGAGTCCAACTGGTATACCAGGCCTCGACCTTACCTTTTGACAAACAACTCTGACATGAACTTCTGATGGATGTATGTTAGAGTTTTGACAAGATAGTTGATAAATGTCCTTTATACCCCAGTGAATTGTCAGTCATCTTTTTATGAACATAGCACCCAAAAGTGAATGTAGATCACGCACACACCTGAGATTAACATAGATCACATAGGTCAAGTGCGTAGGCGCATCTTAACACCAAAAATGTTTTACGCGCACGACTCTGAATAAATTACGTTTATAAGTTGGAACCCATAGTATTTTTGGTGTTTTGATTATAATATATTTTTTATATGTAATATATGTAAAAAACAAAGTTACATAAACTCTATATATCAGATTTGCTCTAGAGTAGATTATTTTAAATATAGAACAAGGAGGAAGGGAAACGGACAGGACTCTCAACTTATGTTATGTAATACCACCGCTCATAGACAACGTCAGATACTCGCGAGTGGGTCGCCGGCTTTTTAAAAATTGTAATTTTGTGATTGACGTCTTTGCTCACTATTTCGATTCTTAGGCATGCTGATTCCTTTAAAATAGTTTTCTTTATCGTTAAAGCAATTATAATTTACGTATCAACATAATATAATCATTTTTGTTCAGTCGGGATTCGAAGCAGGATTACTAGCACTCCTTAATAACACAATAACCTCATTATAAATACATACATATGTAGTCTTTTAATACCACTGGGTTAATATTATCCCAGTGATATGAAAAGTAAATAAAATCAACCTACATTTAAAATATCAAAATCCCCTTGAATAAGTCAGAAAAAGAAATTATTTACATTGAACTCCGAACACGCCAACTTGCCAATTGATTTTATTGGTACAGCCACTTGACATAAGTGATCGCGTGTTTGCTTTTACGTAATTTCTGAAAATTAGCATATGTTGTAATATTGAATCTGTATTCAAGTACAATAACACATTTTATTTGCTCAATATGAATTCGACGAACTGTAAAAGGAAATATAGGATATCAGTAATGTCAATACGGACTTATTTCACTTCAAATTTTATAAGTTCATTAGCTCTACGCCTCTTTAATTAATTCATTACTCGAGTACGCCCTGCACTGGTGAAGCCTACTACTAGGTGGACTGAAATTGACATCAGACCAATATTAGAGAAAAACGTAAAGTTTTCTTTTTATTAAAAAATATAATATTTATTTTTCAGAGGTTTACCTCATATACGCTATGAGTTTCTGATATAAAAATGGCTTTTAAACGATCTACGACACGTAGTTATTACGACTTGTTTTACGTCTCTGACCCAGATGTGGTTGAAACCTTAATACAAAAACCACATACTCCTATTACATTTAGCAACTACAAACGCCATACACTAGCATACATTTACACTTTTATGCATGTCTATGTTAATGATCATGCAGATAAATAATATATAATTGCACTGGTTATAATTAAATCATTATATAGTCGCAAATTTGTGTATTTTCTCTTAAAACTGTCAAAAACCAAGTACACAGGCAAAAGCCACCCAAACGCTATAAAAAAAGTAGTACTACAGCTTTCTTACAACCTTAGATTTCTGTGTTTGTCCCATTATCATTTATCAATCTAATAGGCAAGTAGGTGATCAGCCTCCTGTGCCGTTCAAGCGAATGTTTAGCACATAGACAGAAAGTTCATTGGTGCACAGTCGGGGATAAAACCTACGATCTCAGAGAGTCGCACGCTGAAGCCGCTATCAATACTTACATTAGGTAATTAAAACTATATAAAAAGTAGATCGCGTAAATCATTGAAATAATAATTACAATCAATTAACAATCTTACGTTTTAATTAACGTTTGTATATAGGCAATACATTAAATATTCCATGACCTGTCCGCAATAAATAATGCGTTAGAAAATAACTTTGTATAAAAAGAATTGAGGTTTTGTGGGTCGTGAGAACCCACACCTACGGCACGCACTATTTGGAAAATGAAAAAATGTTGACAGTTATTTCATCATACTATAATATGCTTTTCACTGCGTTTTATGAACAGGTGTTTTTTTGGTGGAATCTCGCTGTTAATCCTTAGGGTGTTTAGAGCTCAGGTGGGACTGTTTGATTAATATATATTGCGTTATTTATTCTTATCGTTATTTATTATATCTATTGCTTGAAAATAAATTTAATTACGAATTTAGACAGATATACAATGAATTAAGAAATCATTAAAGGCGTTTTGATCAAAGTATTTTCTTCCTTACAATAGCGATACTGACATTTAGTATGCATTTTCAATATTGTCTTAATATGCGTAGTGATGGTTCAATTGAATCGCGCAATATAAAAACTCAATCATGGTATCACTATTAAGAGTTAAAAATGATGAATTCAATCTATATTTACTGTGGTTATATACAAACCACACGGCGTAAACAAAAAGTTGTTTTTGCGTTTTGAGTTGAATTTTTTTTTCATTTGATAAATTCTATAATCTATTAATTTTTTATAAAATTATTGGTTTTATATGTAACAGTGTATGGCACGATATCTTATAGCAAAGCTTTCGATAAAATCGAAGATGTTTGATGTTTACGAAGCAGGTAACTTCAGCATAATAGGCAAGATATGGACGTCTAACAGATTTTAAATTAGCTTAATCTTTACGCTACTAGTAATTTGTAGTATTATTGAAATCACTGAAATTATATGGAGTCTTAATTATAAAAATAAAAAATACCCCGTTTATATTGGTACACCTTTTAACGAGTCATTTGACAATGACTTAAATTTTTGATATTATTGAATGGTTCAATCAACATATATTAACTTATTTTATATAAAATTTTAAAGTGTAATACAGATGCGTTTGCTGATAGTACAGTAATAAATCTACGAAGCTAAGTGGCGTCCGTTGTAACACGGCTTGTTTGCACGATCAAGATATCTGCCTAATGATTGTTACAAGACATCTGGGCACTGAGAAGTCACCACGAGCTTATAGCTATGGCCTATTATAATGTAAATTTATCGCTTTATAATAAACTAATAAACCTAAGTAAACAGATAATATGAAAATACAACAAATTTTCTAACTCCCATTCAAATCAAATCAAATGCAAAAATCAATTATTCATACATGTAAGACAATTTACACTTATGAACGTCAATTAAGAAATATAAATCAAGGGAATCGGAAGAGAAGAACTGGCAATAAACTCATCTTAAGTAACAAATTAAAAATAAATATTTGTCCTCAATCAGCAGGAGGTCTATCTTATTTCACCATAATAAGAGCACTTAGATTCTAGTGGGAACAATACGCAAAAACCATAGTTGAAATAAGTAAGGCTACTGCACAATAGCACCCGTTTACGAGTATGACGCCATCGACCCCCTCGCCACATTTTAGGCAGAGAGAATCACTCTATTAATCTTTCGAAGTAGACATTTAATCGAAAGTATGAAAGTGTTCTGTGCCTGGTTGTACAGTAACATTCCAGCATAAATTTTCTAAGTTAAAATATGATCATTGTATTAAAAAAAGAGATACAGGAGATAAAGAGATGCACATACAGTTGTTACTCCCACGCGTTACTGTAATTAAAAACAAATTTAAAAAAATGTTATGGAAATTACTATTAAGTTTGTTATGGAAGATCTGGGAACACACACGGGTATTGTTTACCTAAAAGGGTTGTCAAATTAAACAAATCATAATGCATTGTTTATAATGAATAAACAAATTTTTATTAACACTGTAATCCTTGCCTCATTAAAGTCTAACTCGATGACTCGAATCGACCTATAATATATCATTATAGTAACGATTTTACACAACGCAAAATATGTATAAAATGCTAAGAATCTAAAAACATTATACCGTTCAAGTCACCCTAAGCTTAGATATGATCTAAGATAAAGATTGTATTGACAGCTCTTTCAGTTAGGTTCAAACACGAATGCTTACAATATAACCAATTTTGTATTTATGGATATAATCATAGAGTGTATAATTGTATGGCGCAATTTATCTAAGACTTGTGATCAAATATATTGAACTTTGAATTTAAATTCATGCTACATAAGATGCATTTTACAGTGGCTTTATTATAGGTTTTGTATTAGCTGCCTCTATAATGAGACATTGATATGTTTACATTATTCATATTCGTGCGAAATAAATCACAAATGATATGATTTTCTGCAAATGGCAGTAGGAAATGAGTTGATCGCTTCAAATTGACAACGGATTTAAATAATTGTTTTTGACTTTCAAACGTGGTCACAGATCCAGTTCATTCCGAGCTGAGGCTTCCTGTCTTCTGAGGCTATACATATAGTGTTTTTATAAAAAGCTAGATTATAAAATCTGAAATTGTTTTTGACTCATATGTCAATAAAAATACAAATTACTTATGAATTACTTTTTTTTAATGATTACTTCCAGTTCTCTAAACAAAGAACTTAGAATGGTCGAGAAGAACTGGCCAGATCTATGTCCACCAATTTCACTTTATTTTAATCCCAATATTTCAATGAATATGACTTCTACTTTTTCCTGTACTTTTACACTTCTCTATCTTATATTTACGTCGCGTATTTACTTATAAACAATAAACCTCTTATGAGCAGTAATTATTTACTATCGTAAAAATATTCTCTTGCAAAAATCTTCTCAATTTCATCCAACAATAAAACATACTACTTAAAACCAGGACAGTCCACTTAGCAGAAATATCATAACCAATTAATCTCTAGAATATGACCAACAATAAAAATACCCTAGTACAATTACAGTGCAGATCCGAGGCACGTACGATGCTCAATTAGAGCGTAGTATCTAAAATGCGATATCCTCACCCATAACGAAGAGGCTATCTTAAATTTCTCATCTTTTGACTCATGCAATGTTCGCGAAAAGTCGGACTTAGGCCTTTCAACTATAACTAGAATACTTCATTATATTCAGGTTTATTTATGAAACGTTTTAAACATAATTTAGTATGTTTTAATGCGTTCTAATCTGAATTTTTACATAACTTTTTATAAGTTCGCTGCAAGTGCAGAATTTACTTGCAAATTTAGGTTCGTGCATATTGCAATATTATGTATTTATATAAATAATAACTATAGACATAAAAATCAAGTTTTTATCTGTTTATTTAAATTCGTGTTTTACATAAAATCTATCAAACGATACTAGAGTAGGTGTAATTTAATACCATTCCATAAAGTACATACTTTTAAACAATTGGATGGTAAACCGTAACTTGTACCATTAATACATATTTAAATATTACATCGGCATACCGATCCCTGTCATATTGTTTCTTTTTTATCTTAAAATTATACCGACCATAATTAAGTTTATTTGCCAAAATTTTAATCAGTTTCCATTTCATTATCTCTTTGTATTAAGTTTCATTCCGAATCCTTAAAACGGCCAGTTGTTCCAATCTAAAATAATGTGACAGATCTTTATTTACTGAAAATCGAAATTGGCGAACGAAACTGTAGCACAATCACATAATTTATCCTCTGTACGGTTTTAATTGAGTAAAAGAACCGAGGCCGCTCTCAGCATGACAACTTCCAAATCCAAAAATCCACGAATTACACCCATAATTTATGTACGCAACAGGACACGAGAGTACATCTGCAATATTAAGCGTGAGATACGTCGGTCGATATGACCCACATTCACCGCGAGCGACTGTTTATGATGACTTTTTGAAAAATGTAGTTTTTAATTTCGAGCATGGGTCGAATCGAATGAGCTCACATGCGACTTTAACTGTACGACATATAAATTACTACTTCTTATGCCCGCTACGGAAGTCGATATTTTACACGAAATTAATGCAGACGTTTTTTTACGAAAATCGAATATTTGATTCACATGTTTTAAATTTCGAATTTCTCTTGTTACAGTCGTTCTTCGGGCGGACATACAACAACCTGTCCTCGATATCCGAATGCAAGAACAATGGTGAATGCGTCATCAATAAGAAGAACAGGACAGCTTGCAAAGCGTGCAGGTTACGAAAATGCCTGCTCGTTGGAATGTCTAAATCTGGATCGAGGTACGGAAGGAGGTCGAACTGGTTCAAAATACATTGCCTCTTGCAGGAACAGCAACAGCAGCATATACAACAATTACAGACAAATAAATCACCGCCTTCATTTAACACGTCAATAAATCCTTCGTTCCTCCCAACAAATCTTTTGCCGGCGGCGGCTTTAGCTGAATATTATAAAAATTCCGAGAAGTCATTTACTGACGACGTAACCCGGCAGAGCGTCTCGCCGTCTGACTCCGGTGCATCGTCAGCTGATCCAGAAGATGATAACAGTTCTAGAAGCACTAGTGGTTTAAGTATATTCCGATCTGCGTCATCGCCAAGCAGTGATAAGGACATTCGTTTACACGCTATTAGACATCAAAATAAAGATGTAAAAAGGAAAAAGCCGTCCATGGCTCCCTTTGGGTTATCTCATCAGATGACTCCGACGCCTAGTTTTACTCCTCGTAGTGTCGCCTTCATGCCATCTCCAATGCCACAAATGCGACAAATTCCAGCAATGAGTTGGCAAGGTCGCAATGGAGGTGACCTACTACTACATTCCCCTGCCGTCGCTGGGATAGCTGTGGAGCAAGATCAACCTATCGATCTATCAATCAAGTCTACCGCTGTATTGTTTAATGACGCTAGCGATTCCGAGCCTGAGCTTAGTATTGACTTGAACTCAGACAGTAGCAAAGATATCATGAAAAATCCCCTGGACTTAAGTCTAGGACGGACGGAAGAAGTGCCAATGACAGGGTAATGTTGATTTAATCATTCCAGACACGTTGATTTAAATGTAAATACCTTAGATCTGTATAAATTAATTAAGAAATTACTCTGCCATACAGTATTTAAGAATCCGGACATTCCTTCTTTGTAGAGTATTTAAATTTTAATTATTTTTATTTTATTTAGATAATAGTTGAAGAAACAATGAGGTAGTGATATCGAATGCCATGTTTTAATGTAAGTCGTATTGACTTTTAATGTGTGTTTAAGAGTAAAATAATAAAGGTTTTTTTTCGAAAAAGTTGGCTGCGTTGCTTTTATTTTCACTTCTTCTTTTAAATCCTTTTTCTAACGATTTCGTTAATGCTCAAGTTTCTTTTAGAGTTTTTAAGAATTTCGACTATAGTAAAAACTATTTTTTCAAACTAGCTTTTGAGAAAGAAAACTACTGTTTCCTAAAATTTTAATATATTTAAACTTTAGTTTTTAAAACTGATATTCGTGCCAGTGTTATATGCCAGTGTATATATATGTTTTACCAATTTAGTTAATGGGATTTGTGGCCAGTTCGTTGAAGGTTAAAATTAATGTAAATATGACTTCTATGTTATTAGACAAGCTATTTGGTATCTATTTTAAGTTGCATCAAGTTGCTAGAGTTGCTTGCAGTATTTTCTTCTTTTCGTTTAAAATGGTTGCCATTATGGAGAGATTGACGTGGTTTCCACAAATATGTGAGTTAAAATTTGTACCTTTTCTTTTTGATATGTTTGTGACGAAAAAGCTCAAAAATTATTTCTCATCAGCTATTATTTGTCTATTAGTACAATATATTCTGTTATAAAATATTTGAGAAAATAATGACTACCAGAAATAATCAGTGTATTATCTTGTCTTATACTATTTAGTTATTTTCTTCTTATCACGCTTTGTTGACAAATAATTTTTTTTATTAAAATATATAAACTTATATAAACTGGTGACAAAAATTATGATCTCTTAACCCTTGCAATAGAAAGCCTTGTAAGTTTAAAAAAAACGATATGATATAGTCGAATATTATATTGAAAAAACGCAACATTTAAAATTGTTTAGAAATATTTACCAAACAGCAGGTTATCGTAACATTATTATATTTGGAATCTTAAGTATTTATTTTAGTTTTAAGGCCAGTTAATTGAGTCATATTAGTTAGGATTGTACTAGAATAATTCTTATTTTGTAATTTATAATTAGATTGTGTTTTGGTTTGATTTGTGTTAATGTTTCGTTGTTTGTTTTTCATTTTGTTGGAGATTTTATACTTTTATACATTTTTGTATTGCTCATGTCAATATCATAGTTGAATGCTCATTATAAATCAGCAAAGAAATGCTTTCTTTTATTTATCCCTTAAATAACCTTTAAACACAGTTTTATTGGTAAATCGACGTATTCCCGTGTGAAGTTAAAGTCAAATCATTTACTATACACCTATTAAACAGACACTTTTCAAAGTCAAGATTACATGCTAAAACTATTTAAAAAAAATACTAGTTGCCCCTTATAAAAGGTAGAAATCTCCTATGAAGTTACTTCATATGAATAAGAAAGGTTAAGAAACTCCATACTTACACTTTTAAAAAAGTTTTACAATATTATGTATACATTGATATTTGGTAATGATATGAGAAGACCATTATTATAAATGAAACTACTATATTAAAACAAAATAATTGCATGGTGTTGTAGAAAGAATGTTAGTGTATTTATGTACACGCGATCTTTGGCGTAACCTAAATATGTATGTATAAAATATATAACACACAAAAATAAAAAATTGCCTAATAATTAAAAATATAATTATTATTGGTATGGACACCTGTTATCGCTTAGGCGTTTGAAAGTTAGATAGTAGCCGATTCTTAGCCTACTGAATATGCATAGTAAATTTCATAATAATAGGTTGAGTCGTTACTGAGGAGTATGGGAACTAAGATTGTGACACAAGAATTTTATATATATAGAGAGATAATAATATTTTTTTTGGCAAGAGAAAAATGTGATTTTGAGTCATACCGCAGTCATTAAACTATGCCCATATTTAATTTTATAAGCCTTTAATAATTACTATTACTAATTTCTTACAATATTTTTATAATTTACAAAATTATATCAGTTATGAACTCACACTAATTTCCAAGTATTAGTGTTTATTCCATGAATACAGAAGTAATATTTACGTAGAAAGACACGTAGGCAAATATTGAATTAAATTAGAATAGACACGCCTAGGATATAAGGTTCATCATGGCTTGACGAAAAATGGTCGAAAATTGTTACACTACTGTCAACTACTGTGGGCTTCCGAAAAACAATTATTAATAATTCAATAGATACCCAATATTGAAACTACGTTGTGAGAATTTTTTGTAGTTGTGTTTAGTTAACATCATTAGGAATACAATCGTAAGGCGTTCTTTTTATGTGAGAAAAATGTCTGAAGAAGACGGAAACCACTATGGTACATATTTCAGCTTTCTGTGCTTTTTACTTAATGTTGCGCGAACGTCGCTTATGGATATTGTCACAAGGCTCGCAAGTGCATTACACTGCTCGCTACTTAAAAAATTACATATTTTTAATTATTAATAAAATTATAAGTGTGATAAGTAATGTGATAAGTACCCATGTGTTTCATTTTATTAAGTTCAAATAAACTTACCACGTTTTTTTTTTAAATTTTTACTCTACTGCCATCGTGTCCAAGGACTTTATATATCTCACAATTTTTTTTTATTTTTTTTTAACTTACCTCGTTACCTGTTAAGCCTTCCTAAAACATCGTGTCAAGTAGACAATGTAATATGCGTCTTAAAGAAATTTAATTTAAATAAATATATTGAAAATAAATTAAATATAGAGCAAAAACTCGTGCTCCACTTTCCATCTGTCTCCGGAGGAAACATCTCAATAAATCAGCGCCATTTTAAGCTGTAACGACATAATTTTTTGGTTAAAGGTGTAATCTCAATTAGGGCGATATGTTTACTCGTTAAAATCGCAATGATTTTGATTGTACATTCGAATGGAAAAGTGATTTTTGTGCAAATCATAAATGGTAACTAATTTATAAATACCATAAGTTCAGTGCATCAAATGGAAAAATATCTATCTATTTCAACATGAACAGGCTACTTTTGTAGATAAATCGTGTTATAGGTATGATATTTAAAAAAGTTTTTATTTAGGAAACTCTTGCAGAGCAAAAGTATGAAACGCGTCAAAGTTTTAATTTACTGTCAGTTCTCAAATCAAGAGTGTAGAATGGACAGGGCGAACTGCTATGAAACATTGAGTTAAAAAAGAAACTACAAAATAATGGGATGTAACCATCTCCTTGCTCCACATGTCACGGAAACATTGTAATAAAAACACACGCTTAGCCTCTATCAGCCACAGGCATGGAAAAATATCACTTTCGTTATAGTGAGAACAAAACGCAAACACATGGTAGATCATGGTAAACGAAGGTGAATCACGAGTCCGATTTAGTCCCATTAAAAAGAGTGACAGAGAGTTTATTGCCAGTTCTTCTCTTAAAGTAAAAAGTAAAATTTAATGTATTTATTTTTTTGATGTTCCTAAGTGTACATTGTGTTATCTATATGAATAAATTATTTTTGACTCTGACATTATGACATTGTTAAAAAGATAAACACAAATTAATTTGTGATTAGACTTTGAGGACAAATCTTAGTTTTTAATTTATTTTATTATTATTTATTACTCAAGATGTCACATGGAACATGGTCTAATGGTTGCAGCTCCTTACAAACATTGTGTAAAAAAACTAACACCTAAATTCGACATCATAAAGTTAGGTCTAGGGGCATAAAAATCGATAACTATGTTCAAGTTGTATATTCTAGTATTTTTATTTTTAGAGCACGTGTTTCGTAACAGTACAATTAAACAGTATGAATAAATAAATATTATTTTGGTGTTTTTAAATCAATTTCATATACCTACGCCGGTGATAGAATTTACTAATAATTTATTTATTTAAATAAAATCTTTTTGATTAATTTTATCTTTTTTAAATTTATCGTTAATCACTACTGCATTATAGTTATTTTTTCCCATACGCTAAAGAAGTATAACTTCTAACACATACATACATAAGAACACACTCTTTTTTTTTTCAATTTTAACCATTCCGATTCCACACGATTGTCACGTTTAGATTGAACATTAAAAATTCGTAAAATTTTAGCATTGAATATGGAATAATTCAAAATAATCCTTTGTCTTCAGTAGCGGGATTCTACGCAATATAACAGCGCAGTTAAAGTTAAGTGTAATACTAAAACAACACTAAATTTCGAATTTTAATGACTATATAAGCACCGACTATTTTAATGCAATTATTTCACACCTTTCCACAGTAGCTAGTTTTGTGTTCGAGCAGGGTTAATTAAGTCCGATCGCTTTTACGCCGTTAGTAATTACAAGAATACTGATCGCAAATTTTAACCCCATATTTAGATAGCTATTCGAGAACACGTACGAAACTCATTCAACGCTAAGCAAGGAATGGAATCTTTAAGGCAATTCTCTTGCGACTGTACACTTAATAATTTGCCCATTACTCGCACTAACAAGCAACATTTCTTTTCGTATTCACTATGTATGGAAATAAAACTTTAAAAGAATGAGAGCTCCAATGACTTCCTGGCTCAGCATGAGCGTGCCTAAGGGGCTCGATTGGAAAACTTTGCAATAAGCAAGACATGTTTCCTTCAAAAACGAGGTTAGTAGTTTGGCTTGTATTAATGTTGTTTGAATGGGAAATTTTTTTAGGGAATTAGACTTCCACGGGTGATAGGTTTAGTAAATGTGCGTTTGTATATCTGCTCATTAATTTCACGGAAAAACTCATGCAGTATATATGCATGAGACATGCATTTCTGGAAACGACTTTTAAGCACATCAATTTTTTTTAATTACTTACGTTAGATTAATGATAGATTTTATGTTGCAGTTTCTTAATGACAATTTTTTGAAGTTTATCTTGCTATTTCTTAATGACATTTTTTTGAAGAAAAAGTTTGTTGATTCACATTGAAAGTTTTGTTTCAATGTAAATCAACAAACTTTTTAAATACTTTCTGTCTTGTCTTCCGAGATCAAAATATCCCCTTTTTTACCATTGACATTTCATTAATATCGTATGAATATGCATAAACTCAAAGATTTTGTATACTGAATATAACAAATGATATTCAATATTTGTTTGTCATTTTACTATGAGCAAAAAAAGTATATGATTTTAATTAGATGTAAATACACATTCATAAAAACTAAATTTTCATGCACAACACACTTCAAGTATTTCATCATAATGAGAAAAATAATTGTAACAACCAGGAACATTAAGTAATCCAACAATTTTTCGACTAACGAGCCGCATTTCTTTTCACCCACATCCCGACTGCGAAGAAAAAAATGATGATTCGTTACTTCTGCCTGACTTCGTGACAAAAATCTCACCAAACACCATTGCAACCTATACACGGGATACGCGCCGTTAACACTTAGTTAATAAGAGTTAATATTATATTCCTATACAGGTGTCAGGTGAGAACGAAAACTTAATAATATCAATTAAATCTGTTAAGGTTTTATTGTACGCAAGCCTTATTAGGATAAGCGTACAGTTATGCGTTAACAAATGAGAGCATTCGCTGTGTCGGCATTTATGAACATGTTATTATATTAAATATAATCATAATCTTGGGCTAATTAAAAATTATGAGTTACAAGAAGTATTTTCATTATAATTAGTGCTCTGGTTTATTATGAGTTCGTGCATACAAAATAAAATAATTGACAAGATGAAAAGTCACTTAACCAACAATTTACTTTGCCATTAAGGGTATTTTTACATTGGTCTACAGCTATATAAGTCAATAATTTATGTAATAAAATGCTGTAAGAAAGTAAATTGACAAGAACAGTGTAATTAGTATCAATAATTCCCTTTAAGTAACCGACTTATTCAATAAAACACATCACTACTGCTGTTAAGGAACTAATAATTGAACAAACCAAAAATCATATAACGTAACATTTTGACAAGAAAGTATCAAATAACTTTTCAAAATCTTTTGAAATTATTAATACGATAGTAATATCTGTGGATCACGTAAATAATTTTAAAATTTATTTTACTAATAGAAAGACTCGTCATTTATATATGTATTAAGACCTTACATATGAAATTGGCGTTTTGTATGGGAGGCGTTTTTTTTAAACTGAAAATATTTAATTACACGAAGTATGTACCATTGCTTTCTTTGCATTTTTGCCATCATAAAACTAATATTCAGACGGGAATCCTTAAAATCTTTAAAGGCGGTTTCAACAAAGTTATCCAAATTTAGAAATAAATGGTATTTTTTTGGAGAAAGGGGAATACTGTGGATAAATTAGACATTAAAAACAATTAAATTTGGAATCTAATAATACATATAAATCTAAACTAACCAAAGAGGAGTTTAGGAGAAAGTGGGCAGTACGACAAAACGCCAATTGTAAGGACCTAATATTAAACAGAAACATAACTTATTCGTGGTAGTTGGATTTACAGAGTGTAGAACATCTGAATATATTATTAGGATCAATGCATCTTACTAATTTAAGTTTTTTTTGTATAAGTAGATAATAATTGTTAACTGTGACTGTTTGTAACTGTTTTATGTGAATGTATGAATGTATACTCCTGTTGGCGACTCATAAATAGAAATATAAATATATTATAAGTTAGGTTTGGAAATTGTAACTCTATAAATAGAAATTAAGTGCGACTGTTAAGAGTTATAAGTTAGACAAATTATGTATACAGATTTAAGTGAGAAATATGGTTCAGTTATGAATGTAAATATATTAAATAAATAAATAGAATACTTCGCCGAATAAAAGGGTCACAGCTCTCGACGCGGTATACCGGCGCAAATGTATATAAGCGTAGCTCTCGTCGCGGTATACTCGTGGAGTACTTAAGCTCGGCGCGGGCGAGTCTCGAGGCAGTCGCGGTTCAGACTTGACACGGTGCACACGCGCAGTCTCGGTTCAGACTTAACACGGTGCAGACGCGCGTAGAGACTCGGGCTCTTTCCTCTATCCCGTGACAACGAGCTGTGATCCAAGAATAATCGGCGAAGCAAGAAATAAGAACAAGGCGCAGTTTCACTTCAAGACAACATCTACAATTACGCACTAGCAGGGGTGCGTGGGTCGAGGCGGTACCAGCGTTACGTCGAGCCGTCTTGACAAACGAGTACGTAGTCAAACCCCACCGGTATACAAAGCCGCACCGAGGTTACTTAGGTTACCGCACGGGTGTTATCAAACGAACACGATTTAAACGTACCATACCGTGCGGGCCTGAGTATATCTGCGAGTGTCGTGGTGGGTGATTGGCTAACCCAATCAATAGTGGTCCTTCGAGCCGGATCCTGCAACAATAGTGGAGTGAATCAAGAAGTGAATATTGCGAGAAGAAAATGCCAATCACACGATCACAGAACGGGATGCAGCAAGGGGAATCGACGTTGACTGTTACCTCCGCCACTAGGTCCGAAGTTCGGACCACAGGCGAAGAGAAAACGATCGAGCAGTCCACGTCGACGAGCGCAGCCAGCCAATCAGAGCAAGCATTGACTCTGATACCAGCGGGTTATACCCGGCGGGCCGCATCGAGAACCGTATCAAAAGCCAGCTCAAGAAGACTAGCCGAGGCCAGAGAAGAGTTGGCTCGCTGCGAGCTGCGGGAAGCGCAGGCTGCAGCACACCTGGCCAGATTACGATTAGAAGCGGAAACGGAAGATGAAGACTCCGTTATAGAAGACGTCAACTATGACCATGAAGAAAAGGTAGCAAACTGGATGCGCTCATCGGAACAAAAGCCAGAAGAAATAGAAACAAAGAGCGACATTCGAGCAATAGCCAACGCAATAAAGGAAGTCATGACGAACCATGTAGCGCCGCAACCGAAATACATTCAAGAGCTGCCAGTATTTGAAGGGGACAGCTCCGAATGGACGGCGTTCCGAGTTGTATACGAAGATACATCTCCCATGTTCTCGAACGTTCAGAACATGGCGCGGCTGCGTAAGGCGATTAAAGGCACGGCGAGAGAGAGTATTAAGAGCCTCTTGTACTCAGAAGCGACGCCAGAAGAAGTAATTAACGCTTTACGCCGAAGATTTGGTAGACCCGACGCATTGGTGCTAGCCGAACTTGAGAAATTAAAAGCGCTGCACAGAACGACGGAAAATCCCAGCGACATATGCGTTTTCGCAAGCCAAATAAACAACAGTGTAGCCGCCATAAAAGGGTTGAAGAGACCGCAATATCTCTACTCACCGGAAATTGTGAAAATTATCATAGAGAAGATGCCTGCGATTCTGAGGTTCAGATGGTACGACTACACGGCTGCGAGGGAAGAGGAATCGTTCTCAGATATTCAAACAATAAGCGACTTCCTCAATTTAGAAGCAGATAAATGCGGCGCATTCGCGGTAATAGAAGACAGCAAAAGTGCACGACCGAGCGCAACGATAAGAAGACCAGCGAAGCAAACTACTTTTAATATTGCTGAAAAGAGTAGTCCAGAAGAAATCAAGTGCCCAGTTTGTGAATGCAACCATAAGCTCAAAGACTGCCAAAGATTTCTGAATGCAGCAGTCAACGATAGATGGGAAACTGTTAAGAGGCTTAAGGTTTGCTTCAAGTGCCTTGTTGGAAAGCATCGGAAAGAAAGATGCCGAAGACCACCGTGCAAGTTGTGTCAGAGATGGCACCACAGCTTATTACATGTGACATCGGAGAGAGAACAATGTCATGAAGAGGCAGCGACCGAGACAGCGACGGTCCATACAATTAGTACTCCGAAAGCTATTTTAAAGATGCTTAAGGTGGAGATCTACGGACCGACTGGGAGCAAACAGGTACTGGCGCTGCTAGATGAAGGCTCAACGGTGACACTGCTCGACGAAAATGTGGCTGCTAGCATCGGTATTAAGGGTCCTCGCGAAACCTTAAACATAGAAACTATCGGCGGCGGGCAAATGAAAAGTCACGACTCAATGATTGTAGACATCAAAGTGAAAGGGATAAGACAAGGCGAGACGAGTACACTCAAGCGGGCAAGAACTATCAAGGAGCTCAAATTGACCCCACAACTCGTTGATAAAACTCGACTTAAGAAGTACCATCACTTGCGGGGTTTACTGCAGGACGTGTGCTACGAAGCTGAGGCGCCGAAGCTGCTCATTGGCCAAGACAATTGGGAATATATTGTCTCGTTACAGATACGACGCGGAAAGCCAGGGCAGCCGGTGGCGTCAAGAACAAAGTTAGGATGGGTTATCCATGGCTTCGATAGCAACGGCGTGTCTCCGATCAATTACGTGAACACATGTGCACACGCAAGCGTCGTCGAAGATAAAATAGATCAGCTGGTGAGGGAACACTTTAATATTGAGTCTTTAGGAGTTCAGCCGAAGAAGCCGTCAACGGATATAGAACAGCGAGCACTAGACATATTGGAAAGAACCAGTCGACAATTGGAAGATGGCAGGTACGAGGTCGGTCTGTTGTGGAAAAGTGAAGACTTACAACTTCCAAACAATTACACAGCAGCTCTCAACAGATTTCAAGGCATAGAAAAAAAGCTGCGTAAGGACGCTAAGTTGAAAAATGAATATAGTGCGCAGATTGAAAATCTTTTGAAAAGCAACTACGCTGAAGAAGCACCAGTCGACTGCAGATCCAACAAAAAATGGTACCTGCCTCATTTCCCAGTGGTTCACCCTCTTAAAAAGAAGCTGAGAATTGTCTTCGACGCTGCGGCAAAATACAACGGAGTGAGCCTCAACGATGTATTGCTGTCCGGACCGGACTTACTACAGTCAATATTTGGAGTGCTACTGCGATTCCGCCAAGGCCCTGTAGCGATAGCGGCTGATATAAAAGAAATGTTTCTGCAGGTAAAAATATCGGAAGAAGATAGAGACAGTCTTAGGTTCCTATGGCGGAAAGACAAGGAAGAGCAAGTGAAGGAATACAGAATGTCATCAGTGATTTTTGGAGCCGCATCGTCGCCTTGCACCGCGATTTATATAAAAAACAAGAACGCAAAGGCCTTCTCACATAAATATCCCGAAGCTGCGCAAGCAATAGAGCGGAATCACTATATGGATGACTATCTGCAAAGCTTTCACAGTGTTGACGATTGCACACGAGTAATGCAGCAAGTTGACTTGATCCACAAGAACGCGCACTTCGAGCTACGAGGATGGGCGTCGAATAAAAAAGAGATCGTAGAAGCCGGTGGCGAACAGGAAGTGCACCTAGGTGAAAACGAAGAGAAGACCTTGGGACTGAGATGGCTGACATCAGAGGATTGTCTTGGATTTAGAAGCCAATTTAGAAGAATCCCTGACGAGATAGCACGAGGCATGCAGACTCCAACAAAACGAGAAGTCACGGGAGCTGTGATGTCTACCTTCGACCCACTCGGACTGCTTTCACCCATTCTCATTCAAGGAAAGAAGCTCATTCAAAAGATATGGCGCAGTGGTGTCGGATGGGATGACCAAATCACTGAAGACGACACCGAAGCTTGGAAGAGCTACCTAGAGCATGTCGGTAAACTAAAAGACATCCGCCTGCCGCGATGCATGTCACCATTTTGCACTGAGGGGGAGCTGCATACTTTCACAGACGCGAGTGAGACAGCGTATGCAGCCGCAGTATACTGGCGAACTAGAGGTAACGGAAAATACTTGATAAATCTCGTCGCAGCCAAGTCAAGAGTGACGCCTCTAAAACCAATTTCCATGCCGAGACTTGAACTGCAGGCAGCGTTGTTAGGAGCTAGACTTGCAGACTCAGTGGCCAGAGAACTCGATCTGCAAGTTACAAGGAAAACCTTTTGGACGGATTCGAGTGTTGTACTTTCGTGGATAAAGGCAGATCCCAGAACATTTAAGACCTTCGTAGCTCATCGAATTGCGGAGATAGAGGATCTTACAAAACCACAGGACTGGAGATGGGTGCCGACAGCGCATAATCCTGCTGATGATGCAACTAGAAGTCCACCGGAAGAATTTAACGCGGAACATAGGTGGTTCAAGGGTCCAGACTTTCTGTCAAAAGACGAAGAAAAGTGGCCAGCTCCGCGAAGTTTTAAAAAAGAAAAAAGCGAGGAAGACAAAACGACGGAGCAGGTGAATATACTTCGCCACAGTGAAATTACTCCGGTTCCTGAAAACTTTTCATCGTGGACAAGATTGTGGAGATCGACTGCCAGAGTACTACAATTCATCAATCTTTGCAAAGAAAAGAAGCTGTCGAAGCATGAGTGCTGCAATAAAAGTGCAAAAAAGAGGCAATTCCTTCCGATCGGTGAGATACACCTATTAAGAGCGGAGGAGGTTCTGATCGCCCAGTGTCAGCAAAACAGCTTTAAACAAGATATTAAAAATCTTATGCAAGGGCGAAAGACGGAGAATCAAAGCCAATTGAAAAGGCTAGACGTCACTATAAAAAATAAACTTATAAGACTACAAGGGAGAGCAAAAACAGTAGCGGGCATCGATAATGACTACTTAACACCCATTGTACTAGATGGCAGGAGCGTCATTGGTAGATTAATAATTAAACATTACCACGAGAAATACAACCATGGTAATCAAGCTACGGTAATGAATGAAATCCGCCAAAAATATTGGATGTTGGGCTTGAGATCAGTGCTGCGTAGTATACAACAAAACTGTCAACATTGCAAGCTGAGGAAAGGTAAACCATCGGAGCAGCCAGCGGGCAACTTACCTCAAGAAAGGCTGAGACATGGTGAGCCCGCTTTTACGTGTACAGGTGTGGACTACTTCGGTCCAATGCTTGTGGCGATTGGGAGGCGAAGAGAAAAGCGATGGGGAGCTTTATTTACCTGCCTGACCACAAGGGCAGTACACATCGAGATAGTGCCCAGCCTCACGACAGACTCTACAATAATGGCGTTAAGGAGATTCGCAGCACGAAGAGGGATGCCAAAAGTAATTTATTCCGACAATGGAACAAACTTCGTTAAAGCTAATAAAGAAATCCAAACCGCCATCGCGGAACTTAAAAAAGAGGAAGTCGTCACGGAAGCAGAAAAGGTTGGCGTACAGTGGAAATTTATTCCGCCTGGCGCACCGAATATGGGTGGAGCTTGGGAACGATTGGTGCGCTCAATTAAGGTGGCGCTAGACGTTACATTAAAGGAGCGCATTCCACGAGAGGAGGTACTGCATACGCTGTTGTTGGAAGCCGAACACATGGTTAATTCCAGGCCAATAACCAACTTAGCCGACAATTCGGAAGAAGAGGCGCTAACACCAAATCACTTTCTTATTGGGCGATCCAGTGGAGCTGCGCGCATAGGGCATTTTCCCGATGCCAAGCTGGTGGGCAGAGAAGATTGGAAGACCGTCCAACGACTCTCTGATCATTTTTGGAGGAGATGGCTACGGGAGTACTTGCCCACGCTACTGCCCAGAAAAATAACAGGCCGACGGGAAGGCGAGCAGCTGCAGCGAGGCGACGTGGTTCTTATCGTGGATCGCACTCTACCACGATGCACTTGGCCGAGGGGAATTATCGAAACCACGTACCCCGGGCCCGACGGAAGAACCAGAATCGTGGACGTCGCGACCAAAGGTGGAGTGTTACGAAGACCATCGTCGAGGATCGTGATCTTGGTGCCTGCGAAGTCGCCGTGCAGAAACGACGGTGCTGCGCACGAGGGGGAGAATGTTGGCGACTCATAAATAGAAATATAAATATATTATAAGTTAGGTTTGGAAATTGTAACTCTATAAATAGAAATTAAGTGCGACTGTTAAGAGTTATAAGTTAGACAAATTATGTATACAGATTTAAGTGAGAAATATGGTTCAGTTATGAATGTAAATATATTAAATAAATAAATAGAATACTTCGCCGAATAAAAGGGTCACAGCTCTCGACGCGGTATACCGGCGCAAATGTATATAAGCGTAGCTCTCGTCGCGGTATACTCGTGGAGTACTTAAGCTCGGCGCGGGCGAGTCTCGAGGCAGTCGCGGTTCAGACTTGACACGGTGCACACGCGCAGTCTCGGTTCAGACTTAACACGGTGCAGACGCGCGTAGAGACTCGGGCTCTTTCCTCTATCCCGTGACAACGAGCTGTGATCCAAGAATAATCGGCGAAGCAAGAAATAAGAACAAGGCGCAGTTTCACTTCAAGACAACATCTACAATTACGCACTAGCAGGGGTGCGTGGGTCGAGGCGGTACCAGCGTTACGTCGAGCCGTCTTGACAAACGAGTACGTAGTCAAACCCCACCGGTATACAAAGCCGCACCGAGGTTACTTAGGTTACCGCACGGGTGTTATCAAACGAACACGATTTAAACGTACCATACCGTGCGGGCCTGAGTATATCTGCGAGTGTCGTGGTGGGTGATTGGCTAACCCAATCAATAACTCCGTTTTTAAGTTGTGTGTATAATGTAATTGTTCAGATATTGTATTCATAACGGTTTTCGCCAATGTCAATTATGATTCAGAGAGAAGGTTTGGTTATATAATTTTTCAAAGCTTATGAGTCACTACAATGCTTTGAATTCCTCAGTAAGTGGAATATTTAACCAAAAAAATTTGGTTTTTGAAGTTATTGTTCTTCTGGCACATTAATAAAAAATGATGAGAGTAAATTTTTAGGATGCGCGCACACCGTCACGAAAAATCGACACCCTGAATTTAGCTATAGTAAAATTTTTGTGATATTTAAATAAACTTTATTTACATATCACAAATAACCTAAAGGGACTCCTTTTAATAATATATTTCAATTATTAAATTTTAAGGTTAGTTATTAGCTATAGTAGAATTAATAACCTAAAATATAATTACTATAAATGCGTTATAAAACTTTAAATGTATTAAATACATTTTTGTTATTGTTAGTGCCGTTTATTCTACAAACGTAGAATATATATTTTTTAAATATTGTGATCTTGTAACGCCAAAGAAGTATGAATTCTAACTAAAATATTTATTATAACTAATAACTACATTTTTTGTATTGATATTCGGAGTTACGCCCTGAGGGTATAGCCACTCTATTCTTCATTGCTTTCATTCGTTAAATAGCAATAAACATTTCATTATTTCGCTTATATTTTATTGTACGGCAGTAGTTAATATAGAGTAAAAATAAAGTCCTCTATTATTTAAAGTATTATAGTTACAATATAAGCTTGAAAATATGGTTTCGTGAGCTTAATTACGATATCAATGAAAAAGAAATAATAAACCAATTTTTATAGTATGCACCAGGCGTCATCACCTTGACATTATGTAAGGAACATTCGGTAAGGTCTGCGTACACAAATAATTATTCGCTATTTAATTGTTATTTTAATTGAAAAGTATATTTTATTTATAAGCCAGCTTCTTTGAACTTTTCCGTATCACTTCGACGTCATCGTTCCACAACTGAGCGTTTTCTAAGGAAATTTTTGCACACCATTAAGTGGAACCAGGAACGACTTAGGGTCCTGTAAGAAAAAAGCAGACCGATTCATTACATACTGGCAACGCACTTGCGAGTCTTCTGGCAAAAAAAGAAGAAAACAGCATCACCTAACAGCAGGCTAGCCTCCTGCCCGTTTGCTAAAAAAACAAGTGTTGATGGCGAATAGAAATAAAATTTTGTTGGTACACGATATTAAGAAGTTTGAGAAGCCCGTTTATCGCAGCTAACATTTCTGTAATTTAGTAAAAATAGAAAAAGATTGTCAAGGGTTTCTAAAGATCTACTATTACAACTTATTTTTTTTATATAATAGGGGGGGGGCAGAATATAAGAATCAAATATACAGTATTTACGATTTTCTTAACCTTTATAGTAATAAAAACAATTAAAAATTAATGAAAACATAACAAAAACAACAAATATATTTTGTCTGAATGAATTTCGCTCATTTTTCTCATTGCAAAAATACCTTTACGTAACATGACCAGCCTAAATAAGCATCCGTTAATATTTAATTGGATGTAATCGAAGTATCGTTTAATAAAACTTCATTCCGAGGGCTCGATGGCTGTGTTTTATGTATTTTATTGAACCTAAATGTGTATGATATACAAGATACCGAGGACAACGATATTTTTTTAAGAATTATATAAATTGACTGTGTCTTAACAAGTGTCAATAATAAATGATATAAAAGAAGGAACTTCTTTCCTTACCTCTACACTACTAAGTTCTTGACTTCTTATTTCTTTATTCACTAGAACTTTGTTGGGATATAGCTATAATCTCATTTGGTATAAGCATAATTAATAACGAAACGACAAGCGCATACTTGCTGGGAGAGAGTATGAGACTGTACGTTGCGGAATACTTTTCTTGACTCTTCATCAGAGAGTACTATGATTAGGGGTATACTATTTTGCAAGTGCTTAATTATGTTATGTTTTTTTATACAAATTAATGAGTTTTCTTGTTGGAAGGTTTTCAAATTCTTAAACATGCTAATTTAACTAAAATCATTTATTTATTAATTAGTGTTCGCCATAGTCATTTTGTATGATGAATTGCTGTTTTATAAGAGTTCCGAGAGCTTTTTACGCTCTTTCTCACGGCCTACACCCTCTGTCTTCTTTGCCGATGATAGGGATACCGAGTGGAATAAATGATACATAATAAATATATTTTATTGTTCACTTCATGATACAGTCATACGTTATTTTTTACTGTGATTTAAATATATAATTTTAATTATTATAATATAAATTATAAACATTAGATTGTTATTAGATCATTTGCTTACTAATGATATTATGAGTGTATATTTTATTAATATTTTAAAGGCACCTTCCGCTATCCCGTCGTGAAATGAATGTTGACCAGTTCGCTGGTGAAACATAATTTTTATCTTTTTCTAATGACTTTATTCTGAATGGCACACGACCTTTAATGTTAATATCACATTTGTAGTCTAATTTCAATTTCTACTTGTTTTTTTTAATTTTTCGTAGCGTTTCTAAATGATTTTTATACAAACATATTTTCAAATTTCACTGGCACGCTTGTGTATTTATATTACGTTACATACCTAAGTAATAATATTACAGTATACACAGTGTCCCTAACTGGTTGGTAAGTCCTATATAAAATGCATTACTTTAAATTTTTATGTTAACACTCGAAAAAAATATTATTATAATTAAAGAATATTTCTGATAATATTAGACATCATTATAATATTTAAATATAATAAACTTTTGTGCCATGAATGAATCAAACTATAACATAAGCTTAGTTTAACAGTGGCGATTTAAATATATTACTACATTTAATTCACACAACTATCTATAACTTTAGAATGATTTGAAATGAAATGATTGAGCAAAAAGGTCATATATTAGACATCTATAGGGGGTCCAATAATCCGTTGGCATATTGATCGCAAATTGTTGAATTATGTATATTTGTGGCTAAAGTGTTCAAAATACGATAAAAACAGCAAACGCTTAGACAAATTACTTATTAACTCAAGGTTGTATTAATTATCTCAATATTTTTTCGTATATTTGTTCAAAAATATGTGTTCGCTGGCAAGACATTCACAAAATTATTATTGTTACAATAGTATGTCACTTTGGTTTGATGAAAGATAGACAAAACTAGTATTTGAAAACTAAATTATTTTGTTACGTTACCTACCTAAAAGATTAAAATACGTTTATGAGTAAGATATTAATATAATAACTAAATTTTTATCTTATTTATTAAATTATTTAGAGTCGAAGCTCAATTAGGACAATTAATTACTATTTTTTCACAAACTAAAATATAAAAAAGATTTTAGTTGATATTATTCGAATACTATTTTTGTTTGTAGTATTACACTTAATTATAAATAAAAAAACATTATTTAATTAATAATGGTTTTAAATTTAGAACAAAATTGTTTTTTTTTTTACGAAAGTATTTTATAACAAGTAACTATTTCATTAAAGTAATTGGGAAGGAAATGGACAAGAAATAAGCATGTATGTAAATTAAAGATTGAACAGTTATTTGTTTATATAATTTATAAACAAAGTCGCAGGTATCTACAAAGAATATGATAATGTCAAGTACCAGACATTGGAAATCGATTTTGGCAACAAGAACTCGTCCAATTTGTCAAGTGATTTTATGAATTTATCTCCAAGCTTGACAAATAAAAAGATGGATGCACGTTTCGAATTTGAGATGATCGTTTTATCTTTTGTTTTAAAAAAAGTGAATTGTATTTTATAATAAATATTATAAATTATTCAAAGAAGGAATTATTAAACATTTTCTTTCTTTTGTAAAATATCATATTATGATTAACATACACTCAAAGAAGGAACGACGCGTTTTTCTTTAGAGATTCGAAGTAATTGTCTTCGTCATAATCGTTGGGACTACATACATACTACATAGCTATAGGAGTTATGATGCAGCTCATAAAACTAAAGATATAATAGGATTATAAAAATAAGAATATCATAACTCGTCTCTTTTTAGTAAAATAGATTTGTCTTATAGAATTATGTTGCCTTTTATTAGCTAACTAAAATAAATAAATCAGAGCCTCTATAGCCTTTACAAGTGTGAGCCTCAGATATATGTATGTCTTTCACTATCACTTGTCAATTAAATGGGCAAGTTCAGCCTCCTGTCCAACCGCAGTCGAGTTTTTGGGTCTCAAGCCAATTTCTTCATGATGTTTTCCTTCACCATTCGGGCGAATGTTAAATGCGCACAAAGGGATCGAATCTTCGACCTCAGGGATGAGAGTCGCTGATATCACTAGGCTAATACTGACTAACTGACTACCCGGTTAATTAGTTTACCTAACTATTTCAAAACACAATTCTAAGGCTTGTTAAAGCGTTCAAAATCCAAAGTTAAAATCTCTAAACGTCGCCGAAGCGCTTTACGATTGGAAATCGATAAACCGTACGCTGGCAACACCAAAATTAGTAAGGCTGCGTGTGGGGAATAAATTTCCGAAGATACTCTACTAGGTGCCGATAGGCGTATATAGACAAGATGTGCTTAAATGATTGCTTTCTCAACGCTTTGTTCCTACATAGATTGAATACCGTTTTATCTATGTCATGGTGCATTTTGTATCAATTTAAAAATCGTGATATATACTCGTATAAAACAATAAATGTATGGCAAAATTTGCACGTAGGGCTTTGTCAGCCGAGTCAAGGGTTGCAATTGAAGAGGATGCGAGTATGAGTTGTAAAGTGGGGTTCAAATGCACAGGCACATTAAAGATTTATGTTCGCGTCAGGAAGATAGTACCGGTGACTCCAGCTGGTGCTTCCTTTGCTCAGCGAGAAGCTGCCAGCGTTTAAGGTACACTATCAATATTGTTATATTTGTCTTGGAAATACACATCAATACAGTATATTATATTAAGCAAATTAATAAATCAAAAAATTTTCATTGTCTCGTCAGCTGTTCTACCTATGTGAAATTCATTAATTTGTAGTACGATGACGTCCCGATAAATGGGATATACCAAAGATTAAAACAACAATCTTCGGTGCCTGTATTTAATGTAATAGGATGTAACACTCACATTGCCAGAATGCTCGCAAGTGCTTTTAAGAATTAGTACGCTATTTCTTGAAGGACCCTAAGTTGAATTATTCCCGAAATTCTTCAGTGGGCAACTTGTTCCACATAGTGGTGGTGCGCGGCAAAAAGCTGCCTTGAGAAACGCAAAATGTATGTATGTATGTAACTAGTAAAACGTATTAACTACCAAGGAAAAGGAAACTATGTCAGTGCTTAAAAATTACTCCGTGCCTATTAGCATATAAAACACATAATATATAACCCTTATCTAGCCTTTATTACAGCAATATATGGTTATCTTAATATTATGTACTCAAATGCAGTCTTTAACTAAAACCTGTTGTGAATCGCGGAAGTATAACCGTGGTACAACGATTAATTATACGTCAAAGAGTATTTATTTATAGACAGGTAACATTTAACTTGGTATTATGTAAGTTGAAAGAGCATCTATGTGACGTCACGACAACGAGACCTTTTAGATAAATCTTATGTAAGCCTTAAATGTTATCAATGTCCTCTTAAAGTAGGTTTGAATGCCTTGAATGTCAATTAATGTTAAAAGCGTTAGGTGGCTCTAATCCTAATAGATATTATTTGTTTTCAATGTAGAATATACGTAATTGAAGAGCAGTTTGACCTTGTAGCTTCAGGGTGCGGCGATTCGCATCCCTCAGGTGATAGGTTCAATTCCTGCCGTGCACCAATGGACATTCGATCTATGTACGCATTTAACTTTCGCTCGAACGATGAAAAATAATACCGTGAGAAAACCGGCTTAAGACCCATATGGGATGTTCTATATTTTTATAAATCACAACCCATTTTATCTTTGTTAAATTGATATATTTCTTCACAAACAACGGTAATTAATTTATATTCTTATAGAAAGGCTCATAGGAAAAATACATGCTCACTCGGCTTAAAAGTCTGTTCTGAGTGACGTCTGTTTTCTTCTTTTCTTAGTGTCCTGTATTTATATTGCCACATAGATCAAAATCGTATAGAAAATACTACACCATATAGTATGTACATTTTAGTGCGTATCTACGATACGCTACACCCAAAAAAGATGACAGAGTACATTAGATTGACAAATAATCATGCCACAGATATAGAAGTCTTAGGCTCAGACCTCAACAGGTTGAAGCGCCATTATTTTAATTGTTCTATCACGTTTATTAAAAACATAGTGACGCACGGTTAAGACATGACTGCTCAAGTATTTTAATCAAAAAATTAAGGCATAATAAACATATTTTTGTCAGTTGACATAACAAATGTTTTTAAACTATGTTTAATTTACAAACAACAAATACAAGATTGTTCTTCTTAAAAAAATGCACATCAGCGAAATAAAATTCTACTACATTGTTTAATTATAAAGCTACAAATTCTTTTTATTTCAAGCTACACATTAGTCATTCTCACTATTCCTCCCAGAGGCAACACATTAAACACGTACAGTAGTCTGTAATAATAGTCTATGGCCAGCCAATCAATGCGATCTAAGCTCAATAAAGCAGCTAATTACAATACTGTCGTCACTTTTACGTCTTTATTACCGCAACTTGACTGATGACTGGTCTGCTTCGGAATTAGTTCAACGTAGGAAGCTTACTTTCAATGGACTAATGCGCAATGCCATTTACTTTGCCCGTGAGAAAGTCGAAGATGGTGTTCTGTAATGGTTCGTGCGATTATCAATAATCAAACTTATACATTGGGATTTATTGGAATAACGTGTTTATATTGTGGTCATATCGACGAAGAATAAGACCACTTAGAAGGTGGTTTCCTTATTAAGGAAATAGCACGTGGTACATGGCAGAGAGAAATGGCAGGATTTGGCCAAAGGCACATAAGCCACACATTAAAATAAAACTATCTAAAATAAACGGCTATTAATAATATGCTCTAATATGTTTAATTAGGACGAATTTATAAAAAGTGGCCATATCTAATTAGTTCTAGGCCTCAGATTTATGTATCCGTTTGATGATCATTTGTCAATCTAATAGGCGATAACTCCTGACCCACGCCGTCAACTTTTTTTGGTCTCAGGCAAGCCGGTTTCCTCACAATGTTTTCCTTCACCGTTCGAGTGTATGTTTTATGTGCACATAGAAAGAAAGTCCTTCTTTCTATTCCCTATTCCTACTTCTATCTACATTGAAAGTGCTCAAAGGAATAGTCAATGCTCCCTGGTACCTTTATCGGGACCATATCAGATGACGTCACAATAATCAACAAGATTTTTGGAGCACGTAGCTCCCACCTATATATTCAAGTTCTTGCCATCACGGGCCTATTGAGAATATTAATGAGGAAAAAACCATTGGAACTCGTGAATTAGTGTAAGTACACGTTAGTCTTAAGTTTCAAATGGTACACAAAAACGGGGTCTCTCCTTAATGGAGACTGTTAGTAGTGTTATTGGAAACTCTCTTAGTAAATTAGGTTAGTTTTAAACTACTTCTTAGTCCTAAGTTAGGCTAATTCGTAATCTAAAATATGTATGTGTGTGTATAAATTCGTATGTCTAAATACCAGTAGCCATTTATTCATTTTGTCCACCATTATTCAAGAGATTTTTAATATCTGATCTAAGAAATGAAAAAAAAACATAACATTTATACCGTAACATTTCGTTAATATATTTGTATCACTTGTAAAAAACATCAATTTAAGTGTTTAAATTCCCTATTTTAATGCTGCAGGGTTTGCAAACACAATATCGTAATATTGTTAATTTTACGTTATATATTTTCCTATCGTGTTAAAGTGACGACCAGTGATGGTTCAATAATTACTTCTTCTGTATTGTGATTTCAGCCACGTAGAATACAGTGTTTACAATTAATTAAAACTAAAATTTTCTTCAAACCTCTGTGTAAAAATCTTTAATTTTAGATTTGCATATACATTTTCCTATTGACTGTTTACATATGTATTATTTGCTTAATTTGTTCCATTAGTTTTGTCTTATTGTCCACGTCTTATGTATTTGCACTTTTTGTGCTTACACAATCTGCTTTAATATGTTTTTCCTCTCTTTCTAGAAGAGATCGCTTGAAAACGGTAATACCAGTTGACTTCCTTTGTTATTTAATTATATCAATTGTATTATATTTCTGTACATGCAACAAAGTGTTAATAAATAAATATAAAACTTAGATCTTGTACTTTACGTCTTCAGTTTCTCTTCTCGCCTAGAAGGGATCGCTTATTAGCGGAGCTGCGCGTGGCACCTATTTTATCACATAGCTAAATAGTTTATGGAACGAAGTTCCATATAACGGCTAGACGGAAAAAAATCAAAAGTTGTAACGACAATTTTTGCTATAGTTATTATATTCTATATTTTCGAAACAGTTATCGCCAACGTCCATACCACGTTGAATACACCGGTTCTCGTCCGATCACCAAAGTTAAGCAACGTCGGGCGAGGTCAGTACTTGGATGGGTGACCGCCTGGGAACACCTCGTGATGTTGGCATTTTTTTTCCTTTTCAAATTAAAATAATTTTTGGAGTCACATAACTAAATTTTTCTTGTTTTAAGTAAATAGTTTTTATACGGAGAGTGAATAAAAGAATTATTAAAGTAAACCAAAGGTTGTTAAAACGTGAGTTCGTGCAGGCTTAATTTCCTCTATCCTTAGCACGCAAATCGCAGCACAGTAGCTGAACGGTGCCTATTTGTGTTTTATTTTATTTCAATAAGCGTGTTGAATTTCTCTTTGTATTAGACCTTTGAACTCGTTATCATTACCTTTTATGGGCTGCTTTATTGATTTAACTTTATTAAATTGTAATTCTAGGAAGCAAATGTTTGTTAATCTACTAAACTGATTGACTGTGAGACCCTTCTCTGTTTCGTCAGACGGTAGCTCATGTTTTGATCGTAGTTATCAGCAAGAGACAACGGAGAATCTGTTTTCACCGGTTTCTGTTTGTCTTTCACTCGTTTGGTGAATCGTCAAGCCACGTGATCTTTTGCCTTCTGTATTACTGGATATGATTGATGACCAAATCTTCGTAGTCGACATATGGTACTGTGACTGACTGACTATGTTGGTGACGTACTACGTTTTATTGCCAGTTCTTCTCTTCCGTTCTACGCCCATGATTTGAGAACTGGCAGTAAATATAAAATTAGATTCATTTAGGGCCTGTTTCAAAATGTATGGATAAAGTGCCAAATAGCTATGCAACACATAAATTATTCGAAAGATAAAAGTTCCAAATAAAATACTTCGAATTTCATGACGTAGAGCGCTATCTGACAGTCGTGAAACGCAAAAATACTATTTATCATACCAATAAGTAACAAATAGCTTATTTGGAACTTATCCGGACATTGTGAAACAGGCCCTTAATATTTCTTTTTTCGACGTTCATAAGTGTACATTATGTTACCTATAATATGAATAAATAAATTTTGACTTTTGACTTTTTGACTGAAAATGTAATTTTGCTAAAAATCCAGTTTGGATATAATTTAAATCAACATGTAAAATTTTCAAAAACTTACACGTAATTGCTAAATAGACAGCTCTACAAAAATGCTTACTGGTTATAACTTTGTCTTCTTTTACATAAGACTCTTCTGCCTCCTTTGGTGCCTCTCCGTTACTGGAAATTGGCCGTCAGTATTGTGAAGCGTGACTTGTTCTGTGCCAGATGAAGGAACTCTTCTGCAGTCGCATTACTCATCTATCTCTGACGTTGCGAGCCATGTTTTTATTCTATTAGGCCATTTACACTGAATTTTTTCCATTATAATTAAATTCAGGCTGGTATGGCGCAACACGCATACATATTTTATTTATGGTAATTTTATACTTTAGCTATTATTAATTACCTTGCTTAAAACTAATAAACAGTCTCAGTCTTACAAACTATTGTATATAGCTTCTTAAAAATGTCATAGTTTAGAGGTTATTAGTAAAATAAAAACAATATTTAATGGGGCTATAAAATAGTGTTCATATGAAGAGTTGCATTCCGAAACATTCATCTCTTGTCCCGATAAATAAAAGCATAACCTTTTGATGCTCACGGAAATCTGTCACAGCCGGCCGAAATTGCACCCATCGCAAGGTGCATTGGGTCAACTGTATTAATTACCATCAAGGTATCTTCGACCTAACGGCACTTGAGTCAAAGCCTCTTGTCGCTTGAAGCCTCATAGCAAAATAGTGTAACATGATTATTTATCATTTTCATCATCTCATGCCTTAAGTGATCAGCGGTATCTCACGCATATCTGCTACCGCTTGTTAGTGGTATCTGATGGCAACGGGTCATCAATTTTGCAAAGAAAAAATGACATTCGAGATTGGAGTCGGCTTTTGAATATAAATTTGGGAGCGGCATTAAAATTTTAGTTATGCATGAGAGAGCAGTGGCTTCAGTGTGCGACTCTCATCTCTGAGGTCGTAGGTTCGATTCCAAGCTGTGCACCACTATCATAGCATATTATAATCTCTGGAATGGTGAAGGGAAATCATCGTGTGAAAATCGGTTTGCCTGAGACCCAGAAGTCGACGACGTGTGTTAGACAGCTATTCGATTGCCAAATGATTATGAAACAGATACAGAAATCTGAGGTCCAAACCTAAAACGGATGTAACACCATCGTTCTTTTTTACGTATAAGCGTGAATTTGTTCTGCAATGTATTAATAATCGAGCTCAACACGTAGATAACTTTTAGCAGATAAGGAGTCCAGATCGTATCTCTTGGAGATTAGGTATGTTTAATCTGTCAAAAGATGGTGCAAAATGGTGGCATTTTATTTATTTTTTTTAGAACAGGGGGCAAACGGGCAGGAGGCTCACGTTAAGTGATACCGCCGCCCATGGACACTCTCAATTATACCGATGCTTAACCAAACGACCAGCGTTTACAGAGATGGCAAAAAATAAGATCTATCGAAAGGGTAAACTAAAGTCGTATGCATAAGTTTTTCAATGCGTTGATTTCAAGCAGCCACATAAATAAGCTACAATTAGCGAGACACCAAATCCCATTTCCAAACGAAAAAACATGAAAAATAATTCACTTTTCACAAATTGCTTTCAGGGCCAATAAACTAAGAATCCAAGTCATGTTGGTGAAAAAAAGTGGTCCACGATCCAGATTCGGACAAATTGTCTTAAATGCCAGTGGAAAAAGCAAATCATCAAGCAATTAACTGATTAATTGTTTAATTAATTGCCCGTTGTGTCCGGTGCCGAGTTTTTTTATTTAATACGAATGAAAATACATCTATACACTGGGCGATGTCTGTCTGATGCTTTATCAAAACTATGTAATAAATGTCAAAGTCAAAGTCAAAATTCATTCAATTACTTACTTTACCTTAAATTAAATGAATCTAATTTTACATTTACTGCCAGTTCTCAAGGGCGTAGAACGGAAGAGAAGAACTGGCAACTCAAACATAAACACGAATTAGTAATAATCAGTAGGTATATTATTAATCTCCATTTCCTTAAAATTATAGGAAATAGTATACAAAACGAATTTTGGACTTGACACAATACATACATAGTTGAGAAGTCTCCGTGTTATAAGAATTAAATACCGCGTTATATGGGTGACGGAAAGCGTGTTATAAGTGTACTGCGGTATAGGAGGAATAACAACAAAATACACCAGACCACTTTGGTAAATTAATCACGGAAGCAAAATAAAAAAAATCATTTATATGCATTTAGGTAAGACAATGTAAACTTGAATGTCAATAAAGAAATACATATTAAATGCTTCTGATTTTACATTGATTGCCAGAACTCGAATCAAGGGCGTAACACGGACAAGAAGAACTGGCACTAAACTCTCTGCCACTCTTTTAAATCGCCAAGTTTTTTGTTTTGTATTGCATAACAACCATAACACCATGTTCCACATGATATCTTTAAGAAATTAATAATAATAGTAAATAAACAAAAATCCTATAAGCATTAATACAAGGAAAAATAAGAATTAGCATAAAAAATAAATAATATTTATTAACACGAACCAGGATACGAAAAGCATAAATTAAATAGTTAGCTTATCATTTCATATTAATAATATATTTATGGTGTTTATAATAAATTTATGGTTCAATAGAGCTATGTTTATCTATTTATTTAATTATTTAATATACATATTATAAAACAAAACACTAAGACTGTCATCTTAATTAGATTACACAGATAAACAATAAATCTGAAAAATAAAAGAAGTAAGTACATTAATAGACAGAGATACATTAAAACTAAAGAAAACTGAAATTTAGTTTATGTTCCTTATATAACATTTGTCGGTACCTTTACAAAGTTGATCTTG
The DNA here is from genome assembly GCF_905147795.1 of Pieris rapae. Lineage (NCBI taxonomy): Eukaryota > Metazoa > Arthropoda > Insecta > Lepidoptera > Pieridae > Pieris > Pieris rapae. The sequence continues at coordinate 10,448,953 of NC_059512.1, read as the reverse complement.
TATCAAAAATAACTTTGATTCGAATAAAAAAATTAGAGCAGTTCGCCTCATAAAAATGTATGGTACGTCGGAAAGTTCAAAAGTTTTTACTTCAACGGAATACAGAGAGAGGAAATTGTTTTTGCAATTTGTCTTGTTTATACAGAAATGTAGTTCTGTCAGATTCGTTCTGTATAACTTCTGTTAAATGTATATTAATTATAATTGTAGTAGACATTGTGGTGAAACTGATTTTTGTTATAAAACGTTATATATAATATTGAAATTGTATGTTAGTAGTTATAATGTTAGCTCATTTATCAACCCACTATTCAATGTATCTTAAATGAAAAAAATAGATAGTAAACATTCAATGTAATATGGTAATAGATCATACCATGACAGGTAAAGATTTGGAAAAACACATCTTTGTTATCTTAAATTGATAATACTAAATGAATCCTCAATTCAATTACCCTGAATCCCTAAGCTAAAAACGCCAAAATTAAGGTGAAGCCAAAACCAGCCGCCGTCCGCGCCTTGTACGTCCGACCGGTCGAAATGCCTCGAAATTATTTCCGCGAGCATACAAAAACCACGTGTCATAGCAATAAATCATTCGATGCAGTTTACTCGATTAAATGTACGATTCGATACCATCGCGATTATGCATTTATATTCGCTAAGAATGTCGTTCATCGTTTTTTGTTTTCGAAAGTTGCGTTATGATGCGGTCGTTTCCTGATATTTAATTAGCTACTCATATGTATTTCGTTTTGTACCTGCGGTTGCGGAAATTGAGTTTCGTTTTTGATTTTATTTTTAATTTTCCTTCATTTGTTTCTTTAAAAAATTCATGTATATATAGACTTTCACCTGTATAATACTCGAAATAACTAATTTCAACGTACGACCAATCATGCTCCAGAAGATAAACCACTCTTTTTATGGAAATTGTATTCGATTTACAAAAAAACTCCTAGGCGAAATTAAAGAATTATCACTAAATAAATTGAAAGCTCTCTTTAAAGGTAAATTAATCACTAAAATTTTGGGATTGATTTGCTCCAGCTCAAACAATTTTTATGACTCAAAACTTAACGATTTAAAAAAGTGGCGGAAAGTTTCTAGCCAGTTCTTGCCCTACGCCCGTGACTTGAGAACTGGTAATAAACGTAAATTTTGAATTAGTTTAACTTAGTTTCTGATGTTTATAATTGTACTTGATTACCTATATGAATCAAGTTTTTTAAATATGACTTTGAAAAAAAAAAACATTTGTGCAATTCACACATGGTAGAAGTGAAACCTTCAAAAACAAAGTCTTTATAATTAATCAAATATAAATTAATCATTTTCCACTATCTAAATGTGTGTGTTATTTAAAAATTATACATTTTAATTATACATTTTAATTTGTAAGTTTAATATAAATCTTTAATTTGACAAAAACTAAAACAACGAAAGTTTAAAATTCGATCAAAAAAAAGCGGCAGTAAAGAGAGGCTGTATAATGCCTCCTATCTCATTTTCTCCCACGTTAAATCTTATGAATTGATGTTTCTGTCTCTCTTTCCCGCTGCATCCGGTTTGAAATCACGACGATTCGAAAGAAGTTTATCTATCTCATTTTCTCCCACGTTAAATCATATGAATAAATGTCTCTGTCTCTTTTTACTGTCGCTTTTCCGTTGCATCCGCCTTGAAATCACAACGATTCTAAAGAAGTTTCACTTCAGTTATGTAGATTAGGAATCTCCGTATATAATCACTAAAACTTTAAATTATTTCATTATTCATATCAATTATAAATACAACGTATTCTGTATCAAGAAAACATATTTGCATTATTCTTTAATAAAACATTTACTTAACATAAACGAAAATATGTCAAATAAATTCCAATGACATGCACAAAGATCCATACTACTTTATTACCTCGTACATAACATTATTTTTACAAATTTAAATCAATACCTACCGCACGTCACACAAAAACAATGATTCGTGTGACATTTATAGGCGAGTGTCACAATCGAATACAGTGACAGCCAAGTACACTCTTCAAAATAAGTTATATCTCAAAAAAGTATTGTGATTTACCTTTTAATGTTATAGTTGGAAAGTTAATTTAAACTGGCTAGAAATATGGTGGTAAAGAGCATGTCAGATTGGAAAAAAGAGATTTCTGACTACTGCTGTGTTGTTTAAACACATAGAGACTTGTTGTTTTAGTAAAAAAAGGTAACATGTTTGGAGGCATCTTGTCGAATGTCGATGTTAAAGCATTTAAACATTGCATCTTCTACCGTAGGAGAATATTCAGAGTTGCAGCTAATTTCATCATGCGTATCACCTTATCGTCCCTCATTCCACAACTGAGCGTTTCTTCTCACTATGTGGAACCAGCTAACCATTCGAGTATTTCCGAAGCAATTCGACATCATGAAAAGAGCGTACCAATTCTTCAAAAGCCCGGAGCGCGCTTGAGAGCCTAAAAAGATGATGTAAAGTTTATGATTCTTAGGATATCATCATCGTAGGATCTTAGATTTGCAATAGTTCAAGCACACTATGTTTTAGAATAGGATTTAGGCTCTTTTATCTCTGCCTTTTATTAAATTTAAGAAATGTATTAAAAAAAAGCTGTATAAAAAGGCTCACTATAAAGTTAGTGATTATCTAGTTGACAAAAGGGTCTGGAACTAGTGCTGGGTAGGCTACTTCTAATTAATTTGCTATATTTGTTTTAAATATTGTAGAATTGTTTGATGTTTTTTTTTTAAAAAGAGTACCTACCGAGAGTTTTTTACGCCGGCTTTTTCTCTCAGCCAACACCCTCTGTCTTCTTTGCAGATGAGTAGGGATGCCAACAGGCTCGAATTAAATGACGTGAAATAAGTGATACCATCATGATCCTATGTTCCAAAATAAGCGTATATTATTTTTATTTTATTTATTATTGCGGTGTCACTGCTATTGTTATTAAAAATCCTAAAATATTCAATGTGGTCCTCAGCCACAATAATCTGGTTTAACAATAATCTATGTTTGAAAGCAACACCATACCATAGTATATATACCATAGTATATAGTGTGGCTCATTAGTATTGCTCATGTATATACTTCCTTATGAATTTTTATAACTTGATTGAATAATAACTGTGAGCGAAAACTAGTTGAATTATAAAATGCTTAAAAACTTAATATAAAAGTGTAAAAACGCAGGAATCATTCATTGATACCCAATGTAATTATAATTTAAATTTACAAGTTTTCTGACCCTAATGCATTTTAAAAGAGATTCACAAACTTTTTTGACCACCGTACGTACCGCTTGTATACACAAAAGCTGAAGAAAAAAATCGATTTAATTATTGCATTGGTCGTTGCACCCGAATCTGTCTTCATTTCTGAAATGCCTCAGCGTGGCCAACGCACATATTGAGACATAAATATTCGAGGCTTCCATTTGCCTGACTGGTATTTAGGTCTTTGTTTTTAATTACTATTATAGAATAATCGTTTTGTTGATACGATTGCGATAGCGATCTCTGTTTGTTCCTGAGAAGCATGGCATCTTTATAAAACATCACCAACAATATAATATCATAGATAATATTATGAATTAACAAAGTGTTGTCTTGGGATTAGATTTGTGTATCCGATTCATGATATTTTTTTAATAGGCAAGTAGACGACGCTGTCGACTTTTGAGTCTAAGGCATGTCGGTTTCCCATCGATGTTTTCCTTCGTCGTACGAGTGAAGAGTTTTTGGAATCTTGGAAGATTGGTATACAGCTGCGAATCTAAAGTATGACTATGGTTGAACGCGTTCTGATTTTCTGAAGTTAGTCCCGTGAGTTCTGGAGTCTTTGTATATTATTATATTGTCAATGAATATTGTGACAAGTTACCGATTTTATTTATAAAGTGTTAATTGTCAAAATTTTCATCTTGTAAAGTTTACAAGAAAGTAATATTTAGTTAAATATTTACTATTTTTTTTAATTTATACAACTTGATTCTGAAATAATGATGAGTATAAAATAATTTTATTCTACGAGTACATTGTCATGACATATAATTATTTAATACATAAAATTATACCTAATAACTAACCTTAAAATTTAATAATTAAAAAATATTATTAAAAGGAGTCCTTTTAGGCAAAGTTCCGAAGATACTGGCAGTGTTCCCCCTTTGAATAGCTAGACTAATTCTTTGTGCGAGATGATGAATTCTATGTTAGAATATTTTCATATATAACAACTTTTTCTTCATTATTGCCTACAGATCTTTAACACCAACATCTGTAGATGAATAAATAACAGGTTAAACCCCACTCGTTTTTAACATTCTTAAAAGATTAAACAAGAGGACGACATTTAAAAATATATACAACAACAACAATTTTTTAATAGTAAAAACTGTATTTAAATTCTAAAATGACAATAACAATAACGCGACAGATTATAATATCGTCCATTTTCCCTCCTATCTCTATCAATTAAATGGAAAGCGTGCGGTGGCGAAGGCTCATGATTAAATCGCCTGTGTTTAATACTAGCACGAAAACGTGGGAACATTGATTGTGTATTCAAATATTGCTTTAGAGGTTTTACATTGAAATATACGAAAAAGTGCATTTCTTATACCATAAAAGGCCAGATTTAGACTTGATCTATTCCGGATCGAGTACCAATACGCTCGGATTTTTTATTGGGACTAAAAAGTCCTATAATATATTTAGATTATTGTTATTATTAAAATTAAACTAACTGATATATTTTTAAATGGCAGCTCATTAACATGACTGTGATAATGTTAAATCTATGGGTGCAAAAGCAAAACTCCACTGACACACACATTACATAAATTATGAAAAGTGGTTACCATATTTATTTTAAAATATAAAGAGTCTTAATTTATTTAAACATCTTCTTTTTTACCATTTATTTTATGCCTAATTGTATCTCGTTACATGTTATTTTATATTAATTTTTACTATTTATGCACATCTTGTACTTTATCCTCTGTAAGTGTTTCTTTTGTCTTGTTCCACGCTAGGGTTGCCTGAAAGAAATCTCTTAGTAGGAATAAAACGGCCCATTGCCTATAACTTATATATATCCTGTTTTTTTATATTATGTTTTTGTATAAAGTAAGTTTTTCATTAATACCCCAGTTTGTTTCAAAATGACGGTATAAATCTTTAAAAAAGGAACATCAAAATATTCCATCCGAATTGACGAAGGAACCGTTCTTTCTTCAGTTACCATATGGGCGTGAAATCATTACATTTCATAAGATATTTCTGCTAATATCAAATAGTATTAAATCCTAGAAGCAGAGCCGTTACTGAGCGTGGTCATGACGTGTGGAGGGCGATAGCATCGGTCGCACGATTTATTCAATAATGCTGAATATTTCATATATTCACAATATCATCGTATATTTTATGCTGCTTTAGATGTCTATATTTCCTTAGCTTTGGTTAAAATCATGTTATTTAAAGCTTTTGGTTTTGTAAAATCTAGTGATAATCGATGCAAGTCTACTTTGAGAAGTTTTGTAGAAGAATATTGGAACTTTTTTAAGTTGTAAAATTTTATGTGTTCATACAAATTTCATGATAATATTAACAAAACTAACTTTGCTAGTCGGGTCCAGCGACTTTTATTTTGATCACTCACTTATTCGTTAAAAGACCCAAACATCGACGTCGTGTGTCAAACGAAGATGGCTGATTAGTCGACTATGGAGAAGAATTATCCAGAAATCTACTTAAAAGCCAGCTTATCAGTGGGTTTGTACATGTAAAAAATAACTACAAACACTAAAAATGTTGAATTATATCTCCAAAGTAAAAAAAAATCTAACTAGAATTTAAAAACGTTTTACTCTTGCATTAATCTAGGAATGTTATTTTGTAAACATACTTTGTAATATCTAAACATACGTCTTAGTTAATAAAACAAAAATAAAATATGTATTAATACAGATATTATAAACTAACATAGTAAATCCGCGTCGCAATAACCCGGCCATATATTGTGTCCGCAATTTGTACTTACAATATAATCCAACTGGTTCGATTCCTGAGTGGGGTATGTCGTGCCTGGAGGCAATTTGAATGTCCACACAATATTGATCACCTATCGGCTAATAGAATAGCCCTGGGAACGGATTAAACTTGCCTACAAAGCGACTTGTGCACACTTTGAATTATAAAGGTATGGTCTTAATGCATCATATAAGAAAGTGCAAGATGACGATAAGTTCTGCTTGTTATTGTGAACTTTCTTCTTTTCAGAGGCTTGATGGATGAGTTATAATAACTATATCAAACTTGTATGTAACAATCTTCCGACGTTTTATGCTGTTTCGATGTAGTTCTCTCGCTAACATAGCGCTGACACAAGCCATGGATACAAAAACTCAATATTGAAGTTGGAGCCATCACTGTAATCAAAACCCATCATTGAAAGAAGAAAAAAATTAAATAAAATTCAATTCAATTATCTCTAATTCTCTCCGCCTGCCTGGCCTAATTTCTTGGAACTGGTGTCAATTTTTTCATACAGTGTGAGAACTGCTTAGCTAACTTCCTATCTACTTAACTACCTAACTCTCTCTGCCTACACCCTCTGTCTTCTTTGCTGATGAGTACGGATGTTTACATATTCAAATTTAATGTGGAATAAGTAATACCTGTATCTTATATTGAATATAAGAAATAAATATAATATAATATATTCCATAATAATTTTTTTTAAATTTGTTTAGGCTTTGGGCACACCAACTGCTACACAGCTACCATTCCCACTTGCACTAGATGCTGCTTCAGCGAACCTTAATGGCTAAGCGGTGGTGTACGATCTATGGCAAAAGAACAATAGTTTACTAACACTTAGATTAAAGTTAGGAAACGCGGAAAGTTCACAGATATGTTCGAGTATCTACTTCTCATAATTTATATATTTAAGGTTCTTAATCATTATAAACTTCGCCTTACAAATCCACACGATTCCCTCCTTACTAGTATTTATTACCATCCTCCCGCGCTAACATTAAAGTAACAAAATTATTGTCACCGTTAATATAAATATTAACGCAAAATCATTGCCTTTAATAAAATTATAACGTTATGACAGTCCGTGACAAGTATTGTTTTACCGGTAATTGTTTTATTAATTTATATAAATTCGTCAGATAACAACATCCTTTTAATATTATTGTAAAATAATCGAACGAAAACATTGTATTCAAAATAATTTAAGTTTAAGTTATTGTTATTATTATTTTAATATAAAAACAATTTAATAAAAAAAATATGTGGTGCCCTAAGTTTTTTAGGCATGGGCCTCAGATATTTTTGGTGATCAGCCTTCTATGCCTGACACACGCCATCGACTAATTGGTTAGGCAAGCCGGTTTCCTCACGATGATTCCTTCACCGTTCGAGCGAATGTTAAATGCACACATAGAAAGAAAGTCAATTGGTGCCCAGCCGGGGATTAAACCTACGACCCCTACGCATTAGAGTCACAACAGCCACTAAGCCAACACTGCGGCAAAATAATTACAAATTATGTAAATAAAATTAAAATTATTAAAGAGCCAAGTAAGACATTTTCTATTGTGTATTGATTGATATGATATATTATACGGTCTCATAAATCAAATTAACAATTTGTATTTACAGAATATTAAAATAACTAAACACATTTTTTTTGGAAATGGATATGGCCGTAATCTCAATCATATTCCCAAGCAGGCATTTGATTGGAACCCGCAAGGAAAGTGGATGCGTGGCCGTCCCAGGCTAAACCTGGCGTCGTACAGTTGCAGATGAGGCTAAGGGAGCCGGAAAGGGAGCGAGGTGAATTACAGGCTCAAGACTAAACGCGATGGAGACTATGGACGCCCACCGCAATGAAGAAAGTATAACTGTGATATACAAATACAGTTATGCATTAAAATTGCCCACACTAATTATTAATACCTTGCCATATAAGCAGGTGTGTACAACGAAATTACTATGAAAGGCCTACGTATTTTAGGTTATATAACAATAAATCCGTATTTCCTTTGGTCACGGCATTACGCTTGACGGCTGATGACGATTACGCTTTTTTATTGTCTTTGTAATTGTCAGGAGAAGGTTCTTATGAAAGAAAAATAGGTAATTATGCGGAAAATTCGAAAATTTAAGAATACTTAAGCACTATATTAATAACCAAAATACTGACTTTTGACTTTCTGCTATTTTTTTCCATTGCGGCTAGCATTTGCAGTGTCGATAAATAAATCTCTAGAAGATCCATGTTTTTCCTGTTAAATGTCACCTGTTTCCGTGTCGGAATACCAACAAAACTATTTACATACGCGCGACAAAAACATACAAAGAATGTGTGTAAAGCATTAGAATATATAATGAAATATTATTTACATCTGAAATATTTTTTTTAGTAAATTATACAATTATAGGACAATGTCTATCGGTCCGCTATTCCGCTAATATATTAATATACAAGCTGCCCCGGCGAACTTTGTTCCGCCTTAATGGCAATAAATAAGCAGTTTGTTTTTTTTATTGGAAAAAATACAAAAAAATTAAATACCTACATTAATCATTCATTATTATTTCTGTATTTTAGTACATAGGTTGTTCTTCACTTAAGTACCTTGTGATACACGACATTTTTTGTTTTATTATCAGGCGCAAAAACAAACAACGCTGATGGTCTTCCGACCCGTGAACATGCCACGTATAATTGACCATGGGAAAAACATGAATGTTCTAGATTTAAACCACAAACTTTTAAGGATTGGCCTTGTGATTTGTTGATGGTCATGGCAAATGCAAGACGTATCGGAAATTGAAGTCTTTTAAATTCAAACGGCATATCGGTTGGGATCATCGGGATCCTCGGAATAAGAACTTCCTCACCTTTGAGATTTCCTATCATTATCGTAGCGTAAATTACATTGTTCTTCAATTTTCTAACCACCAAACGCATACCGTTGCAAAACTGTGCAACGGTTGGTTTATGTTTCGAAGCATGATTACTACGGAGCCAACCTTTAGGCGTAAATTGTGCGGTGGTAAGCCAGGCACGTCCAAAGAGTTTAAAAATTCAATGGGATAGTTGGTGGCTTCATCTTCATTTGTGACGCAGTCAATAGATTTGAATGAAGCATTGTTCCAATGATCTTATTTTGAATTATGTAGTTCAGGTCATCTACATCTTTATTCTTAGCCGCTAAAATTGCTCGCTCACTCAACCATTCATTATTTTTGTAGTTAGAAATAATGTTTGGAAACACATTGTTAATAAAATCGTCTTTTGATTCCATTCATCGACAGGTACTTGACCATTACCGATAGTCAGCAATTGCTCCGAGAAATCTTCAGCAGATGTATCATTAAGCAATGTAACTCTCATGTTTGTTGTCAGCTGCAGTTTCTTCACATAGCGCCATAGGTTTGACGACTTGAGGCAAGTGTTTATTTCGTCGACAGCCGTAGATCTTGGAATTACTGGCAGTATTTGGCGGAAATCGCCAGACAGTAAAATCATTGCTCCTCCAAAACATCTTGAGTCATTGCGTAAATCTTTTAATGTTCGGTTAAGTGCTTCTAATGCACGTTTATGCGCCATTGTGCATTCGTCCCAGATGATGATTTTCGATGCCGCTAAAACTTTTGCCATTGCTGAGTGTTTTGCAATATTACACGTTGGTTCTTCAATAGTTTGAAGATTTAACGGTAATTTTAATTCTGAATGAGCCGTACGGCATCCTTCTAACAATGTGACTGCTATTTCAGAAGAAGCAACTGCAACCGCTATTTTGGATCTCGCCCGAACAGTTGCTAAAACTAATGACATGAGGAATGTCTTGCCATTTTCATCATCGTTTGCCTTCATTAAAGTATCATAAACTTGCTTTTGTTGGTAATTCAACAGGGTTACATTCGTTTGAACTACTAAATCTAATTCCTGGTGATCATATTCACGTTCCCGCTCCAATACTCGATTAAATGCGTCTTTCGACAACAACAACAAATAGAAACATTAATCATTATTTGGATGAACTGAATACAAACGACCATGTCGAGTTTTATAGTTCTCTTCACTGTTTATACGAATGGGCAATGGCACTATCATTACATTTAATTATTTATTTAATAGAAATATTTTGAATATTGATTTCTTACAAATATCAAATTGTCATATATACGTCATTACATAGCTGTCATTATACGTCAATTACATAGCTATCATTTGCGTTTTATTATTCTTTTTTGTTATACCACGTTTTATAGTGACTGACGTTTCATGTCAAGTCCCACGGGAACGCTGCCGAACGGGATAAAAAGTATCCTATGTCCGTCTCCTGGCTCTAAGCTACCTCCATTCCAATTTTCACCCAAATCTGTTCTTCCGTTCTTGAGTTATAAGTGGTGTAACTAACACGACTTTCTTTTATATATATAGATATAATAAAAATCTAGCTAAACTAGCGAAGGTAAGCGACACTTTTCATATAAAATACACGAATCAATTATATCTAAACTTATGGCATATTCTATGATCTAAATGTGCGAGAGGATTCCTTATGCGGGTAACATATTAGCTTGGAAAAACGCCGGTGTAATGTAAGGCACTGCTCTATTCTCCTTGACACTATGGAAATACAATTAAAACAAGCTAAAGTAAGTATTTTTGATGTAATAGTTTTATGATTTATATATTTTTGAAGTTCACACTTCCTTGTTCGCGTTGGGGAAATATAATGAGAGTAAATTTTTCGTTACGCCAAAGAAGTAACGTCTAATGCGTGTATAAGTACATATACATTTTTTTTATTATAGGCAAACGAGTAAAAAGTTCACTTAATATTAAGTGATACCGCCAGCCAACCATGGATTACATTACCCAAATGACTGCAAAACTGAACGTCATTCGTTATGTCAAACGCCCAGTTTTCCTGTGCTGGTTTTGGCTTTAAGAAGAGTGTCTTAAACGTTTTATTATTATTATCAAACACAATCTCTTAATAATAATAGGTGATTGTTTCTTGTATCTTAAAACACCCTAATTATCGGCCATATTCTAGTAGAACCAGCTCAATTGCTGGGCGGCCTCAAGACGTGGTGATGAGGGCTCAGTTTAGTATTAAACTGCTACACATTATTTTAGTACAAGTCGGAATAATCTTATCACCGATACACATAGATTATAATTATTCAGAGATCAATCAGGGGCAATAAATCAGAGTGACTATACCAAACGCGGTGACACCGTCTAAGGAGGGAGTGTGACGCAGAATAACATTTGACGTAAATTTATCGATATTATGATCGTGGCCAATCTGCTCCCGTTAAGATTAGAACTTTTCTCTTCCGTATGCTGTGTATGGCTGTGTCGCGTAAAATGTTTTTCGTAAATTCAAGAATTATAACTTAACATATTTGTTTTATTCAATTCACAATATATCATATTGTTTAAAAACAGACCGGTTTATAAACTATTTTATGAGATATATAGGTCGGTTATACAGCTTGCAAAGTAGAACAAAATTTGAAGACAAATGGTGAAATCATATTATAATACAATATATTTTATAAAGACCGGGTATTTTTATAAATAAAAAAAGTGCGTGCAAACAAAGTAGATACACACGTTAGAAGTGAATCTTCTTTGAAAATTAATTATTACTAAAGCCCCAATAGATAACCATGTACCAGAATGTGATCAAATCAAATCAAATCAAAAATCATTAAATCATATATGTAACATAAAGTACTCTTATGATTGTAAAAAAAAAGAAATATAGATGAAATGCTTCTAATTTTTCATTTACTGCCAGTTCTCAAATGAAGGGCGTAGAACGAAAAAGGAGAACTGGCAATAAACTCTCCGCCACTCTTTTTAATCGCCAAGTTTTTTTTTTCGCCTAGATTTTTTTTTTCACCAAGTTTTTTTTTTATCACTCCATTTACTTGTATATTTATATTCGCACTGTCTACACGCTGTATACGTTCTAATGATTATTCAAATAATTACGAGGTGTTTTTCGTTATAATTAAAACGATGCGAGACAGTTATTAAATCTCCGACTACTCCGACTTAGTAGTGATTCAGCAAAACATACTCGTAGTATAAACGAACTTAACACGTTACAAATCGGAGCTCATACAAGGAGGAAATATTAGAATATCTTCAGAAATAAAAACGTTCTACGACTTACGTTCTATGCCACGGATTTTAATAATATATTTCAGCCTATTGATTCGTTTCAATTAATATATATTTAAACAATTTTTTTACAGTTAATAGATGTATTTATGCTCGCATATAAACCGCTTTATAAAAGGTGACACGCGTCTCGCCATTCGTCGCGTGCCCAGTGTTATTATATTTCCAATTCTTGTTTTTACGCCCCATTCTATAAGGCATACTAAACTTTCCTAACCGCTTATGTGAAGCTTATAGTTCCATTTTTGTCATACTTTAATCGTTGGCATTTTTTCCTTAATTCAATCCATATCTTAATTATAATATGACGATTAATTTTACATATTAAGTATAGCTTACGTTAAGTGAATCTGGAATTAATCTAATTCTAGATATTATTTTTTTACTCTCAAACATTATACATCTAACAAAAAGACAATTAGATACAAAGAGTAAATGGGTACATTACCTATGCGCCAAAATCACAAGATCGTATTATAAAGGCAAGGTTACCAAAATCGATGCAAAATAAGAACAAATCACAACCTACTTTTGCCTTTTATTTTAACAACATAAAAAAAATGGCGCCACAACGGTTTAGCTCTGGGCCTCAGATAGGTATCTGTTTAGTGGTCATTTAACTGATAGGCATCTAATACACTTATGATGTTTTATTTTACACACTCATTTACCGTTCGAGCAATTTAAAATGCACACATAAAAAGTCCATTGGTGCACAGCCGGGGATCGAACTTACGACCTCAGAAATCAGAGTCCCTCTAATGGGGCTAGTGGACTAGGCCAACAATGCTCGACTGTTATGTAATTTCTCTTACATAAATAGTTGTAAACTGAATTTTTTAAATTCAATATAACACGTCATACAAACAAGGTTGTATTGTTAAACGACATAAATTGCGCGTTTATGAAACATGCACTATCTTAATTATGAAGAGTTATCATTTTATGATGACTATGCCACCATTATGATAACTTAAACATGACAATTCCGAATAAGCGAGATATTGAATTTTTCTCTCATTATCGCCAAGGTTCAGCCTTGACGGACATTCTGATAATTGTCGTTATACATTGGCTGTTACCGCAATATGATTTCTGTCAATATGACAAATAAAATGTATTCTTAAGTACACGATTATGCATTATTTTAAGAGAGATCCGTTCAAAGCTAATTATGGCCGGTGAATATTTCTCTTAAGGGGATGTTCTTTTATGATATTTAATAAATATGAAAATTTAGGTGCATAATTATGATTAATTTGTTCGTATGTGTAAATTATAGGCAACGATGGCGGAACACATCTGCCCCTTCTATCACCACATAGCGATCACAACTCCTCTGTTAAGAGTGTACCGAATAAGAAGAATGTGTAAAATCATAAACAAGACAGCTTTATTACTACTACTTACGCTACTTTATTTTTAATTTCTGAATTTAAATGTACATTTACTACCAATTCGCCTACGTACGAGACTCTTAGACATAGTGAACATAGACATAACGTTTATTACTGACAAAACACACACGCAGATACACAAAAAATAACGATAATAAAAATAAAAAAGAATGAGAGATAACATTTGTTTTTCTTATAAAGAATAATGTTTTAAGTGTGTAATGCGTGTTTGTTGTGGTTGTAATTGGCCCTGGCTCAGCATCATGCTGAGGAGCAGACTGTTTCACAGCGCTGGTCACTCTGCCAGAGACCACAGCCAGTTTGGTTACTTAGTAGAAAAAAAATATTAAAAGTTAGTAGTTTAAGTAATGAAGTCTTGTGTAAAATACTAAATAAAATAAAATTACTCGATTATCTCCATATAAATGACATAACTACACTTTTAATTATGTTAATAATTTTGTACATAATAATTAAATTGATCAAATTTTAAACACGTTGAAAACCCACACCTTAACTTGTCAAATTATACGTAATGAAAAATATGCATCGATTCGAATTTCAAAAATCGCATTAACAATCTCGAACGATGACTTTTAATAATAACTACACGACACTTTGTTAATCAGATTCAGATATGTGCTTCATTTCTAAATTTTATAAAACGTGATCTGTATTATTAATTGAGTGTATAATTTTCTCATAATTTTAATATATAAATAACATTAACTTTGTTCAAATTATTATTTGAATCGTTTTTTAGTGTTTCATTTGATATTTGGCAGTTGTACAGTATTGTGACTGTCTTTAGCCAAACATTAATATGGCAGCAGAGGATGCACTACATTTTAATGCAATATGTATGAAGAACTATTTTTCACATCCATTTTAAATAAGGACCGTACTTTCACAGATTTATTTTGATTATTACTATATTATCTATTTTGTAGATAATTGGATATTATTAATTTTATAGATTTACTTTTATTACACTCGGCTACTGCTCTTGCTATTTGCGGAAATAGTTTCCTAAATACTTAAGCTGTGATAAATTAAAATAAAAAACGTTTATTTTGGATCATCAATGTATCACTTATTCCACGTCATTAAATTTGAACCTGTAGGCAGATATCATCGCCATTTACCTGTGTGTGTCGCCATGACAACGCAAGTACCCTATGTACTCACACTCTCCTGCTCTATTTCCTATCCAACATGACGCCACTAAATGTGAAATTATTATATGAATTCTTAGAAAACATCTTTAACCATTCATAAACCTTCTGAACTCAATTAAATGACCAAGTCACGTCTCATTTGTACATTCATTCATGAGATATAGTAAACAGCCAAATATTGCAGATTTATTGCTGTGACTAAGAGGCACGCCTAGTACTTATGTAGAACAACCGGAAGCACGTTCATATGAGAAATATTTTTTTATTTAATATCCTTTTTGTTGTACGGTGCGGAAAAAGTTTAAAGAATTTACTATTATTATATTACACTATTTGGTCCAATATGTTAAACGAAATTATAGTCCAACTATTCCAGTTGAGTTATTTATACGAAACAAACTAAACATTTACTAAGCGAGAAATATATTAAATTTGCGGAAAAATTATTATTAAATAATCATTTATATATAAACCTCTAATTTCTCAAAATCAAACCAACTCTCCGCAAGGTGTGCAATATTGAAATATCTGCATTATTTTTACATCTAGTCCAAGTGAAAAAAAACATGTATTTAACTTAACAGCATCGGCTTTAGTCACCGCAAGATATCATCTATGGAGACAATCCAAGAAAAACATAAACTATGTGAAATTATTGTATTCGTCACCAAAGGTGAGATTTGTACAAAGAACGTGTCGCGTAAAAATGTCAAAAGGGTACGCTCATGATCTGAATATATTAAATTGAGGAAAATAACAAAACTTTCTAGAAATACAACTTTTGATAGATTATCTGTTTGTTTTTCCGAGGCCTGGCGTCGATTAAACACGCCGCTACGCATACCTATGAAAGCTTTGTATGTAAAATGTTATTTGTTTCATAATATTTTAAGTTAATAGTTTTAATTACTTGCTTATAGTAATTGCTTAATAAGCACTTTAATACTGGTATACTACCTGTACTAACATATGGATCGCAAACTTGGGCGTCTACTGAAGCACAGCATACAAAGCTACACTGATCGATGGAACGATGTATCATAGGGAAGAAAAATGAGACAAAATAAAGAATAAGCCTTAATAAAAATAACTAAGTTAACGGATGTTACAATTACAATAAATAAACTAAAGTGGAAATGGGCGGGGCACATGGCAAGAGAACAGAAAAGTGGAGCAAAAAAGCATTGAACTGGTGCCCAAGGTACAGCAAATGGAAAATAAGGAGACCACTAAGAAGTTGGATAGTCCAAATAAAAGAAAGAGCATGTGGTACATGGTAGTGAGTGGCACAGTGCAGACAAAAAAAGGCGGAATTTGGAGGACGCTACACCAGAAAAGTTCTACACTGATATTCTGAGTCAAACTTTAGAGTTTCATTTCACACCTACTTAATTTAGTTATAATAAACTTTTCATAACAACTTGTTAAATTTGCAAAAGAAAATTTACTTAATTCACCTCACTACGAAAATAAAAAGTAATACCTATTTTGGAAAAGGACAACAAAAATGGTTTTAATACACCTTTCATCAATACTATTCTTCACCATCGAATGCCTGTAAAATGCCTTTCATTTATTACTGCGTAAACAAAAGTCTTAAGTGGTTACATAATTAATAATAATAATAATATATTTATTTATTTCCTTCAAAAACTTACAAAACTTCATAACATGATATGTTACAGTAAAGTATCTAAATAATTGACATTCTTCTTCGTGTAATTGTTATTTAAATAATAAATAATTTATATAATTAAATACAACTATGGTGACGACAAATACAAACTGTCTAGTATTTACAATGCATTACTGAATATTTAATCAAAATAAGTATCTAATACAATGGTTGTCTTCCGAAATTCCTGTGCCAGTGGTCCATGGAAGCGCACGTATATGACCCTATATGACTTCTAACTTTGTATGAATACATTTAATAAGCGAGGCGTGTAGCGATTTGAAGTTATATATTTAAATATATCACAAAAAAGCGCCAATATTTTTTAAATTTAACTTTCTTGCGCAGGGAATCTTTCACACTAGTTATGTAACCTGACATTAATTAAGTTACATACATGTATATATTTTAGTAAATAATAAGAAGCGAAGTCATTGTTCTCTAAATGGGCTATGAGCCCATTAGTTTTTACTACAATCATAAATAGTAATTTAACATTTTCGTTTTCGATAATCTCCAATAACATAAGTTTCAGATACTTCAACTACTACAGAACTAGTTATAGATACTTCAAGTTTCTTTTTGTTAATCCAGCGTTGTAAAACCCCCTAATGATATCTTAATCATAAGCTCATGTTTTAAACAATTAAAGGCAGCACAGTGTTTACATATCTGAACATCCATACAAAAATCTGCCAGCAAACTAAATTCTAATTATAAACTATTTTCAAGTCAATAAATTTCGGTAAGAATAATTATTAAATAGAAATTAGTACTAAAACAATTGCAGTCCGTAAAGTGATCTTTTCAAGGAGTAATATTTGGTTTAATAAAAGATTAATACGCTTTCGCCTATGACTAAGAACAGCCTTATCATATGAACACGTATCATTACAGCAGCTACACAAATCATACGTGCGGGTGACTTGTGTAGATATCTGTCGGGTGACTATATTTACTCTGTGACATCCAGTGTTCACATGAGGTTAAGTTGGTAAAATTTATTGGCTTTATTTATTTATTTGCTTATCAGTATACCTACACCTACTTATTATACATTATCTAAGCAATTACAACATAAACAAAAGTAAAAAAAAAACATTCGAATATAAACATTCAACAGATTTTACAATTACTTCTTAAGAAAAATTGAGCCATTAGGTCTAATAAAGGATAATCGAGCTTTTATATTATTATTTAAGTTTTTTTAGTATCATTAAATATATATATATATATATATATTTGCTGGTTATTAGAGTTATAATCCGAAGGTATACGATACATGACTAAATAGTTTGTATTAACTAAGGAATTAAAAATTGATGGGTTTGAATTTTATGAAGAAGGGGTGGGAAGTATTAAAATTGATTAGCGTCTTAGCGTCTTAAGTAAGTTTAAGATTTTCTCTTCTCATTAAGAATTTCAAGAACAATAAAATACAATAATACATGAGGTCAGCTTATAAAATAATTGTGTATTATACTAGCATAAAAAAATAGTAGTCGCAATGAAAACCTGATATAAGTATATAAACACAATTGAAATTAAAAAAAAATAAGAAATGATATGCAATTGAAGTTGTAAGTATATGTTAAAATTGTATACATTTCTTATGCGCAAACAAAATCGTATCGCCTAAAACGCGACTGTATTGTGAAAAATAATGTGCCATACAAAAATAAAATACAACTATAGCTAAATATGTTACTTTTTGACGCACATCATTATCATAGTGAGTTAATTTTTTTGTTTCGTCTGTATGTAATATTCACTTGTAGTGCATTCTTGTCAATTTAGGATCACCTGTTAGCATAGAAGCGTTTTTATAAATAAATAAGAAACTAATGTTATTTTCAATATTCAGTACCGTATGTTAATATCGGGATAACACTCCCAGTGTACAGCAAGTCGAGCTTTGAGATTTCTTTCTTTCTCTTTTCTGGCATTCACTCGCCTTCCTATATCATCATCATACTTTCTATCCGGAGTAAATACAGCCTAAGTACACGATCTTATCAACTTGTTCCACTTTTTTTCAATCCACCAGAATATCGCATACAGTCCCATTGACATTTCTTTCAAATAAAAATAAAAAAAGTATTTAAAATCTGTTTGAACATAATGATAAAATTTTAATCTGGGCGCATGTTTTTTTAAATATTTTATGTTATTAGTTTGGTGAACGCCCACACAGTA
The DNA here is from genome assembly GCF_905147795.1 of Pieris rapae. Lineage (NCBI taxonomy): Eukaryota > Metazoa > Arthropoda > Insecta > Lepidoptera > Pieridae > Pieris > Pieris rapae. Next base: position 10,430,258 of record NC_059512.1, on the reverse strand, counting down.
CTTTATTATAGTATAAGAAGTGAAATACCGTTTATTTTACGTCACATTCGCATAATCGTGATCCCCGTTCAGTTTTGTAACGAAAATGTCTCGATATGGAGCGCTCACTGCCAGTGTCTTGTTTCACCCACATTACGGCTGATACGACCAATGTTATTGCATTTCTTTTGTGCAAAAATACTCTTTGTATTACAAAAGTCAACATTTAAGTTTTAAACGTTAAGATTAAACGAAACTATAAATGATAAAGACGCATAGTTGGAGCGATTATTGAGCTTATTTACTTTATATAAGTATCTAATATATGAAATCTTTGATTCTTTTTTTATATTACATCGGGTAGGCTCAGCTGATGCTAAGTGGTACCGCCGTCCGTCCGTTTATTATATCCAATTTGTTTTTAGAACTTATAATTATTATTTACACTAGAATTTTTCATACGAGTTATACAGTTCATATGAAAAGCCTCCTTACAATAAATTGTCGATGCGCGACCGTAACTTATTTAAGTGTTCTTATTTTAAACCGCGCATTTTGGGCGCATTGTGAAACATGGTGGATCGCGCGCATAAATTTCGCCAATTTTTTCTTTAAAATTTTTAAACTCGGAATCTTTTTACGAAAAACGAAAAAGGGATGGTGAAAGGTGTATTTATTTCACTTTGCGATTCAGTTTTTTCGTAAAGAAAACACAACTTGATCATAGTGTGAGGAAATTCATAATGTTTGATTGATAATTGAGAGTGTCTATGGGCGACGGTATCACTTAACATCTGATGAGCATCCTTCCCAATTGCCCGCTGTTCTATATAAATAAAAAAATATTATCATTAGCACATATACACTATACGTGCTACAGATAATAATAAAAATAACGTTTACTGCACAAGACGTTATACGACAGAATTTCTATCTAAAGTTCTAATTTGTAACTACTAAACGATTACATCAACCAATAGTGTATTATTCTCAATCTCCCTATCTCACTCTCTCTCAATCGGTCTCAAGCCCTTTACTTCGACAAATTCGCTGCATATCTTCATGGAATTCCGTAAAAAAATTTCCCTCATTTTAAAGAAGTTTCAAAAAGAACTAAACGCGTAAGATTACAAATTAAAAAGATTCAAAGATTCAAAGTACCCTCCAACTTTCCCCATAGAAAATAAATAAGAAAGTCTTATTATTTTTTTGTGGGGAAAGTTTGAGCTTAGCAATTTTTCTATTGGTACTACAAAAAAGCTGTGTATATGATATAATTTTAACCACAAAATGGCCCTTTATAAATAAACGACATAAACATAGGCCGTGCACTGAATGTCTCATCCGGTAGCAAATTCTTTTTACAGGCATTTAATTTGTCTTATTCACCGGCATCTTTGAGCTTCACATTGAACCCGCATTGATTAATCGGTTGCTCTTCGTAATCATTTAAGGCTCTATATTTGTATGGGAATAGTTTAGGTGCCGGTGTCTCAATTAATTACTTTTTAATTTCCTATAATCACATAAAAATGCCTTATATACAGTCCAGATGTCTAAATAGACAAATAAATATTTCACTGTGAAGCGTCCAGTAAAATTATTTGAATTTGGAACACTAAAACTATTCGATGTTTTTAGTGCAGTATTACAGTTCAGATATTTATATAGACACATGAAAAACTTTACACTGTAAAAAACGCCAGTTTAAAAATTATTTGAATTTGGAATACTAAAACTGTTCGATATTTTTAGTGCAGTATTACAGTTCAGATATCTAAATAGACAAATGAAAACCATACATTGTACCAAACGCCAGTTTTAAAATTATTTGAATTTGGAATACTAAAATTATTCGATATTTTTAGTGCAGTATTACAGTTCAGATATTTATATAGACACATGAAAAACTTTACACTGTAAAAAACGCCAGTTTAAAAATTATTTGAATTTGGAATACTAAAACTGTTCGATATTTTTAGTGCAGTATTACAGTTCAGATATCTAAATAGACAAATGAAAACCATACATTGTACCAAACGCCAGTTTTAAAATTATTTGAATTTGGAATACTAAAATTATTCGATATTTTTAGTGCAGTATTACAGTTCAGATATCTTAATAGACAAATGAAAACTATACATTGTACAAAACGCCAGTTTTAAAATTATTTGAATTTGGAATACTAAAACTATTCGATGTATTTATTATAATCTATTGGATTGGCCATTTGCCACAAGGTGATTTATTTTATATTTTATAGTCATGATTATCTGTGTATTATTAAATGTCACTGTTAATGTACTTTTAATCATATTTTACCCATAGTGTGTGAAAAATTCTAGTGAGCTCTGGTAAACGTTCATGAATAAACAGCAGTCTACTAAATCAAGCAATTCCTTAAGATCGCAACGGAGACATTTATCCCTAATTAATGATGTAGCAAACGAAGCCGCCACAAAAAAGCTTCTCTAGCAGGTGCGTAAGTAGTCTGAAACTAATATGGCTGGTACATTACAATAGTAAAAGTACCGACATCCAAGGCTGGAAGATTCATTCTTTTGTATACCACAATTATGTCCCGTAAATGGGGCATAGGACACATCTTTATTTTTAATAATAATTTGTATTACACTATTTACACTCATGATATACATCCAGTAGTGTATATATTAAGAAAAAAATAAAACAAATGTTTGATACTCGCTAACACCGCTGTAATATCGACGACGTCCCCCCATTTTGTTAGTTGATGGGTTGCCGGCTTAACTCCCATGGTAACCATTGGTTACATATGATACACCATACACATGGTTGTATTTCATTAACAATTGAAAAACTGAGATAAACTTATATTATTTGCGGTTTGAATTTTTGGCAATAAATTATTATTTTGGTAAAATACTGCAGCGTGGGAAACAAAAGTAAGTTTTTATAGCGATTATGAAAGCAATCTGACATTGACGGCGTAGTACGGTACAACAAAAGATCGTTGCTCACTTGGATAATATAATATTTTTATATAAAATATAAAGATTATGTCATCAATTAGTCTAGCTATTCAAAGGGGGAACGCTGCCAGTATCTTCAGGACCTTGCCTAAAGGGACTCCTCTTAATAATATATTTTAGTTTTTATATTTTAAGGTTTCTTATTTTAAATTCCTTTAGATTTAATTAAAGCATATTATAGTATTTATATATACTTACTTAAAAAGGCTGCAAATTTATAAAAAGCTTTATTGAATAAGTACAATATTACCTAACCTAACTAAATTAAAAAATCATCATTTATTTTATTGACATATTCTGTGTTCTTCTGTTTTTTCAACAAATACTCACTATAACAATAAATCTCAATCTCATTATCTAGAATTTAGTAATTATCTAGAATCATTTGCATCAATACAGTGAGCTCCCGTCTTTAATCGACTCATCGTGTGTGGTCATCACAAAAACATAACAGATACACCAACGTAATATTCTGGACCAATGTTTGCTGATAACGTCACATCTCGGAACTACTGAAGTAGCCAGTGTTTGTTTATTGAATTATAGAGCGGTTGTAAGTGAACACGATAAGATAAATAAATCATCTAGGAAGTCATTTGATACAAAATACGTAGAGATGTCGGGTATCTCTGGATCTTCTACCGCATTTACCATCAAGAGTGTTCAGAGAAGTTGTTTGTTTCGTCATCGGACGTCGAGGAGGAATGCAGTTTTTGCCACGCTCCACTACTATGTGATTGTCCACTGAAGTATTTTGCCTTGTGAGCCCCGCTTTTGTGAATAAAGTGCCCATGGGCAGTGGTATCACTTAAATATCTTTAATAATTTGGTATGAATTATTAATTGATTGATTTTGATACTATACTAATAATACAGTATCAACATCAATAATTAGATACTGTTCTTAAATTGGTAAGATTTGTATGTTATATGATATGATATGAGATATGTTTGCAATGGCTCAAAAAGTACTTAAATGATTTAAAAAAATCTTTATCCAATTGAATGCTACATTTTTTATAGAACAGGGGGCAATCGTTCTCACTGATTAATAAAGGCTATTTATTTATATGAACCAGATCCCTTCTAAAACTAGAATAATGTTACCCGAGGTGTAAAAAAGGTGCGCTGCGAAAACTATTGACGATTGAACAAAAAAATGTTAAACATATAAATATCTACAAAAATGTTTAAAAAATAAATGTCCACCCGTGTCGAGCTGGGATGGGCCGCTATATAATAGTGGTATAGAAAGATATGCTTTGTACTATTTTTCCCTTATGTTTTGAATTAAAAAATCCACTATGTTCTTAAGCATCATACATATAAGAGTAGTAATTACACAGAATTGAGTTGTTGATTTTACAACCGAACTTCCTTTAAAGTTAAAGATAAATTTATAATAAAAATTAACTCTTATTTTCATTATTCTTTAAGTTTTCATATACACAAAAATATGTGTGAGTACTTGTTTTACAAGACATGAAATGATAGAGTGCTCTATATATTTTGTTTACTAGTTGTCTTACAATTCTATTTGTTAAGTACACATACTGACTAGATCAAATGTTTGATGACAGCGTTGGTGCGACATTGTATTTAATTTGAACTAACCTGCCACGACTTTTTGGTAAAAGTTTATAAAACAGTCAAAATTGTATTACATACCTCTGTTATAAATACACGAAACTATTGTTTTTTTTTTATTTATACTTCTCTATGCTACTGTTAACTGACGATAAGTCCCTGCAGTTAAATCAAATATAGAAATTTATTATTTTATTTTTATTCCTTAAGGGGCCTATTCAAAGTTACCTATACAGATTTACTGCAATTTTTCTCTCTTGTCTAGTGCTTGTTTTAGTTTATTTTCTTGAATTTATTTCGTCTAACTGTAAAATGTTTGACATAATTAGTATTAAAAGTAAATTAATGGCACTACAACCTTTTTAGCTCCGTGCCTCAGATTTCTGTATCTGTTTCATGATCGAATAGGCAAGTAAGTGATCAGCCTAGTCTTTGACACACGTCATCGACTTATCTCAAAGACTACACAGCCGGTGCACAGACTTGGATCGAACCTACGAACTTAGAGTCGCTCGCTAAAGCCACTAGGCCTACAGTCCTCGTTCTCCTGGCCTTCAACTAAGCTCTGCACTTTTCTACATTATTAAATAACAAAATTTATAATTTTATGTATAAATAACTTATAAATAAATTATGTATATCCCAATTGTCTCCTATAAATGGATACTTAAACTCATGGGAAACAATTCGAAATTATACCAAAAATATTTTGCAATCAATCATTCAACGATAAAATCCAAACAGGTAATCCCTATATAAAACTATCACCCTGTCCGCTTGTACAAATGGACAAGCGCATTGCAAGTTACAGAAAACCATAGAGCAAGAATTCTAGACAATTTTACATATTTCTTCCGTTTTTGTGTATAAATAAATAATGTTATGTATTCAGAATGGTATTATTATTTTCTATATGCTTATTTTTAGGACCTAAATGGCCTTATAACTATATATTATTGAAATCTATAGTTGAAATATTTGCAATGTGAGCACCATGTATTTACGTAATAATTTAGTAAACTTAAACATAATTCTGAGTGACATAACTGTAGTTAATTTTAATATACTTAATAATTTAGTTGTCATTGCTTTTTAAAATACTACGCATCTACTTTATTTTATTTTGGCCAGCATCGCACTCGCCAACTGGCAATGCCATAATCGGTGGTACCACTTAACAGGAGCTGAACTTCAGATCCCTTTGCCGTCTGTTAGAAAAAGGGAGGTATTTTCGCCGAAAAGGAAATCCTAAGCCCTGATCAAATTGTATTGTCTTTTATTAACATAACTTTTACACATTTAAAGAAAAACACTTTTTAACGGATTATAGTTATGTATTATTGTATTTAAACTTATAATTATTTGTACATAATTTTAAATTTAAACCGACGTTTCATACGATACATAACTATAATCCGTTAAAAAGTGTTTTTCTTCCTGATCAAATTTCTGAAACTAATTATTCTTATGTCTCCATGGTTTTTACAAACCTCACTAGGACATAGGCTATAGAAGATAAACATCTCCGATGCGCAGACTTGGGCTGTTGCGGGACTTTGTTCAGTGTTCAAGTAATGATTTGAGAAATCTACATAAGGCTATTCGAGATTTTGTTCCTGGGAGTTCAAATAGTAATAGATACAGAATCGCTATTCACAAGGAATGTTTTCTTACGGGGATGCCTTCTAGAACCACCTCGGCTTATAACTGTCTTCCAGAAGGTTAACCATGTATATTCCCACATGGTCGTAGCAGTTGATACAGTTTGTGATAGTGTAAAGAAATTTTATCACAGTATAAAATTTTAACTTATATGTTTATAAATATAACTAAATAATATAATGACAAGTATTCTAGTGGTCTCAGCGTACGACTCTTTTCGTTAGGTTCGAGGCCCTGGCTGTGCACCAATAATAATTCTCCCATATAACATTTGCAACAAAAGATATGATTACATTTAAGAAGGTAGTTTAGTAGGTTTTCAAACTGGATCCTGTGATATGGATATCCAGGCTTCAATTCGACAGCAATCATACTGAGTGTTAACACAAAGTACATACATATATAGGTAGGCAAACATATTTAAAGTTTAAAAAGAAGCAAAAGAAAAGCAAGACAAAGCAGTCAACTAGATTAAATAGCTTCTAACTACTATTGTTAGAACTTTCTTTATTTGTGCTAATTTAACATTCGTTCTAACGGTGAAGGAAAATATCGTGAGGAAAGCGGCTTGCCTTAGACCCAAAAAGTCGATCACCTACTTACCTATTATTGACAAATCATTATTAAACCGTTACAGTAATCTGAGGCACAGAGCTAAAAAGGTTGTAGTGCTCATTTACTTTTAATACGAATTATGTCAAACATTTTAAATAAATTTAAACAAAACACGTTTTAACACTATTTATTAAATTAAAATTAAAATAAATCATACTTAATTAGTGAAATACATGTTTGATTATTGTTTAGTACGTAATCAAATAAAATCACAACTGAGAGCTTACAAAACTTGTGTTGTGTATATCTATAATAATAAAATATACAACAGGACAGCGAGAAACGTTCCAGTGATACATTTCTCTAACACAATGGAACCGTGGTCTACAGTGCATAATACTGGATTCTATCCTTAAGTAAATATTTATGGCTGCTCTGTCAAACAAACAATTTGTATATCTTAAAACTTGGCAATTAAACAATGTTGCGGAGAGTTTCTTACCAGTTCTTCTTGCCACACGCTTGACTTGCAAGTTAGTAGTAAATGTAAATTTAACATCTTTTCTTTTGACGTTCATAAGTGTACCTGGTTATGGATAAAGTTATTTTGAGTTTGAGTTATACTCCTGTGAATTCACTAAGAAGACCCTGAAAGGAGAGTTGCTTTCCGTAGATTATTTAAAACCTGTAATCCGAATCCAAATACGATGTTCCATTTCTGATTTATATTGAAAATGAATGACTAACTTGATAACTCAAAATTCGTTATAGATATAGTTAGATATATGATTACGGCCAGATTTGCCTAGCACAGCCACACTCCTTCAGGTTTCAATCAAGTGCCATCGTCATCATATTTTTAATTTCTGCGGAGTGTATGGCCTATCTAATTCCATTTGCGTCGCTTGATCGGCTGATCGGGGTTTCTCGGCAGCGCTCTCAAAACTACTCGTTAGACAGTGGTTGACAAAGAGCTGCGGTCATTTTTTTGTATACGGGGCTTAAATCTCTATCATCTTCTTACTGGAAAACGAATGACCAATAAATCCAAAATTCTTATAACTCGAAAGTCAACACACTCTTAACTTAAAGCTTTTATTGAACCTATATACAAATATAATTTTAAAGCATATAATTTCCTCGTACCCATTTAGTTTCACGCCATATATAAACGTTTAACTGCAATTTCCTCGATCTATTTAGCATAGAAGCGTCTGCGCATCAAAGGGATCAATACGATCTATTCAGTGGTCAGTCAGCATAATATTAACCTTTATTAGTCATGCATTGAATACGGGACGTTGATAGGCCTTCGGTTAGATTATACGGTAATTTCAAATAACTCTTAAAAATAATTTATAGCAGAAAGCCACCTGCTTAATGTTGTCAATATAAAATTTATAATATTAGAATTTTGTATTATTTGTATAGCAAAGGAACTTTAAAATAAAGTAAAAGCTTGGTGATTAAAAAGAGTGGCGGAGAGTTTATTGCCAGTTCTTCTATTCTACGCCCTTGATTTGAGAACTGGCAGTAAATGTAAAATTAGAAGAATTCAATGTATATCTCTTTTTTGACGTTCATAAGTGTATATTATGTTATCTACATGAATAAATGATTTTTGATTTGATTAATATATAACAGTATTTTTAACTTATATCTGAATTAGCATGTCATTCTCGAATTTATTCAAGAACGTAGAATCTTTAAACTTGCGAGCCCCCTGGAAATGTGAGTATCTATGGGCGGTGGTATCACTTAACATCAGGTGAGCTGCAAGTTTTCCCCTATTACATAAAAAAAAATTTGAAGGCGTCCAATGATTTTTTGTCTTCTGGTCTCCGGGACCTGTAAACCCATAATTACAGTCAAATTCTGTTATAACGACATCGAAATGTACTTTGGATTTGTCATGTAATTTTAATAAATCCTATTCAAGGATTATGGTAAAAACACTGTTGATCTAAAATTTTCAATGACGTTGTCTATCCCTAGATATTTATTTAAAATAGAAAGAGACGTACGCTTGAATATGATAATCAACAAGAAACTTACTACAAGAAACGCAATATGCAAACTAATGGTTTCATTTACGTTAGGCTGATTAGTACTCGCTTTTTATTTTTGTTTCCGCGCATGCGTCAATTAATGCGATCTTTTATGGTATTAAGCGGTAGACTTGTTTTATTATAGAGATTTCAAGTTGTGTAATTCAATCAAGTTTTTACAACAAATTTATATATATCAATATACGATATATCTATCTGCCGATGTCAGTGGCCCTGGAACCCCCAAATTTAAGGCTTAAATATGTATAGGTACATGTTTAATTAATGATTTTGGTAGGCAAGGCATTTTAATCGTCGTCTGTGCCATTAATATTTATTTAAACAAAGGTTCACCAACATAATTTCAATAACTAACATCTAGGAACATACAAAATAACAAAAATAACGAATTTTTCACCTAACAGGCATTTAAGAATGTTCTAAACTTAAGGACTATTGCTGACAGAATTCTTACAAACTAAAATATCTGATATAAAACGCGAGAGCGAAGCGGAAGGGATCAATTTAATAGCTAATTTATAAATCCTAGGGATTGGCAAAAGGACTATCAGTATGTCTTTTGATAATTTTACATATTATACATACATGTCTGCTAAGCCCAAGATCTTGTCTATCGACGAAGTTTAGTGGTTCATTTTTTAATATGAAATATTTCATTCTCTGAATTCTTCTTTTTTTAATGATTATCCATCCATTACTGGAGTTTGGTCGGCAATCTCAAATTCGAATGTCTTAAAAAAAGAAATATACATTAAATGCTTCTAATGTTCCATTTATTGCCCGTTCTCAAATCAAGGGCGTAGAACGGAAGAGAAGAACTAGCAATAAACTCTCTTTCTCTTTTTAATCGCCAAAAAAAATTAATACACTTTTACAGTGGGTCCTAAGGGTTTATATGATCATTAATCGTTATTACACAACACTGAACATCACCCTGATGTATGTGAATCAGTCGGTGAATCTCTGAATTTGACATGCATGCATGCATGCATTTCTCGCGACGTTTTCATTAACTATTTTCTATACCTACAGGAATAATTAAAAATTCTAAAGTAAAAATCAATCATTAGAATTAAAACATTAAAAATAATTCCCAAACTAAATATTTATTTGAAGTGAAATTTAACATATCAAAATTTCTAAATGTAACCATTTCTACGTACGAATAACGGAGATAACTTTTTGCTTGACTTGAATTAAGTAGTAGTCGATTCAATTCGAATGAGCTAGACAAGAAATTAATTCTAATACATTAGAATTGCAGACATCGGATGTCTGTTAAAGGCGTTATGATTGGGCTTCCACCATAAACTCAGTAGTACTTAATAAATATATGGAGTGTGAAGTTACTGATCGCATTTTTCAATCATTTTTTGCGCCACTTAACGTCGTCTTTCAGATGGCAATGGAAATTTTATTCGATTGTGTGACTTTTTGGCTTTATCTATGGTATTCCATAGAATAAAGTTTAATATTTATAAATTTCTAGGTATGGTTTTTTGCTTAATAAACATGCCACGTTTATCCCCTTAACCGCAGTTAGTTTTTTTTTCTTCTTTACCCTCTTTATTCTAATTAATTACTTATGTTTTTTGTTTCGTGTATGATTTTTCTTTTGGTTATGCATTGACGATTAAGTAAAAAAAATAAACGACTTAACTTTTGATGTTTTGATAAACGTCCCTTCACATAAAAAAATATATATTTTTTTATTTATTGGACGCAAACGAATAGGAGGCATACCTGATGTGAAGTGAAACTCGTCATGGACACTTGAAAAAATGCATGATGCATTTACATGCATTAAAAAGCTTCTAAAGCTCCAAACAAGCTGTATATATAACCATAAGAAAAATATTAGTGTTACACAACCAAATATTATAAAAATGTTCCCATGTAAATAAGCAAATTATAATCTAATTATATTAAAAGTCTCTCTTGATGCTGTCATCGTTTTTTTGTTTCTAAAATATATAACTATTAGGATTATCTTGATATAATCTTGTAATTTATAGTCTGATAACAATCAATACACATTATCTAGTTGCTTCATTATCAAGTAATCTAAGTATTTAAAGCATTTTCCCATTCTTGACACAGTTGAAGTTGTTTGGCAGTAGCTGTAAGGTTATATTTGTGGAGAGGCGGACGCAACTATGGTATCGGGTTGGGAAGCGGATAAGGCTCTGCTGTTATCACATGCCGCCTTGGGCGATTGTTGATGGTGCCTTGGAGTTTTATTGAGTATCCACATAACCTGCACTTATTCGATCGAGGAAAGCACCAGCTCTGAGGTTAACGGTGCCAGACACCAACTTAAATTATTATTTAGCGCATTTGCACTTGAACCCCTAATCAAGAGAACAAAGAGAAGAGATTGTACTCCAAAGAGAACAAAATCAAAAATGTAGAAAGGACTCGTACATTGTGGCCGTTTATTACATTCCACCTGATCTGCAGATGCGCCAGATCTTGTGCTTGTCCGAGGGAGTTGTGACCGAATTATTAGTTATACCTACACAGTTTTAACGATGTCATGCAAACAACTGTTCAAAATACTCTGTGCTTCTGAAGCTCCCTCCATTCCTTTAAAATCATTCGCTGAATGCGAAATATTACCATTAAGCTGACAATTATACAGAATATCACTTACGTTTGCCTTTAAGAATGCTGTAAGGAGGTTCCATTTGCACTATTTTAATTATATTTGAAAGAATTCAATTGTTTACAGTAATGTCGAAAACGTTATTGTATTGTCAAACAAAGTATATAGTAAGTACTAGTCTATTAATGTATATAGATATAAATATTTAAATAGCAAGCAAATAGATCGATAACGGGATAGTTAAGTAGTAAATCGCTCAAATACGAGAAGTATTTCAACAATATATTTATTTAATGAATTTTCAATGTTATTCCATAACGGTGTGTGTAATACAATAAAGAGAATAATCTAATATTAGTATTAGAGTCGATCTATTTATTTACTATTTATCAAATAGGTATATGAAAATGACGTTTTGTCGTACATACAATTACCCCAAATATCTCTTTGGTTAGGAATTCCAAATTCAATTTATCACAGCTACTTTCTCGTGCATTTGATTTCAAAAAATCTTACAAGGTAAAACCTTAAACTCTGGGGCAGTCGAAACCGCCTTATAAAATAGGCCGAGTTATCCCTGACTCCTGAGCTACCTAATTTTGAGCCCCGGTTATGCACCAATGATTTTCCGTAAATGTGCACATTTAACATTGTGTGAGAAACGGCTTAATACATATAAATAATACTTATTACTTATAATTAATTTTTGGGCCGCCTTACAGTTATAAATTTAATTTTCACATACGAATCAATAGTCTATATAAATAAATTATCCTTTATAAAATTTACTTTAATACGTGATCATCAAACGGAACTCACTGGAGGCCCATAAAAAATAATTGATACCACAACTGTCGATCGCGAATTTAATCAAAATATTTTAAATTCGTTACAAAAAATGATCCGCCAATGACATCGTTATAGCTGTACCCAATTACGTTCATAAGTGAAATAATTTAACTCATTTCCTTAATTAATTGCACTTAAATGATACACTTAAATTTTATTGTTTCTAGATTTCTCAAGGGAACCCTGTACGACGCGTCTTCTGACACGTGACTCAGAAGGAAGAATTTCCTTCCCATTTCACTTATTACTATTTCTAATAACTGTGTGTCTAACTAACAGAAAAGTATGTGTATTACTAGCTCACCCGGCAAACGTTTGTATTGCCACGTAAAAAAAAACTATCTACTATAATAAAAAAATATGAGTTCATTTTAGAAGGGTGAAATAAAGGATTTTATGTATTTTTATTTCCTGTATAATAATGAATTAAAAACAAAATTTTTTGTCTAAAAATTAAAATAGATAGTATTCGATTCTCAGCCTTACTGAATATGCATAAAAAATTAATGAGAATCGGTCGAGCCGTTTCGGAGGAGTATCGGAACATTGTGACACGAGAATTTTATATATTTTAATAATTCGATACATGTTATAATCTCTATATTTTAGCATATGTAATTAAATAAATAACATGTGTGCAGTCGAAAATAAGAAGAAATAAAATCGATTCTCATTTGTCTTTTCTATAGTCTTAGTCTTATTGCTTATCAATATCATAGCAAATGTTCTATCAAATAAAAATTAAATAAAGAAAATAAATTTCTCTATTGTTTATTGATATATAAGCCTGTTAATGAAACTGAAATAAATGTCTTCAAATGGATGGTTAACACTTAGATTCTGTTAATAGAAATAGGAAACAATAATCCAATCTTAATACATATATATATTTCTTGTGTGCGTGTGTATGTGACTGAACTCCTCCTAAAGGACTGGACCGATTTAGACGAAATTTTTTGTGTGTGTTCAAGGGGATCTGGGAATGGTTTAGATTCACAATTTTGTCCGCTGGACAATGTTTTTTTAATTAATTTTCAATTTATTAGTTGTTGATTGATTGATTTTGGAATGTTTTACATTGGATCCGACAGACGGCGCTACCATCGCAGTGTCAAATTTTAAATAATATTCGAATTTTAATTTTAGTCTGTCCCGAAATTTAAAAAAAGTTTTGTTATCATTGTGTTATATCGTGTGTGACCATGTGCTGGATCGTTAGATATTGTCATAACATTTGTATAATAATTTTCATCAAAATGGCTTATTAAAAATTGCAATTTTGAAATTAAAGACGTGTAGACAGGACAACGTCTGTCGGATCCGCTAGTATCATATATACTTCTTATAAAGCGTTCATACAGAAACATTATGTATGTAAATCTACATATATAAAGAACATCGTTAACACATTTTAAGATCATTTAAGCACATTGTTGGGGGGATATTAAGATGGTATTGATAAGAAAGAGAGAGAATCTATCACAGCCGCGCCATGGCGAAACGGTTAATTAACAAAATTCGCTTTGTTCGGGACACATAAAATTTTATGAGAATCAAGATTTCGGTGCAATGGCTCGGACCTCAGACCGTGATATAAATTTACTGGAAGGACTAATAAATTAGTTTTGTTGTGAATAACACACAAAAACATTATTTTCGGAATAATGCATGGCTTAAATGTTTTTTATTTGCTTGATTTAAACGTTCAAATTGGTTTCAGGTGAAATAATAATTGGTAATGTTAAATGACGCAGAAAATGGCTTCTTATTCACCAATTTTCTACTACACGAAATCTCTCATCAATAGTTACATCTTCTTATAAACTTCTTTTTTATTTTAAATTTGTTTGATTTTTCTATTTATAATTTTTTTTATAAAGATACTAATTTTACTACTTACTTTACGATATTTATTGTTAGTTAATCATGAAAATATAATAGACATAGTAAATATAACGTGTATGAATTTAAAAAAAACTCAGTGCTGTGTACAATTTCTCAGAGTTACATAAATAATTAATCATTTCGGACTCTTCTAGTAATCTTTCTCGATTACACACAAAATACGCCGGGTGCAAAAAACTGGAGCAGGTATGGAAAACACTCATAAAATTTAATACGTTTTCCGTCAAAAAGTATAAACGTGCAGAGCATTGAAGCTTTTTGCTGAAATGCATTTTATTGAGATCATGTTGATACATCACACAAAGTTGACCACATGTTTTTATAATGACCCAACTTCGTATACGGTCTAGCCAGTCTCTCAATGGTGATAGCGAATTATATCATACTTCGGCTATACAATGCAGAGGCAATGAGAACATGGAGAAAATTATCGTGGTTAATAAGTTTCAGATCACGAGACCGTTTCTTTGATTTTCTTATTTGGTGATTACGTCAATAGTCATTATTAACTATTTACATTTTTTTTTATATATAGAACAGGGGTCAAACGGGCAGGAGGCTCACTCTTGATGCTAGAGGGCTCGCGAGTGCGTTGTCGGCCTTTTAAGAATTTTAATTTTACACATATTACCCACAGTTTGTCTATGCTTGAAATCGAAATGCATTTTCGAGGATTCCTAAAAAAATTATATGTTTAAATACATGTTATGTATATATGTGTTTTTATTTTAGAGAGATTTGCTTACTTTTGCTGGCAAGAGGGGCAGGGGGGATTAATTGCTTACGTAATTTATTAGTTCGTTTTTTTTGACATGTAAGTCCTGTTGATTCACTTGAACGGTAAATTAAAGTAAATTTTAGAAAGGTAAGATTAGACATTGTTCAACATTATTTCATTTAATTTGTTCCGTATTGTACAATACATATTTTTGCGCTGTAACTAAGTTGATTCGTTTCCTATTGTAAAAACACAAATATGCTGGAATAATTCCCATGATTTAAACTACCTCAGAAGTCGATAGCTCGTAAATTGTGCGGTTTCTACGTTTCAGTTCGAGCTGTGGCTTTGTGATTTGTTGCCCTTTAGGCTTAGCGGTCGCGTTGTCTGTTTCATCATCTAGAACTATGTAATAAGTTTAGTATTGATGTTCACTTGTTTTATTTTATAGGCCAAGAGAAAGAAGGGTAACATCTGATGTTAAGTGTACCACCGCCAGTGGAAAGTCACACTGCCGAAGGAAGAAAAAGAAAGTCTAGCAAATTGATAGCTAGAATTGGAACACTCTTTTCTTGAAGAACCTTCAATCGAATTGGTTTGGAAACATATCTATGGGTATATATATGGGTATGGGTATAGTTCGGCCAAAAGTAGGTACCTTAGAACTGCTGTTGTGGAATAATGTATGGTACGGGTCAAATTTTGTACTGAAGTTTGAGGGATTCTAAGCAATTGATTTCAATACTTAACACTACTTTTAAGTTAATTAAACTAAGTAGGGTCTCTTAAATTCACGAACATTAGTCAATAATGCAAATTTGAAGTACAAGTTTGAGACTCAGGTAATAAATAATAACGTGAAATAAACTCGTAACATGAAGTTAATTTAACTAAAATGTATCTTATTAATAGAACTTGACTCTATGTATTTCTCTTTACCTATATTTTTACGGTCAGTAGCCGATACGAAAGGTGTTAATTTTATCACAATAATCTGCTTTCACAACGGCCCTTTTCCGTATAAGGTTGAAGATTCCCCCGTATGGATCTTTCGAAAGTACTAATTGCATATTAAGTTTTATTACTTTTTGATTTATTAATTCAGTTTTTTTCCACATGTTAATCCTGTTGATTCACTTTGAACAGATACTACATATTTAGAAAATGTGTCTACTACTGTGTCTACCCTATAATAATGAAAGGACGGCAACGCACCCACAAAAATCCGTGTCTATAGGCAGCGAGATTTCTCTTTTGGGCATCCCATAGGTTCGTTTCTCACCCTATTATATACAAAAAAAACGACGGGTTGCGACAGAAGTGAAAACTTAAATATTAACATTATGCATTTCTGATAATTTGGGATAGTTAGGGAATAATTTTGCACGAATTACTTAAATTATCAGTGTAAAGTACTATCATTTATGTGGTAGAATACAATATTTATTTATTGCGCTATATACATGACAATTTATATTACATTAAATACGCCGCGCCAGCTGTCTTCTCTCCATCCGTCTTACGAATTTTCGATCAGGTCACATCAGTTCAGTTTACCCATTAAAAAAAAGTGTACAATGCCGCTAAATAAGTTTTCAATTCAATAAACTGATTTTGCTAAAACACCACTAAACAATGGTGGTACAGTCTAATTAAGTAGGTAAGACAAAGATCGAAGGCGCTAGAGCCTACAAACTAGGCTATCTCTTTAACGTACGCCTTCTTAATTAACACTATAAGCTAATACATTAATTGGTAAGCAGCTTATTTTAATTAAAACAATTACCTAGTGCAAATTACAAATTCGTGAAATTTATAAATTTGACGAATATGTAAATTATTCTAACCCTTGGGATTGATTTGCTCCAAATCAATTTGTCTAACTCAAAACTTGGCGATTAAATAGAGTGGCGGAGAGTTTCTTGCCCATTCTACACACTTGACTTGCGAACTGGTAGTAAATGTAATTAATAATGAATTTCAACGTTTATAAGTGTACCTATATGAATAAAGTTATATTGTCTTTGCAGACATCAAACTTATAAAAATGTCAGGTTACTCCCTAGTATGTGATGCATACTCGATGTTATTTTACACCATAATATTATTCAGAGAAGTACGTATACCACAAAAGACAGTATTAATATTATGAGTGGCGAAAGGGCATTTGTTCTTTGTGAAATCTCAAACAGACTTGTTTACGTAGCCTTAATAAGGATGAGAAAGTCTGGCATGTTCTATTGTTTGAACTAGCTTAAACAGTTTACTTCGCAGACTTGACACTTGACTATTTTTAGCCGAAAATTTAGTTTTGCATATACTTTCAAATGATTATGTTTTCAAGAATTGCTTGATATATGACTAATTTTTACGAGGCTAATTTTTTTATAAGATATCTGATGATGATGATGATGTTTGCTTTTCGCTATCTTCTTCGCGTTCTTCACTTGTGAACGTCGTGTTGGCACCGCTTAACTTTTTAATGTAATATGAGGCAAACAGGCAGGAGGCTCATCTAATGTTAAGTGAAAATACCGCACATGGACACGCGCATCGTAAGTGCGTCGCCAGCCTTTTAAGAATCAGTACGCTCTTTTCTTAAAGGATCCTAAGTGCTATTGGTTCTGAAATACTTTAGTGTGAAGCTGATTACACATAGTGATGGTGCGCGACAATAACTGCATTAAAAAACGCTCAGTTGTGGAACGACTGACGTCGAGTTGATACGACGGTATCTTCTATTCTGCATTGACGTCCGATGATGAAACTCAGCTGCAGGTCCAAACAACTCCTCTGAACACCCCATGGTACATGCACTAGAAGATGCAAAGATACCCCACATCTCTACGCAACGCCAAGGAATTAAACAGCACCGAAAAAGTAATTGCGTCAAAATGCGGTGCCCTAAACTCTTCCAGTCATGACAAGTTTTTTTCTGGACCTATGCATAATCAAGGTAGCCAACCTTAATAAATTAAAAACTTGACACACACAGAGACATTTTCATCACAGTCAAATCTTTTAATTAAAACTTTGTCAGTCTAATCAGTTTTATGCCCGAAATAGACTTAAACATAACATTTATTACATACACACATAACTACACAAAAAAACAATAGTCGAAAAAAAATCCTTTACCCATTCGGTTCGTTTCAAATGTGTAATGCGTGTGTGGCTGTAATTATGTTGAGGAGCATAATCCACAGCACTGGTCATTATGCCAAAGACCACAACAGCTAGTTAGCGCCATAAGCACAAAGAAAGAAAGAAAAGGAATGTCAGAAATACTAAGTAGAAAACAAAATAATAATAATAAAATTTGCCAGTGTAATGCAATGCGTAATTAAGTCTTGTGTAGAGGTGTTTAGGAAAATGAATAAAAACATAAATAAAATTAAAAATTACAAATAAGAATAAATGTTAAGAAGTAATATTTTTGAAGTGAAACTTCTTTAGAATCGTTGTGATTTCAAACCGGATGCAACGAAAAAGCGACAGTAAAAAGAGACAGAAACATTAATTCATATGATTTAACGTGGGAGAAAATGAGATAGATAAACTTCTTTCGAATCGTCGTGATTTCAAACCGGATGCAGCGGTAAAGAGAGACAGAAACATCAATTCATCATATGATTTAACGTGGGAGAAAATGAGATAGCAGGCATTATACAGCCTCTCTTTACTGCCGCTTTTTCATTTGATCGAATTTCAAACTTTCGATGTTTTAGTTTTTCCCAAATTAAAAATTTATATTAAACTTATAAATTAAAATTTATCATTAAAATATACTGTTTTAAAAGAACACACACATTTAGATAATGGAAAATGATTAATTTATATATGATTAATAATAAAAAAAATGTTTTTGAAGGTTTCACTTCTACCATGTGTGAATTGCACATATGTTTTTTTTTAACAAATGTTTATTTGTATCTCGCTTCACTAGCAGAGCGCCACGTATATTATTACATAAGTCAGCCTGGTATCTCATCAATATATAAAAACGGTATTAATAATGATGAACAATGTTCGTAAAATTGATATAATTTTTCATCCTCGACATTGCACTTAACAAAAATGTAGTACATCGAACCCTGAATCAATTAGCTAAAACTTTCGCTCAGGTATAATTTATCATCCGGCGGTGATTTTTCTTCAAAAACTCATTCTCTGACATGTTAACGATAGCTGTATTGAAATTAATTACGCTTATTTAATATGTAACGGACGTATTGTCAACTTAAATTATGATTTATTGCCCTTCTCTGAATACCGAAGATTACTCATATTATATAATAATTGGAATCCTTTGGATATTAGCCTAAACTAATAAGTTCTTCGCACCTTCCAATTGATATAAAAATCGAAGAACAGGACAATAATAAAAAGAAGCCGTTCCAAGTCACAACACATATGCATATGTACGTAAGATAACCAAACAATTAGATCTGAACAAAGATAGATCTGAAAATCTGAGAAAATGGGGTGATTCGAGAATAACGTAAGTGAACAGATGAATAATCGCGGACATGGCGAGTGGGGTTTTAGTGGTACACAGTTCGTAAGCCCTCAACCTTCCGCTGCAAGTTGTGCAGGAGGTATGCGCATAGCAGTCGCTCATGACGGAGACACGGAGGAACTGTTAAGGGAAATTAATAATTAAATAGGTTTCACTATTTGTTGTATATGTAGGTTAAGAATACTGTATATTCGTTTGTTCTGTTTAGTTACATGAATAAAATTGTCTTATAAAGTATATTTAAAATTTGATTTAACTTTAAAATCTTGGTACCAGTTTCATTTAGAACAAATTAATACACTGTTCCCAATTAGTCATCTAAAATTGGTTTTCAGCCCACATAATTGTCATTTACGGACATCTCTGATTTATTTTATTATAGAACATAGACGCGAGAACTATCGCCGTGACAGACAATGCTATATAAATATTATGGCGCTGATAAAATGGCTACTAAATCCGCGATTTCGTAGAAAAAATAAAATACAGTTCTTACTAAGGCTTTAAATTGAAATAATTATAATTAAATCAATTAACACTAATACTTTGTTTTATTAACTTTTGATTAACGAACATGAAGATTTTAGGCATAAACATCTCAGTTACATACTGAGCAAAGGGCTGTAATCAAGAAGTCACTGACTACCAAATAACGCATCATGCCATCCTTCAAAACGACTCCTATATACACAGCGAGTAATTATTTTTAAATAACAGCGGAAATCGTGCAGGAGGCACATCTGATGTTAAGTGATACCGACGCCCATGGACGCCCACTAACATTGCAAGAAAGTTCGGAAGTGCCTTTTAAGAATTGGTGCATTATTCTTTTGGACCCTTAGTTCAAATGTTCCGAAAACCCTTCATTTTGCAGCTAGTTCCACATAAAGGTGCGCGGCTAAAACTGCCTCAAAATACGATTGTCGAGGTACAGTGGGCAATGGGCGATTCGTAAGTCGTTCTCTTAGCCATCTCATAGACGAGAAAATCCCTAATTAGTTCTCACAATGTGTCTATAAATGGAAAGGCATAAGGAGTAGAGATGTATTTGGGACCTCATTAAGTCTAATGTACCAAAGATGTCCTTGAATACACTTCATCATTGTGGCAGTGATCAATCTATTAAATAAGCAATTATTCACTTTAAGTGGACAATACGAATGAATGAATAGTTTATTGTGATTTAAAGGAATGTGAAGCATATATTTGTGGTAGGAAGTTTAATCAATGTATTTAAAAATTTTTTTTTGATAAACCACGTGAAACAATCTTTATGGTTTTAAAGCCTTTTTGTGTCCATATATTGTAAGTATGATACGTAATAAATAATTCAAAACTAACCTAATTCAGTAAAAGTGATGTTTAACTTAAGAGGGTGTAAAATAATTTAAATATTTTATTCTTTGATTACTGTTATTTTGTGTGTGTTTTGTAAGTAATAAATGATATTTCTAATGTCTAAATAACATTAGACATATCATTTATTACTTACAAAACGTACTTACAGTCTCTATTAAATTAAGACATTATGTTCTTGTGTACTAAAATATTAGGTCAATAGGTAATACAAAATATAAGGTCTACAGAGTGTTCTGGGATACGTAGACCACTTCTAGCCTTCAACTTGCTTCTATCCCAGGCAACTTTAGCGCATTTAGCCGCCATGGTCTGCCATTCAGTAATGAATCTTGCCTTTTTTAAGACTAATTTAGAAGTAGTTTGTAACTTTTAAGCAAAATTAAACATTTATTTATTTATTGATTTCTACCACGTCGTACATAATGCTATATCTACAGTTTATGTAGCAGGCTATCACTTATTTTTATAAACATACAATTAAAACACAAAAGTACTAGTTTATTCAACTTATTAAAAAAAATACCAGCAAGACAGTGGCTTAGGTACAGGTGCAGTTTAGAATGCTTGGGTTGGATCTTATATTCAATACCTTGATTGTGATTAAACTGAGTGTGTAGGAGTCTCGGGGGACCTTGATTCGAAAACCTCCGTGAGATTTGGAGTAATTTTTACTGCTTAAGTTGTAGTTTAAAATAAATTAAATATTTAAAAATTTTTTCGAAATTTTGTGCAATATTAGAAATTTGTAAACAATCCGCCATTGTAAACTTTTCTATTTACCTTGAATTTGCTTATTCAGACCCCTAGATAGGGTCTCGGGGGCCTTGATTTGAACACTTCCGTGACATTTGGAGTCATTTATGGTATCTGAGTTGTAATTTACACTAATTAAATATTTAAAAACACTTTTTGATGTTTTGTGCAACAGTACAAATTTGTAAACAATCCGCCATTTTAACTTTCGAACTTTTCTATTGGTTATCCAATTAATACTTTTCTATTGGTTACTAGAGATTTACTAGAGATGTGACATTTTGCATAAAATTAATCGATTGTTTTTAGTATGAAAAATCGATGATAATAAAGAATTGTTTTTTTTTATTCCTACTACAATAAAGCTAATTCTTACTAAAAATCGATGATAATAAATAATTAATTTTTTATTCCTACAGCTTATAAAGCTAATTTTTACTACAATAAAGTGTTTACTTTATTTTCTAAATTTTATATTCAAAAATCAGAGCACCCCACTATCCACGTGGTCCGGTCTTGTCTGTCGGCTTTTGAACGGCTCCGGCGCGAAGGAAGAGCAGCCCCCACCCGCTACGTGCCAAAGGACAGGCATGAAATGCCTGTTCTTTGGTACAGCGGGTGGGGGCTGCTCTTCCTTCGCGCCGGAGCCGTTCAAAAGCCGAATTATTAATTAGAATTATCAGAGCACCCCACTTTCCACGTGGTCTAGTCTTGTCTGTTGGCTTTTGAACGGCTCCGGCGCGAAGGAAGAGCAGCCCCCACCCGCTACGTGCCAAAGGACAGGCATGAAATGCCTGTTCTTTGGTACAGCGGGTGGGGGCTGCTCTTCCTTCGCGCCGGAGCCGTTCAAAAGCCGAATTGTTATATAGTTCGGCTAGGTTAGGTTGGTATATTAATATTTAATTTAAATAACTGTTCAAAAAACCAATTATTATCTAGTACAATTAAGTTAAGTTAGTATATTAATATTTAATTTAAATAACTGTTCAAAAAATGAATTATTATCTGGTTCAGTTAGGTTAAGTTAGTATATTAATATTTAATTTAAATAACTGTTCAAAAAATGAATTATTATCTGGTTCAGTTAGGTTAAGTTAGTATATTAATATTTAATTTAAATAATAATGGAAAGTGGAAGATTTTCATCGAATATTTAAATCGCGCTCTAAATTCGACTTTTTAAAAATCGATATTTTTTACATCCCTATTCATTTTTTAAACGCAATCGGCCATTTCGAATTTGGATTTTGCCAGAAGAGTGTGTTAGTGTTACAGTACGGATTAGCCGTTAAAAATCCGCTACTTTTTACATTTCTTTTGTTTTTTTGTGAATGTGCGTTATTTTATTTGCATTTTTTTGAAACTTGGTGAACTATGCTTGGTAAACGACCGGCTTATGTGGATGACTTTGAGGACGATGGGTCCGGTTAATGTTAGGTATATATGTTTTGGTTTTTTTTATTTTTTTATTGAAATAACTGTTTCTGGTGCTTGAAATTGGTTGGGGGTGATAAGTAGACCCTCCACCCTCCCTCCCCCCCCTCTCCCCTCCCCCTCTGACCTCAAAATCGAGGTACTGAATTGTAAATTTTACCCGAATGCTTTCTTTAAAATTGATCAGCTCTGGATAAGTAACGTTTAATCCGTTATTTTCGCGAAGAATTCGAATGACAGGTGCCTGATCTCCTAGTATGATTATTGCAGACGGATTTTGGATAATTCTGCTTATTTTAAACTTCGGTTGAATAAGAGTTAACATTGATCGAAGTGTATATATTTTTTGTAGCTGGCTTATTTATCAGTAATAATTTGACTTACCAAATTTAAGTAGACCGAAAAAGCAACAGTTTAATACTGTTTTAATAGCAATAAATCATGATTCAGATTGTACTTTTAATAATTAAATAACATGATTTCAGAAGTCCTTTAGTAGGATTTTCAATTAAGCAAAAGTTTTTTCCTACATTGTTAATAACTCGTTTTAATGTGTTATCGACGAAGACAAATTAATGCCAGCTTTGCTGATCTTCAATTTGCCTAAATTTGTACACCAAGGGCACATTTTGTATGCGCATATTGATGAGATGAAATATATAATGAAGTTTCATTTAAATTTAAAATATCGGATTCACCGTGAAACAGAATATGACAGGAATTTTTTGCAGGACGTATAAGGACGGACCTTATTATTATAGGTGTAAAGTAAATTTATGTAGGCATTATATACAATTCCTACTAATGAAGAGCTCACGAGGTTATCTTGTTATGTTTTTTGTTCCTTGGTTTTGGTTTTAACCAGAAACAATATATATTTACACTGTGTTCTTCATTTTAAATGAAATAAAGCAAAATCGAAAAATCCAAATTATAAATCCACATAAAACTGATCGGGTTAATAAAAATATATTTAAAGCCATCAACGATCGATCGATCGATCGGAAATATATATACCAACCAAGAAATATAGAGATAATGTGGCGCACAAACATTTAATAAATTGCCTTCCAGATGAAAAGAAAAAAAACATTTTTAAAATTTAAAAAAAACACACATTTATATTTTTATAAAAATCGTAAAAGTTCCATATAAATTAATAGCATAAAAAATCACTTCTAGCATTTAAATAATTTATTATAGTAATAATACTCTTTAATATAATTGCTACAATAAGTAATGATACATATCACTTGGTAACGTGCACATCATTACGAATATTTTATCTTGGTAATACGAGAACTAACGAAATCTGAATATAGAAATCGCTATTGAAGCGGGATGTCCAAATTTATATAAAGAGAAATTGAATACAAAATTGTAAAAATTTATAGCGTTAAAATTACTATAAAAGGTTTACGAGAAACAAATGGTTAAAACTTGGTAGCGTTTTACGAGCGCTTACAGAAATCAGATTATCAATTTGCGTTTATTGCTTATTGTTATTTCATGTTTATTATAATGTTTTTATCGATAACATCTTAGCGTTTTTGGCACGTCTTGTATTGAAATAAACGGTCAATGTATAGTATGTCAACTTTTATATGCACCACAAAGGACAGTACGCTGGCCGTCGACACACAATTTTATACTAGAATATTAACTAATAGATATACGTCGTTACGATCTTTACCAAGAAATAGGCACACAATACTATGATAATACTATAATATATATATATACTATAATATAATAACTCAGTCGTTAGTTTTTGGAGAAATTGTATTCATTTTCAAATAAAGAGAGGTCCACCTTGCCTCGCAATAGATCGCACAAAACACTCACTATAAAATTATAAATTGATGACGTAAATATTAATAATAATAATAACAATAAAGCCTGTTTAATTTCCAATCGCGAAAAAATGCAGATTAGTTTTTACATTTTTTACATTATTTTATTTATCTTGTTATGCTATATCTTAGCTACCAGTACCATCTATCGGAACCCATTCATGGGTAGAGGCCTCCTCCATCTTTTTTAACCGACTCTCTCCATGGCTTTCTTTCTTCATTTGATTCATGTTACCGCTTCTATTTCTTCCTTTTTTTGCCTATAGGACCTTAAGTCGAATTGCTTCGGAAACATTTCCAAGGACAGCTGGTTCCACATTTTGGTGGTGATACTTTCTTAAAAAATGCTCAGTTGTAGAACGGTGGACGTCGAGGTAGATGATCGGATGAGTCCGATGATGAAACTTAGCTGCTGCTAATACAACCAACCCTGACTACTCTCAAACTGGTAAATGCGGTAGAAGATGCAGAGAGAAGAAGATGCAATACATCTCTCTATTGCCATGATTTCCAAGTTAATTACCTGTACAACGTGGCGGTACATGTTGCATTACCCTCAACAAAATTATTAAAAAAAACCCAACCATGCATGCATGCTTACAGACGCATAAAATTCAACCAGAAATCTTTTTGAAGTTTAATTGATACGTCATTTGTAACTTCTTCGATTTAATAAAATCGTCGTTAAATGATACCAATTTACATCATCTTAAGGTTTTAATTATATACTTCAATATCTGTTTACATATTTTACGATAACTAGGGGTGCAGCTGACTGCACACTAATATTGCACAAGTTACTTAAAATCTACTAATAAACAACTTGTATTTTTAATTTTGTTGATGTTCATAAGTGTACTTGTTTACCTAGATGAATAAAGATATTTTGTTGTTGTTGTTGTTTATAAAATGCGTTTATAAGTGCGACGCCGCTTTAAAGTATCGTGTGGCCGGGCTCTTTTCCGCTTCCCGACATGCGCAGCGAGTACCTTCAAGCAAGTATCTTCACAGCAAAGCAAGCATCTTCAGAAGCAGCAGAAGCAAGTATCATTTGTGAAGATACTTGAAACTGGGGTAGATTGGGTTTAGTACATGCAGGAATGGGTCACCATCCCTTCTTTAGTCCATTGCAATGACCCATGCAAGAGCAATCCATCCTCTACTACCGCCAGCATGCTGTTATATAACATATTATATAACATTATAACACACGTTAATGCAGACTTTTTCTGAATTAAAGCAATTAATAAATCCATAGAAATGAAATCAGCATTCCTCTTACTCACGCTTATCTCGTCCCATTGGAAATGGAAAACAATGTTCGTTTAATGAATACCAAAGGAGACTACTATAATTGCAATACTCATTGAATAGAACAATTTGTCGGCTTGATCCCAAGACATCTCCAAGGGCCTTATATCGGGATGGCCTCGCACCGCATTGATAGCTTCTAGGCGTTTAAATATGCCGTGGAATATTTCATTTCTTTATTAATTGCAACTTTATACTTCGAAAGTGTTGTAAAAGTATTCATAATCTTACTCCTAATCATAATAGGATAAATGCCGGACATGCCTAGTATATTGCTAGAGCTTGCATCCATAGGCAGGACCAGTAAAATATTTTAAAAGTAGCATTCAATATTAAATAAAAGCAAACGCGCGTTTTTAACGCATCTTAATAATTCTTCATTTATCTTTTTTCTGATAGATTCTTAAAACTAAATATACTACTTGTACTTTTCATGTAATTGATACTAATTGAAGGTTCCAAGCTACACAAACACATAAGTTTTTACTGCCACTACCACCTAGACAATAGCCATTTCATCATAAAAATAGCTTTTAATTTGTACTAATAAAATCTCATTAGCCATCATTCAATTTTACGAGTACAATACAGGAAACTACATCCTTGTCTTATCATTGACGTAGAAAAAAGACAGAGCTTTTGTAAGCATATAATTGTTACACAGTAGTTGTCTCTAGTACGTGCAATATGAATTAAACGATCACAGATAAGCTTCTGATCCTGTAATGGCACAATATATTGTACTAATTGGAAGAGTTTTTACACGGCAGTGCCCGAAGGTATGTGAGAAAAACGCATTCTTTCGTGGTATGCCATTCATCTTAAATCTCCATGCGGCTAAGTTATACGCTTTAGCGTTTAGAGCATTGAAATCTGAGTCCAGAATCAGAACATCCTGAATATGATAAACTCCATACTTTTATCGTAAAAAAAGATGAAGTGACAAGTCTGATAGAATGATGAATGACATGAACAAACGCATAAGAGATAGATAAGCCCCCACGCATTCTGTAGAATAATAATACTAAACCTAAAAGTTTTTTCCACATATAAAAGAACTTATCTTTATCACCTTTTTATAAGCTCAAAAAGATTTAGTAATGAATTACGTATTAAATAATAATTTAAAAGCTTACCAGATTACTTACACCTTCAACCTATGGGCATGTCATCCTGGAATTTATGCTAGCATGCAGAAAGTTCCTCTTGATGACTAAGATCGGAAACAACAAATTTAAAGTATTTCTCAATTTTTTTTACGATACCAGTTAGTTGATTTTTTTTATTCTTTGGAAGTTTCGCTGCCGCTTATAACTTTCGCCGCATCAGATAAGAGTCAATATTAACGATGCCTAGTGGAAGTGTCAACGTTCTTGTTCTAGAACAAAGTGCTGTAAAATATGTCGAGTGTCATCAAATTCTCCTTGAATATATCATTTAGTAACGATTTGTAGGCGCGACTGTGTCTTATAAATGACTACTTTATCTCGATGCGATGTTGCCAGTTTTTCGCTTCGAGCATTAAAACCAGAATCGTTTTTGAGTTATGATACTACGAATTTAATTGATGCGAGCTGCGGGAGTGAGAGAGTAATGACGTCATAAATAAGAAAGATGAAATATATACAATGTTGCTATCGTTAGAAAATAAATTATATTTTCATTAGCCGAAACGTGTGAAGCTATAGGTAGATGAGTCACTGATAGTTTTCGTTATTTATTTAGATGTGTGAAGTTAACATATGACATTTTGAACAGAATTTAATTTAATATTGCAACTTCCACAATAACGCTCAAAAATAATAATGTACCCTCAATCCACAATCCTGGATTGACTCATATCTAAAGATCAATCTCCAATCTGCATGCCAATATAACAAATTGTTTTGTTATATTGGCATGCAATTTATTATATATTTATATATATATTGATTGTTTATTCGACAAAAGAATGCAAGCATCTTTTGAGTGATCCTTTCCTGTCGACCGCGTTTCGTTCAATACATTATGTTTGTTTAAGCATACTAAAAGTTTTCTGTTTTTGGAACGAATTAAAATAAGTAAGACTACGTATACAAACGAATATTTTTTGTTGTAGTTTCTCAACCGATTTAGGGGCAGCACAGGGAAAAAGAATAAATGGTTTTTTTAGGGGAAATTTCAAAATTCACAAAATCACGCCGAATACAGCTTTTTACCTATTTCACGTTTCTTATTTTGGAACTAACTTGAAGTACGAATTTGGTAAGACAATGATCTTTAGATGAACCTTACTAATTGTAGGTATATTTGTTTAAGCTGCCAAAGAACGTTGTGATATTGATAAATACAAATTTACATGAAAATTCAGTAATAACACTATACAAGTTTTTTTGGAGGTTTTTGATTCTTTTACTTAAAATATTCTATACCAATTGAATTTCTTCGAACCTACGATCTCAGGAATGAGAGTCGCATGAAATCATTAGGCCACCACAATTCATACATAAATTATGAAATAACCATATACCGCTTCTTGTACTTAAAATTTCATTTAGGTATTGTAGTCGAAAAGTTCGTTGCACCTAACATAGTGTCTTACAAAGCTTTCCCTAGTACATAATCTCAGGGTCAAGGCGAAGGCTCTAAGCGCAGAAGCTATTTGCGGCCAATTAAAGGCGAATAAATTGGCGCCTCCCATGTAGATATCAATTACCCGTGAGATCAATTTGTGTTCGCTGGGGTTGTCATAGATTATTATTTTCATGCCCTTATCTATATTTTGTCTTTGTTGCTTTACAAGTGCTGTCAGATCAGACCTTTGACCTGGAAAATGCGCAAACCATAGACAAATCAACTAAGTGACCAAATACACATGAAAATTATAAAAAGGTTTAACGTTTTTTCAACTACAAATCAAAACTTCTTTTTATCACAGAGAGAATACCACTAGGTTACGCTTTCAATTTAAGTAAATAGCTATCTCAGATTATGAGAGGCTTGCAATTGCGATAATAAATCTAACATGGGTGTACGTAAAATGTATTGTAATAGATCGAAAAAAAATTAGTGGCACTAATATAGTTTCTGAATTCTAGCCCACACTTGCCTACAATCATCCTATCCTTATCACGATCTTTTGTTCTTTTTTATACGAGATGAAAATGCGCTTACGCAGTTCCATGCCATCGATTGCGAGCTTGACACGGGGACTGTGGGGTTGAACACCTAAGCGCGTATGGAGGACACGCCCTTAAGATCCGCCAAGGCAATCTACCCAAGGGACCCGGGCTTATATACAATAGAGCTGAATGAAACCTGCGATTTCGGCCACTTGAAACCCAAACCCAAGCCTTGAAACACCGTCGACTCTACGGTCAACTGACATTGCCCTCATCAGCCTCCTTCTGTGAGCATATAATTGACCTTACTGACCATTAGTCATAGTCATAGTCATAGTCATAATATCTTTATTCATTTAGGTGTATAAACATGTACACTTATGAACGTCAAGAAAAACAAATTAAATTAATCGGAAATTTACATTTACCACCAGTTCGCAAGTCAAGGGCGTAGAGCGGGAGAAGAAGAACTGGCAAGAAACTTTCCGCCACTTCATTAAACTGCAGGCTTCATTCTTCTTCATTGTGCACTGTTAGCTAACATTTAAATTCCATAAAAAAAATATTTTAAAACGACGTTGTATCTATAAAATAATCTATGGTAATAATAATTTATGAAGGAAGCAATCGATTCTGGTATTAGCGCGTTATATGAGTTGTAGTCTGTGACACCCGTGATCTCACACGCCCTCATTTTGTGTCTTTGTCTATTAACTTTGGCGGACTTTTAAAAAGTGGATTATATATAAAGTAACCATTTATTCTTCGATGGGACATTGGTTTAATTAGGCCAAATAATAAGTAATTAAAAGAAAAAAAAAGAGTGCGTGTACATAAGTACTATTAGAAGTTCTACTTCTTTGGCGTATGGAAAAAAATAACTAAAATGTGGCAGTGATTAACGATAAATATTGAGATTAATAAAAAATATTTTATTTCAATAAATATATGATTAGTAAATACTATCACCGTCGTATATGAAATAGATTTAAAAACTCCAAAATAATATTAATTTATTCACACTGTTTAGTTGTACCTACTGTTACGAAACACGTGTTCTAAATATAAAATTACTAGAATATACAACTTGAACATAGTTATCGATTTTCATGCCACCTAGTCCTAACTTTATGATGTCGAATTCAGGTGTCGGTGTGCGCGCGCATCTTAAAAATTCACTCTCATCATTTTTCTCCACCGCGCCAAAAGAAGTATAACTACAAAATATATTTATTTAGACCAACTTAGCTGGCTAAATCTAATCACATAATATAGGTATGCAAAATTTTTAGTAATATTCATATTTATCAGAAGAACATTTTTTTAATATAGCTTTCATATTGTGACGGCGAGGATTTCAAATACTCTAAAATATCTTTACTTCGGCAAGCATATCCTTACTGTACGAATAAGTGTTTTTGCACAAAGAAATATGTTGATTCACAGCCTTCCCTGTTTTTTACGTTTCCATTTGTTAGTTGTTGGGGATGTAGCAAGACTCTCTGACCATCGATGGACCATTTGGGAAAAAAAACAGAGGAAGACTGCTCACGGCATTGGCGGGCGATATTGGTAAAACGGCTGGCTTGAGCTGGATGCTACTCACACAAAACTGACATACCTGGACATCCTTGAAGGAGGCCTGCGGAAGGATTGTTAAATAATTGGGACATAAATATAAAAATACGAAAAAAATTATATTTTATTTTCTTAAAACATAGTAAAAATAGTAATAAATATTATGTTTACTTTGTTCTTTTGCTTGAAATAAAAAGGCTTTTTTATTTTTTTGTTATTTATGTTAGATGACTCAAATAAAAGATACCTAAATGATTAGCAATTTTGGAATACCTAATAATAATACTTATTTTAAGTGAATTCATTAATTCCGTGTATTTTGATGATTAAAGACACTTTTGCAGGTGCCTAATACGAGAGAGAAAAATACATAAATGGCGAACATAATGACTCAATTAAAAACGTAAAATTAATCACTTCACACCATACTATCAGTGCATTACCAAATTGCTAATTACAATAAACTATCCACAATCGTCTGATTTATACCCAACGATCGTTAATGGCTCTCAATTTTAAAAAGATATCAAAAACAGATTGAAATTAGTCCTGTTTCAATTTATCTTTCAATTTATTGTACGGGTGTACATATGCCTAGACCAAGAGCTCGCTTATAACACTATTATTTGAGTTATACATTTTTTTTTATATATCAAAGTCGTGATATTCTCGCACAAACGGTAATAATCGCATTTATTATTCATTACTGTTATTAACACTTATAATGTGACAAGGACAAAACATAATATAATGTTTGTAAATAAATATACAGCTTTAGATAAATTTCACCCGTATTATTAAAAAGATTTACTTTATGTTCTAGTAAAATTTGTTATCAGAAAGAAGATCTTTAGTTAAAATAGTTGTTAGCATGTTATTTGATTTGTTTTCTACGAATTAATTATGATATAAACTAAATATTAATTTATCTCTACAGCAATCAAAGATTTCTTGACTTGAAGAGAACTGCTATATAGGCTAAGTAAAGTTAGAAAAATGGGCTTTATTTTGGACAAGATGCTTTTCAGTCCACAAAAATTTAAAAAAAAATAGTCCGTTTACCGATTCCGCTTACTTCTTCCTTCTTTTTTTGCCTCCTGCCCCACTCTCAAAAAAACCTTGTTGTACCAACTCATTATAGTACTCCACTTGTCCTCTCGAATCGAATAATTATCTCTTCTATATCATTGTTCTTTTCCTAATGTAAATACTTGTAACCCTATCTCTTTGATTATTTAATAATCTTCTCTCTAGTACTCTTTGACGAATCGTATATAGAACAAGGGTCAAACAAGCAGGAAGCTCACCCGATGTTATACATGGACACTAAATGTCAGAGGGATCGCGAGTGCGTTGCCAGCATTTTAAGAACTGCCACGCTATTTTCTTGAATTTTTTCAGAAGTATTTCTGAAAAAAGTAACTGTACCATTGAAGTATTTCAATGGTACAGTTGTGGAACAACGTCGTGTTGATATGGGTGGAATTTCATATTCTGCCTCTTACGTCCGATCACTCAGCTGCAGGTATTAATCCAAACTCTACGCGATATATATAATGCAGTAGAAACAAAATACAACCAGCTCCTAAGCTATAAGGTTAGTACAATAATTCTTAAAGATAGTAAGTGGTAACAGTAGTGGCTGGAGCAATAAATTGTAATCCGATATTGATATAAATATGGCTGTACGTGACGACATGCGTGCGACCGCGGATCCTCTCGCCTTATTTATTATTGGATTAATTAAATTTTACCGGTCCTGCATGCGATGCTGACATTATTTAGTAGTGTAATGTTAATATGATAATTGCTGAGCTAGCTTCTGTACGATTTATGCTGTAGTTCGAAAAAAGGATCGCTTTGAGTTATATGCTTTAATTGAATAATTTATGATATGTCAGTAGTAAAGCAGTATTGATACGGTGTTTCTTAAAAACTAATTGATCAATAGTAATAATGTATGGAAGGTTCTTGACGTCGTAGATTCGAATTCCGGCTGTGCAAACTTTACTTTATATGTGCGTATTACAAACTCGTACTGTAAAGGAAAACATCGTGAAGACCCCAAAAGTGAGCGACTACCTTTCGAAAAAATGATGATGTAATAGATAAGGATATCTAAAGCCAAGTTCAAGTTGTAGGTAAGTAAAAGGCGTTTGTCAGGCACATAAGGCTGATCAGTAGTCTACTATAAAAACAATCATCACGGGATAATAAGGAAATCTAAGGCTTGATGATATTGCCCGTTTTATTTAATAGAAAATATTTTTCATTACAATTTATAATCAATGGGATTCTTATCTTTTTCTGGCTTGTAGTTAAGATGTGGTGAAAAAAAACTATTTATTATAAAATGAGTCAGAAGAGAACAGTCCCGGTAATTTGATGTCGTATACCTGAAGTATCAAATTTATTAAAATACGTTTTGTTAATATTTTCAATTATAAATAGGTACATTTTAATCTCTATTTTCCTTCTTCTGTTCTTCACATCTGTTATGGTATATATGTTGAAAGTGATCGCTAGGAAGCGATAAGACCGCGCGTGGCGTATTATTTAATGATTATAATTTGTTTAGATTTTTGAAAATATAGTTTTTTCTACAAAAATGGAATAAATTTTTTTTTTCAATTTCGGATAATAGGTTAATTAAATATTAAGTTTATTGTTGAAGAGCTGGGTCCACAGGTATTTTTTACTTAAAACGGTTCCCTACTATTTTATATAGAACAAGGCAAAACGGGCAGGATTTTAAAGGCACTCACAATGCTTGGGCTTGAGTGTGCCTTTAAAATCATACACATTGATAAGAATAAACACATGTTTTATTATTATATTGATATGCTAGACCTCGGACAATACGGAAATTTCACTTCAGTGTGAAAAATTTATTAAATTAATTCTCACTTAACGTATATGGGTTTTTAATCAGAATTCTTATCTGCGGTACCTTATCGAGGTAATTGTAGTCAAATTGGTGAAGATTCATGTTAACAAGACATCGTACATTCCCTTCGAAAGATTATCATGTCATGTTGTTATGTAAAAATTGTTGAGGTCGGGATTTTTCAAATAATTTTGTGACCGCACTTAATATATAGTAATTATTTATAAATACACAGAAATTGTCTTCATTATAGCAATGGAGGAGAACCTCTGCTAAGTGAAAACAGCCACCAAGAGACGCCTCTGATAAAAGCTCTTGCCGCTTTTTTTAAGAGGTTATTGTTATTTTTTGTCACATACCTGTGTTTGGTTTTGAATTCAAAATTCCGGCAACACATCTGCGAGTCACATAGGGCTTTCTAAGTAAGTAGCCGTTTACCCTCCGTACCGTAAGGCCGGCCTATGCATATGCGACTACCATAAACTATTTAAACTAGAATAAAACTTTACTAGAAGCCAATTTCTCGATATTTAAATTCCTAGTAAATAACTAGTGATTATCATGGACGACTATTAAAGCAAAATCAGATATGTGTCCTATGTCCCAGTGGAGGAAGTGGTGGCCACTAGCATGACCTGCAGATATCAAGAGCTGGACTGAAGAATATCCCAGACGTTATACAATGTATTGAAAAAAATTATAAGTATATGCCGATCATAAACTTCTTCCTTTATCATTAACTCCGCATTGAACACCATTTATCTTAATAAATGCCTGTGCGTACGAAATTTGGGGCAAAATAATAAATTGCAAGAATTCGTCCCCGTACGACCATTATAACACATAATTGAAAATTCGGGTATCGATAATTCTTAAGTACTTTCGTAGAATACTGCATTAATTTCAGCAAAGGATGGTACAGCTCAGGGCTGTTTCGACTTGTAATAAAATGTAAGGAAATTATGCAGAATTTATAACATATTTAATACTAACTTTTCACGGTACTTTTTACATAAAATTCGTTGGTTATTTACAATGTTACGTATAGTAAAATAATTAAAAATCTTTTCTAATATTAATTTGTTAACTCTTGTAACAACATACAGAAAATAAATGTCTGTGAGGGTCTGGTTGCAAGGTTAATAAGTAAATAATTATTTAAATCAATTAACACATTTAATATAATATTTTAATATTATAAGATTTTTAAGAGTTTTCAGAAGTTTAGTTTAGTTTCAGTTATAAGAAGTTTTTCGTCTAGTATAGTAATGTCCACTTTCTGTCTAATAAACGTTACTCTTCTCTCAAATAAGGGATATAATTTATTTCAATTTACAGACCTAATGAAAAGGCACTTTTGAAGGTCAATATTAGAAGTTACAAATATTTAAAAAAATACATTAGTTGCCACTTTCAAAATGTAGTTTCATTTGGAGATGAATAGGCAAGTCATTCTAAACTTACTCTTTTAAATAGTTTTTACAATATATTGTATACATTGATTTGGTATAATAATATGTAAGTATAGGACGACAAAAGAAAAGATATACATGTCATTATAGAACTAGCGGGGGAAAACTGGATGAATGTTGCTTCAGACAAAGAGAAATGGTAAAATATGGAGGAGGCTTTTACAAAAAGGGGCCGTACAAAAATTAAACCTCTAAAAAAATAAAAATACAACTTAAATTTTGTTTAAAATGTTTTATATTTATAAACTAAACATTTGTATAGATTAATAAAGATTTAATAATAATAATGTCAAGACTATGTAGCTAGAACTATAAAACTAAAAAATAGTAGTTTATAAAAATCAATGCAGCAGATAACTATATTATTATGTAGGTGCACGAAAGTTTACTAACACTTACACTAAATTTATAGCTCAATTACACTAGGAAAAGTATTCGTAAATGTTAATAATTTAAAATAGCTTCATACGAAGTAGCCCTATTCAATATCTTTGGTCTAAGTAGGTAATGACCATTCAATACCCGCTTTTAGCGTTCAAAATAAACAAGAAAATTGATTTTGTAGTACGATCCGTAAGATTGAGATTTTTATGACTTCACGGAAATATTTCGACTTTGGAAGCGTAACTTATGTATGAGCAATAAAAAATAATTACCGATAACTGGTTTAATTCGCGTTTTTAAATTCATTTTGTCAATGAAATCATGTCACCAACATTACTTCTACATTAAGCACAAAATAAATCTTTAAAACATACATTGATATATCAAAATTCGTTGCAGTTATAAAGAACGTCTAGTTACTCAATAAAAATGTAACGAAATCTAGTTTTTAATCCGCCCAAAAATGTTAAGTTATCTAATTCTGAACTATTATTTTTATCTTTCTTTAAAAGAATGGGTTTTTGTTATTTTGTATGTTTATATGTGTGTGTTTCGTTAAATATAAATTTTATCTATATATATGTCTTTACACATTTTTTTTCTAGAAAATACAACATTTTCTTCGATTGATCTTACTCCCCGATTGCATTTGTTTCTTTCATAAATTTGCTTCCAAAGACAAACAGCTGATTAGCCTTCTGTGCATAACAAGTATCGTTTATGTCTGAGTGATACATGTGCTCCAGTCTCCACACAAGACTGCATAGTCGTGTTAATGGCTTAACCACGTCTAACAAGTGATTATCATACAATTAAATTGTCAATAGAGTTAAGATAAAAGTATGTCTATAATATCAAACGTTCCGTTAAGAAATTTGCAATATTTAATAAACAAAATGATGTCATCGATAAAAATAATAGTCTAATCGAATCCATATAAATCGGTCATAAATAAACTGGGTATTGGCATTTATTACAAACGATATTCATTAAACCATAAATGGAGTTAAATATCAAATGTTAATTAAAAGAAAAGGTATTCCGGAAACCGCAAGAGCCTGTAGGTTTACGCATAAACAGAATTCATAACAAAGATTTATAAATACAATGTTACATTTTGGTTAAAAAACATTTTTAGGACATTATTATGGAAAAATTATATTTCTCATTTTCGTCATTCAGGAAGCAAACAGGCAGGAGTCTCACCGGTTAAGTCCTGCTGCCCATGGACTCTCACACAAAAGGCTAAATAAGGAATGGATAATTAAATTAAGATGAATAAGACTGACGATGCTTAATAACAATGATTTGCTTAGTGTCTACTGAATAATCAAATTGTAAAAGATCGCACACAACTTTAGTAGAGTAATTTGGTCATAACGAAGTTATCTGGATAAGGTTGTCGTCGGCTAGGTGGAATGCAAAAGGCCGCGAAGCAGACCGCCAATCACTAGCAGGGGCTGACTCGTCTTACAGTACCACAACTTTCAGCAATGACGAATATGATTAAGAAGAGCAAGAGTTATACCTATGTATGACTTTTGCTTGCTGAAAAGAGTGTACCAATTCTTAAAAGACCGACACGCATCGCGTCCTCTGGCATTGAGAGTGTCCTTGGTATCACGTGATATCTGGTTAGCTTCCTGCCCAGTTACTCATCATTTGGTGATCAATTATATCTTATTTGCTCTAATTCATTATAGTAATGAATTAGTAGCAGGTAGAAGACCTAGACGAACGTCGTTAAAGAATCTTAACAATGAGTCTTTAAATAGTTACAAGCTTGTCATTACTCTTAAGAGAATTTAAATGGTATCGTACGGACTGCAAGTACTTAATTTCGCGCAGCAAGAACTACCTGTAATATCTAAGTATACAATTACAAATCGTTTATAATGACTTCATATTCCGGAGTTCCTATCACTTAGAATTAACTTTAATTCGATTTAGGGTCCTTCAAGAAAAGAGCGTACCAATTCTTAAAAGGCCGGCAACGCACTCTCGAGCCCTCTGGCATTGAGAGTGTCTATGGGCGGCGGTATCACTTAACATCGGGTGAGCCTCCTGCCTGTTCGCCCCCTGTTCTATAAAAAAAACAACTTAAGTTGATTAGCCTTCCGTATCACTCATAAGCTATGAGAAATAACCCTTCGGTTAGTTAATCAATCTTTAATTAAAGATAGACATAAAAATAATCGCAAATATCAAACACAAAGCGGAGTTCACCGAAACTGCCTTATCGGGTAACGTTCGTGGGAAATCGGAATGGGAACAACCAATATCGATTCCGTTCATCCGTTTATGAAAAACGACTTTACTGCCGATTTATTCATAGCTAGCCTTCGTACATGGCTTTCTTTAAGCTTAGAGCTTTGTTTGAAAAACTTGATAAAGGATTTATGAGTTAAAAACCATAGACAATTTACATTTTTTGCGGATTAGCGAATTGTGGAGTCGACAATTTCCTTGACTTCCTAACACACATTCCTTGTTCCTTGGGTAGAATGCCTGGCGAACCCCGAGGGCCCATCTCAAGGGCGTGTGAAGGGCTGAGGTGTTTTTAGTGGGTGGGGTCTCGCGGTCTCGCTACCCCTCTGAATAGCAGAGGGATTTGAGTGTCAACGCCTGGGATCTTGTACCTAGTACGAGTAACGAGGTGTGCGACTCGAGCTGATTTTTGAAACCATAATAAATTAGAATATAAATTTATACACCTGTTCTAATAGGTTACATACAGATATACAAATGTTAACTGGATACAATTTTATATGTACAGATAACAACGATACGGCGAGAAATCGAGATCTCGATTGGTCACGATCGTTCAAAACGTTTTCTAAATTCAAAATGCAAAAATAAAGGTACGAAAAATTCGCAGTTCAATTAGTGTATCGATCAATTTGGAGAGTGAATGAGAGAATGAAGCTATTAATGACAGTTCTCGTTAAGGAATTCTATTATAAATGCCGTTCAACGCTTATAAGTAACCAATCGATATGTGTTTTATTATTATTTTGCAATTGTTGAGAGGTTTATGCGAAAAGCTGTTAACAAAGATCTTCTAAGTTATTTAAATTTCATATGCCGACTAGCATTTGATTATAACAAAATTGGTTAAAATTGCAATACAAAAGTACGTAAGTACTTTACATACTGTAGATTTTCGAGTTAAAATTAATTAGTTTTTGTCATTAATTAAGCAATACTGTTTAGATGTGAAAAGGAAGAGACTGGCTGCCCACAACACAGGGAATCCTAGTGTGGGGGCCAGTGCACTCTACTTTATCGAAACATTCCTGTATATTGTGTCTAATAAAGTTCTTTCTTTATTTTCTTTCATTTGTAAAAATATTATTTTAAAACATAAAACAACTCGTTCATATAGATGCTTCTTTCATTAGACATTTTTTAACAGTTTTAGCAGCAGTTAATTTTCGGGGCCACATAAATCTTTTTGTCGGTTTGAATAAATGCTGAATTGGGTTGAGAATACTACGACGTGTAATTCAAATGAAGTATGAAAAATAGATATATAGTGTTTTTTATTATATATTTTATTATACTTTAGAAATGCACACATTTTTACTGGGTCTTCCACGTAACAATAATAATAAACCGATTCTTATTTCTGTTTACAATACATCTAACCCAAATGAAACGATAAGACTCAAACAAGCCATAAGCCCTCGATATTAAAATGCCCTGCATAAATTGTCCCAAATACCTTCTTTAACCTTTGTGAAACCTTTCATCAGCCCAGCTGTAAGCACCCTCATAACTTATCTTAAGTGCCACTTGAAAACGCAACATGATCATTTTCGATTCGAAACGATGAACTTGCACTGTTAATCTTCCGCGCTATCAGTCAATCAACAAAGGTACGCATTGTTGGACGTAGTGATTTTTGAGTCTAAATCTAGTTAACTTACGAAAATGTAGTTAACCATGGGCGTCGGATGTCTTCATTTGTTTCAATTATCTATTTAAAAAGGCTTGTCATCTCTAAGGTAACTCGTACATTGATGCATAAGAAATATAAAATACAGGACTTAATCTGACACTCATAAGCAAACATAAAATACACGAAAATAATTAAACTATAAAAACTAAAGGCAAATTGATTTCAAACTGTGACAACTATGAATATCCAGATGTAGCTAGATTAGATATAAAACGAAAGTAGCTTTTAATTTCCTTCTATATATTGGTCATGATTTACTAATTTATACAAACAATTGGTAAACATTTGTTACTTATAGTGAAATGAAATCGTTTAGCTAAGATAGTGATACAATTAGACAGATTTATTATAAAAATCCACACAAGCCATATATAACTAGGCATGCAAATGTCATATTAATTTTTAAAATGACATATAATACAACCGTTAACATAGTGCCATAATAATAGGTAAGTTAAGTTATTTAGAATTAGTGTCAAACTTATGATCAAAATACTCGCCAACGCTATGAAGGCATATAAGATGTATCAAATTATAATTAACAATTTTAGTAGAAACCCTTTCTCCAAGGAATCCCATTTTTCTCTTACACAAGTAACATGGAGCCAGTATGGGTCAGCAGTTTTGGAAAGGTCGTACTCACATCACATTTTAGGTCGTCCTTTGCACCATTTGTCTTCTGGCCATTTCCATGATATGATTCGTTTTGTCCATCACAGAAGCCTAGCCACGTAGCCCGCTCACTTCCATTTCAATGATTTAGCTTACTTGACTGCATCTGTGTTTCAATTATAGATTTTATTAATAAGTCAGTTGACATTAAGAACGAAGATATATCAGTTTCCTTCAGACGTAATAATAGCGCACATAAAGTGAAAATTCAAAGTTCCATTGTGGGACTTGGGGATGACGTCGTAAAATGACTAAGCTAAGACTTATTACTAATAGGATGTTAGTTTATACATAAGAGGCTATTTTACCAGCATTTTTAATGAGATGAACTTTTTAACAGATTTGTATTTTTTTTTAATGTAATTGGAGGTAAACTGGCAGGAGGCTCGCTTGATACTCGCAACTACGTTTTCGGCCTTTACGTGGAATTGGTTTGGAAATTAAATGTTAAAATGTATTCAGTAAAATCGTGAAGTTTAAAAAAATGCATTTATTGCTTCAAATTCAAATACATTTTTAAGTTCAATCTTTTAAAAAAAACATAATTTTATATATTTACGATTCCCATCTATTTGTATTTTAATGAATTATATGTTCCATAGTGTAATAAACTTCTATGTACGCAATTACCAAGCACTATTAGCATTTAGCGGGCGACAGAACGCCACTAGACATTACAACAAAACTATTTCCTTTGCAAATTCAAGCAATAATTCTAGTTAAGAATGAGTGCGGCTCACTTCAGGGCTAATTGTTTTTGAAGTAGTAATTGCCTTTCCCGGCCATAATGGGTCCATTAAAGTTCCTTGTTGGTCCGCGGCTCTAGTTGTGGCATTGTAGGCCACATTCCGATGCTGTTAGTAAATTTACTTGAGAAAAACTGTCACTGCTAAGTAATGTGTATTGCGAACGTATTTACTGAAACATTGTTCTATCAGCTAACTTCTTGATAACTTAGGTACTGGGAAAAGCTTGGCGTCGAATACCCATGGTTTTCTTCCTGCATTTCTGCTTCTTCCCGTTGATCATTTCCAAAAAAGAGTGGCGTTACAACCCTTTTAGATCTCTTCCTCAGATTAATATATCTGTTACTTGATCATTTACCAATCTAATAGGCAAGTAGGTGATCAGCCTCCTGTGCCTGACGCACGCTGTCGACTTCTTGCGTCTAAGACAAGCCGGTTTTCTCACGAGGTTTTCCTTCACCGTTCCAGGGAATGGTAAATGCGCACATAGAAAGAAAGTCCACTGATGCACAGTCAGGTATCGAACCTACGACATCAGGTGATGACAGTTGCAAGCTGAAACCACTAGGCTAACACTGCTCGGCATTGTTTCCATAGTTTTCTTTATATTCCATCTTTATCTGGTCATCTTCTCTGCCCATTGCTATAGTTCTGTTTTAGGGCATAACGTCCTACATTACGTCTTTTCCGTTTCCTATTATTATTATTTTATTTCCCTTCTTCGTTAGGGTCAGCAAATAATTAAAAATTACATAACAATTTGAATTTAGTATACGATTGTATATTGTATATTTCTGCTTGTTTCAATTTTACCTAAAAATGTAATTTGTTTTTACAACCCGTATAAAATAATTTGCATAATACAAAGTTAACTAAATACATGGACCTTATAAAAATATATTTCAACTAATCAAAATTCAATCAATACAAAACACACGTGTATAGCGAATCGACTAAAATAACATTTTGTATAATTGATAGGTACGAAAAGATATCGTAAATAAAAACCTACTGGCTGAATTGTGGGTGAATCCTCAGAGCGTAGCTTATCATAAATACTATGTACCAGGATTTTAGAATCACGCACTATCCCTACATCTCCGAGCAATGACCTCACCTAACAATATCCCATTAACACCTGAA
Organism: Pieris rapae; assembly: GCF_905147795.1. Lineage (NCBI taxonomy): Eukaryota > Metazoa > Arthropoda > Insecta > Lepidoptera > Pieridae > Pieris > Pieris rapae. Next base: position 10,388,145 of record NC_059512.1, on the reverse strand, counting down.
CTGTCCATCACCCACCAAGGTGTTCCAGCGTGCCTACTCTGTGTCAATCTATCGTTGGCGATACAATCGTCAATAGAGCTATGTTTAACTGGCTATATGTAACAATGCCGGTAGCGTGTTTACTAAGAACAACTAGTATTGATCAGCATTTCGCAATAACACACATATTTCACTTTTAAGGATTGCCAATACAGCGTTGTCAACAAAAAATTTAAGCACTAGTTCTTGCATGTCAGGTGAACTAGTAGTACTATTTGACTATATTATCCATTATTGCTTTTAAATATTATTAATGAATTACACTTTCTATGTCACCTCTCTGTCTGTGCAATTTGATAATGCTGTGATGGAAAGAGATGGTAGTTTAATTAAAACATACTCTATTATCTGTGTATTTTACTAAGCTATTGTTTATGATCCAAAAATCCGCACCAAGCAAGCGGCATTATGTCCATGTTTGTGTCTTTATAAAACTTTTGATAGCGATCTCCTTTTGAAAATAACTTTGAAATGCAGTTTGTTTTAATAGAATGAGGTACATCGTCTTTGGTATAGATGGAATTATGTTTTTTTCGTTGGACAAAGAAAAAACTAATGAATTGTTTTGTTTTTTAAATCTTTGGTGATAAACTACATACAAAATTACTTGTGTAACTATATTACGCACTATGTTGTTTAATACTTATAAATACCTATATTCCATTTCGAAGAAAACAATTTTTTTATTCAAAAGGTATAGGTAACAGATTAAAACAGCCAACCCGGAAAGGAAAAGAAAGATAGTATAAAATCTTTTTTTTCCTTTCCGGATTGGCTGATTTAATCTGTTATTGAATATATTTCTGAACGTTTAGTATATAAATAAGAATCAACATAAAAATATTTATTGAAATCTAAATAACATGTATTATTGTAAGAGATTATGTAATTTATATTATCATGACGATGCGAAACATAAAAATGTTCCATTTTAAGTATATTTATTTTATCGTGTTAAATGTGTAACAACAACCTTGTGTGGTGCAAAAACGCTAAAACAAAAACGATGTTCTTAACAAAAATCAAATAAACAACGCTTTTATTGTGACCGAATCTTGTAAATTTTCAGAGAGAATATACGAAAATCGCAAGAAAACCGATACATAAAATATCACCACAGACATATCGATACATATTATAATGTTCAAAATGTATGCCACATTACTTTCGACATTAAAACATTTCTTCAACGGATATTCAACCTTAATGCGACACAATAAAGTTCTTAATAGCGTACATAATTATTTTATACGAAATTATAAATTTGTAAAACTATATTTATTGTCCCTTATACCGTATAGAGATCGGACTCACAAATGTAAGTTAAATAATTTAATATGTCGTACAAAAACGAAAAAGCTCGAATACAACTTTTATTTCATTAAGCCTAAAAGGTGAACGGGTGATTTAATAGTCATTCGTACATATAAAGAAAAATTATGTTCACCGGAGCTAATTCTGTAATTATTGTGATAAAGGCTTTTGACGTAATAAATTTGTTAATTGAAGAAATATGAAAGATTTTATAAACATGAGGAAAGTTGTCAGGAATGGTTATATAGGTTCAAGAAAAGAGCGAACTTAAAAGGACGGCAACGCTCTCGCGAACCATCCGATGGGGACCATCATGGTTTGTGAGGGACCTCGGAGATATGAATGTTAAAATTATTTATTATTAATCCCTTTCATTCTTGGAGGTTGAGGGTTGGTTCTATGACTTAAATTCACCATTTGCTAAATGCAACGATAACCTAGGTGGGTAATGCAGTGTTTGTTGTCCAAGTTTGATCATATAAATTTAAACCAGTTATACATTTATTATATTTATTTATTTCTTGAAGTTTAATTAAAGTATTTTTAAATTATTTTTTGTTTAATGCTAAGCAATAAAAAAATTAAAACAACTGATTAGGTATCGCCATTTAACGCCTATTCACGCCAGTATACAAAATCAATATTCTTTAAATTATTTAAATAAATATTAGATTTATTTATTAATGTATATCATATAGCAAAGAAATATATACTATTTGTTATTTAATTTAACATCTATTCACAGTGTTTAAATATAGTTTTGAAACCTTAAATCAATGTGTTATAGAAAACGTTTACAATTCCAACTGTGTGTAATAACTTTTCCTTTATTATGTAGTATCATCATCTGATGTTAAATGATACCGCCGCCCATGGACACTCACAATGCCCGAAGGCTCGCAAATGTCGAATTATTTTAGATTTTGTATTAATGCTGCTATCGCACTTAAATTATTCCCCAGTAAACGTATTCTTAGTTGAGGAAGAAGGAAGTATCATGATAAAACAAAGGCCAATTACGCATTTCCGGTAATTTGCTCTACTTAAGCAGACACAACTTTTCACTTATACGACATCAATTATTCGCACATTAGTACTGTAGTGAAAAGTCACAACTTCTGTTTACTTACGTATAAACAACCATGTTAGTCACATACTCTTTATAACTTGACTTTGATTATCAACAAAATATATGACTAGCTTGAAGGAACTAAATTAATCACTAATGAAAGTACAACAAAAACTAAACGTATATAACTTTAATAAGGCACCGTTGCACCATACTTTTAGTAGTTAATATTATTATTTAATTATCATTATAAATAGATAAATCAATTTATTATTAAACTAATTTAAATACAATGCCAATTAGACTTATTAAATTACGTCCTATATCGTCTTTTAGTGAGTTAACTTACTCAAAGGAATTATATATTAACCTACTGACAATTGTATACCTTATATCCTTATTCTTTTATCACATACGGCTTACTATTTTTTTAAGTATGTATCAACGTATCGTTTAAATAGTACAAATTTAATTATTCAAAGAAAGAAAAATATTACATAAAACTAATTTTTACGAAAAATTACCTAAAAAAACAGTATGAAATTATAACTATACAAACTAAACCATTTTTTTTAATATCAGACTGTTGTATTAAATTCATACTTTGACATACATACAATATATGCCCTTTTATCGTTGTGTTTTGTGCCTTTTCGGTATAGTTACTTTCGCATAGATATCATACTAATATAATATGTGCATTAAAATTTGTCATTATATAGAATGATATTCACAAACAAATTCCTTCACATAAAACTTGAATTTTCCTATCAAAATTCGAAACTATATAACCATATAATACTGTTATTAGTTACCGATATAATTCGGCGCCTGTCACTAAGGGCCGTCATTACGCCCGTCATTTCCGAACGAATTTCACTTAAGTTCATAATTTAAATGCGATTTCGAGACGTGACTTCGACACTTGGATTGGTAATACATAGTAAACAGAACAGGTACAAATTTTACTGAATCAGTGATAATACTTTCAAGCAAATAAAATCGTTATTTTTAATCAATATTTTATAGAAATTAGATTTAGGAAATTTCCATTCAAATCAAGTTAAATGCCTAGTGACACTAGGTGCTTGTTTTTTTAAAACTATATAACATATAATATATTAATTGGAGTTAAGCTAAGGGTCCCAGCCCGGGTAGGAGGGGTGCATGTGTTCAAAAGAAGGGGTGATCTATCCCTGCAAGTACTGGATCCGATCTTCGCTACCTATTTATAAAAGCGTATGGCTTGGTCTGTGAAGGATACTTGCTATGTCAAGTATCTTCACAATGCGCGTGGAGAGACGAACGCAACCGCCGCGCCGCATCGAATGTTGGGAGGCTGAGGCTCTGCTGTTACCATCATCCACCGAAGGTGATTGTTGGTGGCACCTTGGTTTTAGTGGGTCACAATAGCGAGACCCAAATAACCCTCCCGCGACACTCAGTCGCGCCGCGGTAGGGTATGCGCAATGCATTTCCTTCTTCTTCTCATTCGGTACGCTCTTGCCAGAGCGGTCGTGATCGCTATGTAGTAGAAGTAGAAGGCGCAGATGTAATGCGCTTCACGACGCTCCACCACCCCAATGCATTTCCCCAAGTACAAAAAAGATGTCCACAGCCCAGGTCCCCTTGTATTGAATGCTTTGGCGAACTCTAAGGGCCCATCGTAAGGGCCAGTGAAGCGTTTTTAGTAGGTCAGGTCTCGCTACCCGTCTGGAATAGCAAAGGGATTTGACCGTGACCCAGCCCTACAAACCCGCGTCAAGCTAGCCATAGTGCCTGCCTGCATTTAAAGATCTTTAAAAAAGAACTTCCAAGCTATGAGCATCTTTAACTCAAAGCAAAGAGAAGGTTCTTGGTCGACCAGACTTAGGCCAAATTAACCAGGCCTCAATAATAATAATAATAAAAATAAAACCAAAATCAATTAACGAACTCTAAATAGAAAATAGTGTTAATACTTTAAATTAGCATAATAATTTAAAAACCACGTTATGAATGTTCTTATTGTCATATAACATTAATTTTAAGTAACCGTTAGAAAGAGATGTAGTATTTTAATAAACTCATCATAAATAAATGCATTCAATGATTATTCATAGCTATAAAAATACTAATTACGTACATTAAATAATAAAAGACGGGTGAACGCACATACGGTATGAATAGGCCTAGAAAATTAAAATGATTCGTTGAACAAACTTCAACCGCGAAGCGTGAAGCATTTTAACGGCATTATTTAGAAATTTTAATTTACTTTTTACTAAGAATTTCTGTCAGTGATCTTTTTTATTGATAAAACGTAATTTTTTTTGTTGATAAAATTACGTAATAATATTAAAGGCCCTGCAAAGTCACTCACTCGCACACAGTAGGCAGTAATAATATTAGGAAGATTATTTTATTGTTCCTTTTTAGTTACACATGTACATTAGGCATGTACATGTGTAATACTTTCGTGGAGAAAGTAAAGAGATTTTTTTAAAACACTTTTATAATGAGAGAAGAAACTGTACTAGTTCTTTGATTATAAGTTTTTACATAATTTAAGTACTTTAATTATTTTTTGGAGTTTTCATACTTTGTTGAAACCGTGTACCGTATGACTTGCTGTACCGAGTTGACTTTGCTGATTGAATATGAACAATATTTTTTGTAAAAATCATAATATATTCATATAGGTAACACATGTTGTACACTTATGAATGTCAAAAATAGAAATATAGATTAAATGCTTCTAAAATTACATTTACTACCAATTTCCAAATCGAGGGCGTAGAACAGAAGACAAGAACTGGCAATAAACTCCGCAACTCTTTTTAATCGCCAAGATTTTGTTGTACACAACGTTTGTGTCATGACATCTTAAGTAATAAATAATAATAATATAAATTAAAAACAAATGTCTCAGACTGTCAAATATCCTCTAACAAAAGAAACCATGGTGGCAACAACACGCAAATCCGTTTTAATAATATTAAATCATATATTTCAAAACCTACGTATATTATAGCTCAGCTATGTAAACTAAATCTTAAAGAATCACGTGTACGGTGGCTCTAACCAGCAGTGTTTGAATGTCGCCGTGGGACGAACATCAAGACTCATTAAGGGTAATATTGAGTTTTGAGCGAAAATCGATTTAAATGTATCGATGAAAGTTTCGATCGATACATCGATCTTTAGGCTATATTTATGAACGTAGTTAATTTATGGCTCGTGAGTTTTAAATTCGTTTCCAATTGATTGAGGGCTGCTGTTCCACTACGCTGTAAGCGTTGTTTTATTGTCCATGATAATTGAATCTGTATATTGTTTATGAATATGAGGTCGTATAATTGTCGTTCAATGGATAAAACACGTATAGATTTTAGATCTGTTACCATACAAACACTAAGCTTAGTAAGTGAGATAAAAAAATAGTAAGATAAAAAAATCTTCTTTTACTAATATGTATATAGATCGTAATCCTACAGCTAACATAAATAACATATAACAAAGTTTTATACACAATTAAGTGTAAAATGTGTATTAGGTATGAAAGTGAGTGTAAGAATTATTAAAGAACATAGTGTATACAGAATATACAAAAATCGAAGAAAACATATTTCAAATCAAATTAATTATAGTTTATAGATTATTATAGTTAACAAATAAATAAATTCACAAAATATTGCCCGAGCCGTATCCAGAGATAACACAGAGAGAGAAAAAACAGCAACTATCCAGACCCAGGTCGTTTATCAGAAATCTCAGGATATGGTGTGAGTTTTGGACATAACCAGTTTTTCTGAAAGTAGGGACAAATTTGATGATGGGATGATTGATATCTGAGCAGTGTTGGCCTAGTGGTTTCAGCGTGCGACTCTCATACCTGAGGCCGTAGGTTCGATCCCGGGCTGTGCACCAACGGACTTTCTTTCAATGTGCGCATTTAACATTTGCTCGAACGGTGAAGGAAAACATCGTGAGAAAAGCGACATGTCTTAGACCAAAAAAAGTCGATGACGTGTGGCACTGGAGGCGAATCACCTACTTGCCTATTAGATTTAAAAATGATCATGAAACAGATTCAGAAATCTGATGCCAGGACCTAAAGAGGTTGTAGCGCCACTGATTTATTTTATGATTGGTATCTTGAGGGTACACGAAATTTAAATGTAATTAAAGCTTAAGGCATCTTAAACGCAAACGACATATCATTTAATTTTCTACGACTCTCCAATGACATATCAAAGTGCTCTAACCTGGTTTAATACGTTGGCAATTCTTTTTTCGAGATACCACTGGAGAAAAGTAAATACCACATTTATAGTAAATTTTCTTACAAAGTATACATATCCTTGAAATACTGTAACTAATCAAGTAGTGTATAATTTTGAATAAGATACACTGGCAATGTTCTCCTATATGAAAGATTGTGTATCTTTCATAAATAATTTATCACTCATGCAGCGGAAGACATTAGTATTGAAGTAGCTATTAAATTAACAGTTACAAAGCAGATATCGTTTGAGGATACCATCATGATATGGTAAACATGTATGTTCGCGTAATTATTTACGAGCCGTGTCAGCTTCTAAGCTTAGCCCCGTTTTGACCTACATAACTGCACTTGATATTAACATTGTTTTACATTATTAGACGTATCATAAAATAGTGGAATATATGATATATGCGATGCGTGAGAGGGTAAATATCACTTTTTTAATATTGTTCCCTGGCATATCAAAGCAAAAAATTAGTTATGGTGTAACTTATTGACGCTTAACATATACTAAAGAACTGTCTTATATAATGCATATGTGGTGCCGCTAAATGTTTTGTCTCAAGTGTTAACTTCAACCATTAAACCATGTCATAAAATCATTGATTGATATGTTATTAAGGTTACTCAATTGTTTAAAATTTAATATAAAGTATTCAGTGTGTTTGTTCGTGGTATCATACCCAGGAGATATAGGACATACACAATTAATTTATTAACTAGAGGAATTCGTCAAAACAATCTCTATAATAGGTACACTTACAGCATAGTGACGCATTGTCCTTAAATAAAGATAATCAAGCCGATTAGGGACAGATCCGAGATGGACAATCCAACATGCTCTGCAGGCAATCGGACAGGAGGCTCATCTGATGTTTTAACAATTGGTACACCCTTTTTGAGGTACGGAAATACTTCAGTGGGCAGCTTGTTCCATCTAGTGGTAATCCGCGTCAAAAACTGCCCAAGAAAACACTCAAATGATTCAGTTCATCCAAGTTCTACCAAGTTTCTTTTTTTTTATTTTTTTTTTCAAATTGTATCGTTAGTATATAAGTGTTCTCATGAAAGTGACTAATGTCTATAATGAGAATAAATGTCTTTAAACCTAAATTTCATTCTAACTTGACGTCCGTTGCTGAAACTTTTAAAGATTAAATGAAATTTAGAATATTAATTTAATACAAATTAAAATAACGGCTGCTTAATCATGAGAAAACGATGCATCTAATTGGTCCGATTTCCATAATATTACTAACGAGTTGTAGATAAAACTCACGCATTACACGACAATTTGTACGTTGGTTGAATAATGAATTAGTTTATTGTTATTAGAATCTAAATGCGCGGTTACTAACAACAATCATGGGTTAGTTTGATAAGAAAATATGATATAGTATAACAAACTCTCATTCCTGAAGTCCTAGGTTCGATTCCCTGGCTGTGCACCAATGGAAATTCTGTCAATGTGCGCATTTAACATTCGCTCGCGTGAAAGAAGGAAACCGGCGTACCTTAGACTCGAAAAGTCGACGGCGTTTTTCAGGCACAGGAGGCTGACAACCTAATTATTGTCTATTGCCAAGCGTATAAGAATAGGCGTATGTCATATATATTTTCATAATGTCATAATAAATTGAGTTATTTATTATTGTTGTCAAACTTATGGTCTAAATACTAGCCACTGGCCTTTAAATCAGCTTTCCCTTGAAAACATTACACGGCAGTAATCTATACAATATAGGAAGGTGATTAAATACTTCGATAGATGGCGTGACATTTTTTTGAGTATGCAGGCCCCCGTCTTGGAGTAAAGGTAACTTTCTTGAAATATTTTGGATCATACATTCAAGGATATATAAACTTGGTAATGTCAAAAGGTCTATGGTACAAGAGGACCAACGCCCATAATAGCTCTAATACATTTTTTCTCAGTAATAAAAACTTTATTCACCAAATTTTTCCATAAAAATATTCCATTATGCAGGATTGAGTCAATATAGCCACGATAAGCAATGTTTTGAAGCCAGAATCACGTGCCTGATAGACTAAAGGAAAAAAGAATTCAGTCCATAAAATTTATCGTCTAGTAAGAACCTTGATAAATTCTCATACTGTACCTACACGAAAAATACTCAATTTTAATCCTAATCGTACTTTACCTCATTAAGCTTTACCTAGAATGTGCCTACAACAAAACCTGAAGCACTAAGTCACTTTAAAATCAATTAAAACTACATTGATGGATGACGGTGTCATTAAATTGATATCAAGCAGCTTCCGTAGCGTTATAGTAAAGGAAATAGTTGAAAGCTTATACTAGAGAACATATACATAGCTTTAGCATATTTTATATATTGTATTTATTTTTAGATCATGCCTGTTAAAGAAAACCTCACCCAGGTGACTGTCACCTGGGTGGGGTTTTTCTTATTTATTACTTATTGTTATTGGGGTCACCCCCAGAGCTCGTGCTGTCCTCGCTCATTTATGTATATTGCAAAACAGCAAGGGAATGCTGCCAGCGTTAAATTTAGATAGTCACTGGGAGCAAACTTTTTAAAATTTGTTTTTATTTTCTAATTAGCCATTTTTTATTATTATTTATCAGCAGGCCCAGCTGTGTTAACAGGTTTCGATCAAATTCAAAGCCTGGTTTTGCATCTCCTCATTCACCTCAAGAGCGGAATTTCTTGAACTGCCACGAATTCTATGAAAAATGGTGCGTAGTTTTGTCAACAGATGGCACTACATGCTGTTTGCATTCGTAAAATTATTTATTTATTTATTGATATTCGATAACTTATCCGTATTAAAGTAATATTCTGCTATACGGAGCGGAGAAGAATCCACCAAAAAGGAGATAACTAACATCTGTAGACAATCTTGAGTTATAAGTGGTGTAACTAACACAACTTTGTTTTTTATATTTAGATGACCTTACATAAACATATTTTCCATTCCTTTACTATGAGACCGCTCCACATAATGATAAATGGGATTACAGAATTGATTTTATATATTAGACCGTAATTACTATATAAACTATTTTTTATGATATGGTAGTAACAGGTAGTAATTAGTTGCGTTAAATCACTTCGTATTGTCTTTGTTTCAAGTTGCTATCTGCTCTGTGCCAAGAGTAAGAATTACGATATTCGTCAATCATTATTTATAAAATCAATAAGTTTAATAACAAATCTCTATGTATGCAACGGGGTGGAATCTGGTATGATTCTATATTAACATAATAAACATCTTAGGAACTGCTATTTCGAATTAATATATTAACTATTAAATTTAAAATTAAAATTAACTATTAAACTTCGGCACGACACAGAAGTCGCACCCATGCCACGGTGCCCACGGGTCAGATGGAGAGAGGTAGCCCATGGAAGAGGTGTTGTGGTGTGATTAAAAAGAAGGGAGAATTTAGGTAATACTTGGTGAAGGATATAAAAAAATGGAATCTTACTCGAGAAGAGTATTTACTACTAAATATTAACTAGGATTAAATTATTTTATGTTTGTAATAGTGGTAAAAGAGTTTTTTTTCTATTATATTTAAACTTTGATCATGGCTTAAGATTTATTCATGTTATTTAGATTTCAATCTTCGTTAATCGAAAGATAATATGCAAATTCATTTTCCAACTTATAATTAGACAAGCATTGCATTTCAATAAGCAGCTACAACATAAACGACATCAAATATACAATACTTTTTGGAGCATGGTCAAGCATTTGTCCGATCTAGATATCTATTTGCCAAAGGAAGCTTCCGTGAATTCCCTCATATCGTAATATAACTTTAGATTTAATTCTAATTCAAGGCTATAATACAATTTATAAATGAATTTTGGTAGATTTTTATTGTAAAAACATTAATTAATTGCGTTAGTATACTGTGACAATCCGCTTTCTTTAAATTAAAATTATGAACGAAACATTATTAACAAATTATTATCAAATTTATATTCCGTGTGAATATCCAAACAAACATAATTAACATATGTTTATAACTTGGTATTTTGGTTCATCGTAATTTTTGTACCTACTTAATGTCTCCGTTAAGTTTCTGGTAAGATTTTTATGGTACTTAATTTGAGCATTACAAGATAAATCGTTGCTTTAATATTAACATGTAGCGACTAACGCGTTCTGCGTTTGGTGTAATTCATAAGCTGAAGCGACTGACAACAAATACATCCAAGTACAGAATTGTAATTCATAACACGATCTGACAAAATAATATTTATACATATAACGTATTTAGTAAGGAAAAAATAAAATGTATGATTTTATTTTATTCATGCTCTAAAACACTTGTTAAATTGAGGACAATAAATGAAAATATGTTATAAAAAGTATATATAGACGTGTAGAAATAACTTAAGAAGGTGCAGAACTAACCAGATCCATGCAACTTCCACGCAATCAGCCCGAAATAACGCAACACATAACTCCTGAAAACACTCTTTGTATCGAAGAAATCGCATGGGTCCACGAAAAATCCACGAATATACAATGGCAATACGGAAAGTTTTCTATAAGTTTCTTGCACAAGCAACATGTTCTTACTACTACTTACAAGAAGATTTTAAGCAATCTTTATTTGCCTTTTTATAACTAGCTACCCACCGATGTATTTATGAACCAATTCGACTTATTCTAGTCCTCTGGTAATATGTGCGTCTATGGCATCACTTAAGTTCAGCCTTGTATTACATTAATAACGACTATTTTTTCTGTTTCTTTCAAAATTACTGCCATTAAACTCGTATTGAAAATTAATTATCAATACTCTGAATAAATTTAATCTAGAAACAGTTGTTCTTGCCTTTTCCAAGTTAAATTAACACCTAAATGCATTAAATTCATTTCCTCTATCAACTCTTCACTTGGATGTTGCGAAATGTATAAAATTTTATGTGCACTACGCACGAAAATCGAAACGGTCATATCAGTAAAAGTAAGTGTTATTGCTTAATTTGAACTTAATCATATCACTTCTTTGATTTTATCCAAAACAGTGATTCCTTATGTTTACGATGTCATGATTAACCAAGTTATTTCTCCTTATTATAGGTTCGTAATTTTTACCCTAAAGCTATTTCTTACTATCTGACATTATATAGTAAACAGATAGATATAAAATGCAATTGGATTGAAACCTTCTTATGCCTCAACGTCTGATGCCGGTGGTGTTTTTCCAGTCCAGCGTTTTTAAAGGAATCCTAAAAGGGAGGAAGAGAATACATCTATGAAATACTGCCAACATTATGGGTCTACAGGAAGCACTTTAAAACTGATTATGGTGGTCTAATTATTTATTATTATTTCATTTACATTTAACATTTATGTAGGTTAGAAATTAAACTGAATTTATAAAGCTGAATCTGAAGTTCAAACAAGTTTGTACGCAGATATCAACTAAAGTAAGACGATCTTAATCTGGGCTGGATAGTATTGGGGAACACAAGAATTTAATAGAAATAGAAAATTGCTAAACTAAAGCACTTCAAACTTTGTCAAATTGTTCATTCTGATCTTTGGTAAGTAATGCCTTGTCATGGAATTATAAGCACCACGTAATAACTATTTTTATCAACCAAATTACCGGCAGACTTCTTGAGAATTAAATAAGGGAGTGTTATCCCAGTGATATCTAAAATTTGACTGCGCTGGCTAAGACATTTGCCAAGTTCAAGATGTTTGCCGGTATATGTTAACTCTGTTTCACGAAACTATAAAACGTAATAACAAATCAGGATTCAAGTTACCACTGGTATTAGTCTTAGCTGCTCATAATACTAACATTCTGTTGGTTTTGTCGATAATGTAGGAATCATAATACATTAAAATTGCATAAATCCTACAATTTGTTATAATTTCTGCTACATTTAGTTTTTATTGAATCAATTGGTTACATATGTAAAAGTGTAATGGTCGTAGTTTAGAATCATTTAAGTAGTTAAAATTAACTTGCCGATTAAAAGAAAGACGGTCAGTGCTACTCATTGGTTTCATAACAATAAATTTGAATACATCTATTGGAAATATTTGTACGGACTCAGAAAAACGATTTCAGAGAATATTTGATTATGACTGTATTTAACCTTCATAAGTGAGATTTTATTGTTGTGTGTTCTTTTTTATTCGATACACACACCTATGTATCTAGCGTATTAACATAGATATTGATAGTTAAATATTAATTTGTCTATCAATTTATAAAAGTCGATATGAAGACATCGACAAATGTAATATTATGGTAATGATTGTATCTTATTGATTTTTTTTTTGTATCATTCGATTCAATGAGCAGTGCCTGGGGTTATTTGAGATTAGATTTGAAATAATAATTTTAGAACGTTTTAAAACTAGCTTCAAGGTAATGTTAGCAAAGTTGATGTGATCTCCAGACTAGAATGAAGCCCGATTCTTTAAAAAATACTAAGCATAGATAGTAGATATTTTTTTAGATAGTGTTATGAGCAATATTAATTCTAAATTACTTTAACTCTCAAAGAGTTGACTCTCTAAGAAGAAAACTCTCTAAGAAGTTGTTGCGCCGCTGATTTATTTATTTAATAACATATTTATTACAACAACGGTGATATTACATTATATTTCGGTAGTTTCTAGCTGCCCATGTATAATCTAATTAATTTAAACACACACAGACCGTCTCCTCTCATAGTGTTTATACAATTCTTGTATTTATCTTAAGTGTGATTAAACACTGAGAAGGAATTTCGTGTCATTTGACGAACCCTTTTTAACTTGAAGTGCATAATATTAATCATGCTCATGATAAATTTCTCAAAATTATTAATTCCGATCATTCGTCAAGACGCTTGGTGCTCGTTATAATCCGGAGACTGTTGAGAAGTTGCCAAAGTTCACTCATTTATTTTTGAGAATGGCATGTCCATCAATTTGTAATTTCGTTAAATTATAAGGCCAAATATACCACAAAATACCATATAATTTTTATAAAATTTTTGTTCCAGTCTCGAGCAGTTTTGGCCTGGTGGTTCAAGCCACTCTCTTCGATCCCCGGCTGTGCACCAATTGGCATCGGCATTTTAACATTCGTTCAAACGGTGAAGGAAAATATCATGAGGCGTCGTAAAAAAGGCAGGAGGCTACTCGACTGCTTGCCTATTCGCCTTCGCATTGAAAACATACAGAAATGTGAAGCCCAGACTTAAACATAAAATACTAAATCTTTTTGAAGTGAAACTTCTTTATCGGTTGGAAAAAATTACCGTCACTTTTTTCCGTTTTTCATCTTTTTCTTGTCCTTTCGAAGATATTCGAAGCCATTAATAACAAAAACAATAATAATCTTAGTAGTAATAAGGTAAAAATCAATAAAATATTCATGTCCTATGATAATAAAAGCCTTTTGTTAAAGTTTGTCTAATTTAACTATATTTAACTAATTTACACTCGTGCTGTATGTACATATATGAAGAATTTAATTTTAATTCCTGAAAAAACAATAACTCTTTCATGTTACCGATGCTGTTAAACATTTGTGACATGTCTAAATAAATCAATATATTGTTTGTTTTATACTAAGTAAATCAATATAATTATTACTATTAGTAGTTGAAACTCAAATGTTTTAACATATAATTAGACCACTACTTAAATGTACTAATTTATCAATTTAATAATTAAAAGCCTTACTTAATAACTAAATGTCTTACAGAATTTACATATAGAATTATTGTATTATATTTTTGATATAACTCATAAATTAGAGTACTCTCGAAATGAAAGGTGTATCGTCGTATCAATTCCTTTATTCAACAAACGCTCTGTCATCCTTCTTAACAGATTTAATAGTTCTGATCTCGTTGTAATGAGATCTGGGGCTATACAATTTTGTGGACAGACACCGGATCTTAGTAATAGACATTGATTGAAATCAAACTGTCATTTGAAACTGTTATTTATATAAGGAGCGTAGTGTCTTTAGCGACTCAACTCTGAGGTCGGGTGTTTGATCTTAGGCTATTAATATATGTTAAAATATCGAAAAGTTACCAGCGGATCTATGATCAATAGGTCCAGGCACAAAAGGCCTCTTAAACCTGGTTTAATACGATAGTAATATTAAAAGCCTTAATTGGTGTAATTACCTATACTAGTACATAAAATGGGAAGTACTAATAACACTAAAAATAATATTAAACACTAATAAATACTCGGAATGCCAGTTAATATCTGTTATACAGTTTGTCTTTGGACATACGCCTATAAAAGCTTCCACTCTTCTCTGTTTCTATCTTTACGTAGCTGTTCTTCCCACATCTTCTACCTATCTTTTTAATTGTCTTCCTCGTTTTCTTTTGTCAGCATGAGCAGCCATTCTGTCGCTTTCTTCGTCCATTTGTCAATTTCAATCTCTTACTAGACTTAAACTTTTACTACTCTGGCATAGAGAGACTATCTGTCAGATGAGACCCGTATGGTATAAAAAAGAGAGAAACTAAATGACAAAACTTTAATTTAGAATTAAATAAAACGCTTATATTGAAGGCAGAATTGCCGATTATATCCTTACTCGTTCATTATTTCCAGCTAAAACATAACGATATATTCTCTTAAAGTGGTCCAGTTTCTCCAAAGAAATAAATGGGCTCTTATTTCACATCAGGGCTCATTAAAATTGATGGGCTCATATTAAATGAGTAATTGTGCGAGTCTATCTTACTTGTAAAATCGGTTCATAAGTTTTTTGCAAACCCATAACTCCTTTTAAAAAGATTTTAATGAAATTTCGTGAAGGAAATGAACTAAAGATCATAAACACCATTGTTTCTTAATACGACCTCGGTCACCAGAGAATGCTTGTTTTTGTAAAACTTATTTTGCGAAAGTTACAACTTATAGATATATTTCTTTAATTACTCGATTTTGGATTTCACTAATAAGTACATACAATGTTTCTTATTTAAATTACACTTAGATTAATAAAATACACTATATTGTACATTATTTGGTATTATAGAAGAATATAGAATTTACCAAATTTGCGTATTAATAAATAGTAGGTAATAAATAAACTAAATACAAAAAATATTGCTTATTTGCAGTTTTTTTTAGATGTTTAGAGTTAGTTATAATATAAATGTTTTAAAAATATATGGAGAACGAACTTGTGTTGGGATAAGACTAGTAACAGACATCGAATTTTAATGTCAATAATTAAACGCGAATTTCAAGACTATTACAACTTCCTGACACCTGATGATATTGAAAAGCACAAAACGAGTCGACAATGAGTTAGTGATTAGTGATAGTGCACGTTAGTTGTAAGTGCTAAACAGTGGTAAGTGAAAATAAATTACACAAGAACAGAGTGTCTTCTCCTTAACACATTAAGTGCTCTAATCTCGGATCCGAGTGGAGCGAGGTCATAGTAGCGGTGACTTCCACTCAAATCCGTGCGATCTTCACGTTCAGTTTTTTAAACTATTGTATGCCGACCACTCGGATCCGAAAAAAATTTTTTTAATAAAAATAAAAATATACATTCATATATTATATTAATCAAAATTCACCATAAAAATTGGTTTCCAGCTATTACTTTTTATCCATTGATTAAGCATTCGATGAGAGAGATACTTTAAGTATGTGTTATTCGACACTTTCTTAGTAAATAAGGCTATATTTAAATTACTTAGAAGTCATAAGAAAGGGTAGATCGTAATGTTCCATGATATCTAAGAGGAAATGTATTAAATAAAACACGTTTTTTAATACAAATTAGTTCATATTACTAGTACACAGTTAGACTGTGGCAAAAATTATTATTCAATGAACTAATTATCCATTAAAATTTCTTATGATAATCACAAACATAAGTTAATGCTTATAAATATTTATAATATACCGTAAATTACCGTCATACGAAAGAGATTTAACTATCAATATTAACTAATAGTTCAGATTAGCCGGTGCAATTAACTTAAATTATTAGGATATTCGTCATTTGAGACGTCAATTTATTTGCTCAGTTCTAATTAAGAAAATAAACAGACCTACAATGTATAAATTGCTCTCGTTATGAAAACTTATTACTTGAAATGAATCTCACTTAAGGAAGACTACTAACGAACGGTCATACCGCTGTATATTTGTAGTTCAAAATAAATTTATCGACAAATTATTTCTATTAGAAATCACGTTTTAATTGTTATCACTACGTTTTATTTATCTCTTTATTTCATTACAAAATTACATACATTATTTGAAATGTTAAAAATAATTTACACAATACCGTTACTGTCAAATCACTTTGCGAAGCTCCAAAAAAAAATGATGGCTGAATAAACGCAGAAATGACTTTGCTGCTTGTCCTTTTAGTATTTTTAGGGCGTAGATATCAGATAGGGGACTATCTGCCATCTTGCTATTCCAATGGATTTTCTTGACAAAACTTACATTACCTATACATTTGATTCTCATAGATTTATGATTAAAGTTAGCCCGCGGGTTTAAAACGCAATTCTTTAGCCCGCCTTATAGAGTTATTATTTTCATTAAACCTATCCACAGGTCTTCACGTAGCTAGCAGCAATTATCTGTGGTCTAATATTTTTAATTTGTTATCTTATTTAAACGTTTAATACCTTTTTTGTGTGAGAAAGACGGAAATTGTAATTAAGCTTTGATAAAGATAACTGTATATAGATAATATCAAAATAATTAAGTGATACATGCTCTAAATGGTACAACTAACACAAGGATAAAATTTAACTTGTTTTGTTTGTAAAGTAAAATCTCTAGTTATGTCACTCTCGAGACTCTGTCACTCTGAGGGCATAACCACCAAAACAACTTCTAATTAGACGTGTTTTAAAGGTCGCTTGATAATCTTTCGAGGGCTAAACAGCTATCTGGTTGCATCATACTCTTACTGCAGATGACAAAGTTGACATCCTACTCCCATGAGGATTAATATGTAGCCCTAATTTGCTTAGGAGAAGAGAAAAGTTAGTGGTACTTGAGAGTAGATCCGCGCTTTGAAACTGTTTATTTTTGTTATGTGCGCAATTTATATCTCTTCTCTTACATGGAAGATATTTTATAAGAGACATATTTATAGTAAACATTTTTTTGTCCTAGGCGTGACAGACAGCCCCTTGTGCAGAAGCTGTTCAGTGCAGAGGAATCAGTCATCCACGTAGTCCTGGAATGCAAGGCTCCAAGGATTTCTGCATGCTAAAGAGCATGCAGAAATCCTTGGAGCTGTGACGTCGCTCCGTGAAGCCTGTGAAGTGCCCAGGAGACTTCTGTGCTTCTGGCAGGAGCTGGGCTGGCTAAATTAGACAGGGCTTTACGCAGAACAGACCAATTATGAGTCTAAGTATGGAAACTGAGTCCACCAACCTAACCTAACCTAGAGAGACATAATATGACATTTACTATTTTAGGTGCTGTTCTTATGTCCGGTATAAAGCTGTAACATTTCCCGCTTCATCATCATCATCTAGTTTATATCACTACCCTCACTATTATTTGACTCCTTATGATTTATGTAAGAAATGGTCTAAGCTAAGTTGAAAAGATATCCATGTACAACTGACTTTATGAAATGCCCCTTACTTCTCATCTTGACAGGCACGCATTATTAAACTAATTACAATCGATACAGATTCCATCAACTAGAAAATATACAACTAATTCTGAGAAAGAAATTCCGGAATAGACCATTATAACATAGCGTCAAGTTTTTCTATTAGCTATTATTGCATTTTCTAACAATAATACATTTAATGAATGGACCGTCTTGGCACGTGCCTAATGGCTGCATTTTTCGTTTTTCATTCGTAAATACCGTTTCTGTGCTAGCTCGTTATATGCTGTGAAGTAAATTAGGATTAAATTAATGAACTTTAATTAAACGATCAGTTTGTATACTTCATTCGAAAGCTATTTAATGCCGGTGTCAAAAATTAACGTCTTCCTCTCCGCAATATCTGACAAAACCTCTTTAAGCACAGACTAACAAAGCAGCAATAGCAAAAAAACGTGTGTATACTTATAAGCGTAACGTGATAAAAATATTGTTGAGTGGCTAACTTCAGGGCGTCGGTTTTTTGTGACGGTCTGCGGGAGTCGATTTTTGTGACGGTGTGCGTGCGCATCGTAAAAATTTACTCTCATCATTTTTCCCTATCGCGCCAAAAGAAGTATAACTTCAATAAATAAATATACACAGTATAATTTTCTAATACTGACTTTTCAGATGTAGAAAATAAACTTTTTAAATAAAGAGACATAGGAAAAACGAACCTCTCAAACAAATAAACTTATACGAGCTTGTATGCACGTATGTATTTAAAATTGCATACCTATTATATATTTTATAGCGTCTGGAAATAGTATTCTTAATCAATACATCTCAAACATGTCTAGATATAGTAATCTGTGGGCGTATTAATATCCACGATCTATAGATTCATTGCTTGCCATAACCTAACGAGATGATAAGCTCCTTAACAAAATCCGACGCCTGAGTAACGATGCATAGCAATTTTTTTTATGTGCAGCTTCGTACATATAAACAAGCATTCAGTAGATATTATCGTGGTTCATAAAACTTCTTCAAATAATTTTGAAATCATTCACAAGTTAAAAGAGAATTCAATCACAACTACAATACTACATGCCAACTTCCTTTAAACATCCACATCGTATCCCAAACTATAATACTAATTGAAACATCTGAAATTATCGTTTTTTACTTTCTCTTCTTCATGTGTCCTTTTTTAATATTGCCCTGTTCGCTGTTTATTATGTTTGAATTACTATGTTTTGTTGTATTAGATTTGTCTTCATAACTATTTCTTATGTTGTTTTGTTCCAATAACTATATCTCATGTATCCACTAACTATGTTTAAGAATTATGTTTTACAATATTCCTGCAAAGGGGTGCTACCGACATCTTCATCTATATTACATTAAACTAAAAATTATCACCAAAACAAAAGTATAGACTCTATCAGCAGTAGGAATAACGAAATAGGATCATTCATAAACGAAACGCATTTTCATAGTGAATAATTGTAAGCGAAAAAAATGTTTGTTTATATATATATATATTATATTGGTGAAGATTGATTGAAGGAAATTAATAAATTAAATATATTTCTGATTTTTCATCTGTAGTCTGTAAGTACCAAAACCCGTTATTCCGCATACAGTTGGGGCCATCATCTCATAAATATGATCAAGGTACGTTGTATAACATGGAGCCAACCAGAGCAGTTGAATACCACACAGAATTATATCAAATCCGGATGCGTCATAGTTATTACAAAAATATTTAATTTGACAGAAACCGCACACATACAAAAGTAGGAATTGCAATGCGAAGAAGCATAAGAAACATGGCATTATTTCGTAGAATATTTTTCCACTCTTTTGAATGTATGTGATTGAGCATTCTGTATTTCAAAATGAGAATGCTGTTATTTGTAATTTATGAATTTTTGTGTGCCAATAAGTGGCTGTCACATTGGATCTTGTATTTTATTTTTTCTTATGTAGCAATACATCAGTGTGCCGTTGAAGTATTCCATAAGCAGATTTATCCCCCCATCCTACCCCTGGTCACCAAAAGTCAGCAAACTTCTCAAAATAATAATTACTATTGACGTAATCACCAAATAAGAAAATTAAAGTCCACCCAATCAAGCTTTTGTAAATAAATAAATAAGATAAAAAGAATAAGACAATATTATTTGAGAAATGTCTTGACTACATGAATTAGCAATAATTAACTATGCCTCTAAAAAAACTATTGCTTCGCCGGGAACCTAGGGCCTTCGGTGACTGCCTCCGAGGGATGGTCCATATTTCAAATATGTAAATAAAATTAGGTATTTATTTAAATTCCTTCCAGTTTTTCTACATCCACCGCTACAGTTAAACTGCTCGATATAATATATCAACGAATCGAAAGCGGAAAAAACGTGCCTACTTTATTACTGAATGGACAAATAAATTCACTTAAGTCGGTGAGATAATAGCCTGAATCTGACACTGCGCCGATATTTTGTAAAAACAATCGCCAATTGACACTACGGCCAACCGTTGACCCTACTAAGTGTCCCCACTTATTGAAGGTATATTTATTAATATTGATAATTAAATCAGGATTCTTAGCTCAATTATACATTTTAATACTGCATAGTTTATGCGTATAATATTAAGGGTTTGCTTTTTTGTTTGTAACGGATATCAAATTACTAAACTTATTTTGAATCAAATCATTCATGTAGGTTACACTTAAATTCTAATCTCAAACACACTGAACACTCTCCATAGTAGATTCGGTAGAAGATGCAGACACCCTATATCTCAGCGCACCGGCAAGGGATCAAGCCACTCGAAATGTGACTCGTCAACAATTCGAATCGCTCATCATCATCATCATCATCATGTCATCGTTGGACACGGTCAAGCGGCAGGAGCGGTGGCACCAGAGGTGAGAACAGTACTCCATGTGTGGCTGATTTTGCGCTTTATACAGTTGCAAGCGGTGGTCCGGACTGAAGTACCGTCTCGCCTTGTTGAGCACACCAGGCTATTTAGCCTTTCCTTCCAAATGACCGAAACTGAACGTCATTTGCTATATTCCCAGTATTCCGATACTAGCTGAGGCTTTAAGGAGAGTGTCAACGAATAGAGGAGTAGCTACTTATATTCATGTTGTATTAATAGAAACGATTTATTACTTTATGCACTGTACGTGACATATACTAGGGGCAACGCTGTGACACGACCTTTCTGTTGATATATTCGGTTGCGTCCGTTTTCGCAAAGATCAACGAAATAAACATGCTTCAGGCTCAATCTAGGGATTGGAAAGTTCATTACGTTTATTTACGATGTGTCTTACCATATGTTTTGGATAATCTTGAGCTTATGTAGAACGGGTTCATAAATGAGAAACAGGTTTATATGTATTATAGGAGAAATATTCCTTACGCATCGCTTTATGGATTACTGTTTTATTTCTAAGCAAAATTTTATGTCAATAAACGAATTCAATACGTAATTTCGATATATGTTAAGTTTATGATATTGCGAATTAATATTAAAACATACGATTTATTTCCAATCTTTACAAAAGTAGAATATTAATATTAGATTTGTTATATACATTTTTTCCTTTTGAAAACCACCAACAGACCATTGATCGCAATCCGTTCACGGGTAAAGGACTCCTCCAGTTGTCCAAATATCTATAATATCCATGGCTTTCTTTCTCTATTTTTTCGCCGTTTTTACGGCACCCTCTACTCCTTATTCCCCTTGGTCCTTTCCATATCCAAGTCCACCTTTTATCTGTGCATCTTGCTATTTTCTATATATATATTATTGATGATATGATTTCTGGGTAGTCGGGAACCTGGGATTTTGTTATTTGCAGTTTATTTTAGTGTATAATATATTGCTATACAATAACTATGAATATACATAAACAATGTTTTGCTTCCTAGAATCCAAACGGTACTAAATCGACTTTTCATCCAATTAGAGTAACAAGTAGAGGGCAATGCGAATGTATAATAAAGTCATAATGTAACACCGGTGGCCGGTAGGGGGCGCTAATCTGACATTAGTGGCGGTGTATTGTCACACTCCACAGTGAAACCACAGAGTAAGTGAATAACAGATTCATAAAGAATATACATTTTATAAGAACAGCACTCGCGAACCCTCTGGCATTGAGAGTGTCCATGGGCGGCGGTATCACTTAACATCAGGTGAGCTCCTGAACAATCAAAATGGGACGGAATAGAACACTTATAAATAAATCTTCACCTGCTAGGGTCCTATAGAAAAGAACGGTATCTGGTAGCTACCGTCAAAGTGCATATTGCCAGAATTGTTTAATAAAAGCTTTGAAACTCAGCGACTTTTTAAAGGATTCTATTCAGATTATAGTATAGTGCAGAGCAGGAAGAAACGGCTCCGTCTTTATCGATTTGTAAAGTCGTTTTATAAGAATTACATAACTTGTTACTAATTAATAAGTTCAGATTGATGAGCTGTAAAGGAAACAATTTGATAAACGAAAGTACGAGCAATCTTCCCGCCTTTCAAAAACCTCTATCTGTTATAGCTCTGTAATCGCCAGTAGCCATCGAGCTGAATTTATTAGCTTAGAGGGAATTGTAGTTACCTATTTATTGGAACGTAGATATCGATTCACGTATCCCTACATTGCGGAACAGCACATATACGTATATGAAGTTATTACAATTAAATGTAGTTCTCTGACAGATATGAATTTATTACTCGACTTTTCTCGAACTTTCGATCATTTAAATTAATATCTATAGCTCTTTTATTTTTTATGTATTATATTGGTAGTTTTTCTATAAATGTAACTTCTTCAAAGGTCGTGCATTTAGATACCAGCTAATCACTACATATTATAAAACAAAGTCGCTTCCTCTGTCCTTACGTCCCTTTGTATGCTTAAATCTTTGAAACTACGCAACGGATTTTGATGCGGTTTTTTTTTAATAGACATAGTGATTCAAGTGGAAGGTTAAATATGTATAATAACAACCATTAAATAGTGGAGAAGTACTGTTATTTTTGAGGTTTCTAATGTGATGTCGTAAATAATTACATTTTTTCCGCTTACATTGCAAACGCAGGCTGAACCCTACGAGTTTTATCAAAATAATGTACTAAGTATTGTACACATTGAAAAGGTCTACAGAAAAGTCCGTGATGGTATATGTCTATCTCTTATGGATAACCCACATTTTTATATACAACGTTCACAGATTTTCTGTAGTGTATTTAGTATCAGCATTGCACCCGTGCGAAGTCGGGGCGGGTCGCTAGCACAGTATAATATAATTTTATGAATACAGAACTACAATCTACATCCATCTAAGTAATTTAACAGATTTGGGAAGGATACGTATAGATATTTAATGTAAATATTTTAAATTCAATTAAATAGTTTATATTCAAACCCAATAATTATTTTTCTAAAGCGTTGTAAATTATAACAGTCTGCAATTAAACTCAATACAATTCTCTAATAGTATAACAATTAATCAACATAGTGACAGGCTTAAGTTTTGTTACAGACTAAACATTGTGTTGAAATATATATACATTTAATTTAGTTTTTATCATAGTTTATTTTCTTTTAAAATATTATAAATATGTTAGCATCATCTTCATTGCTGGAAGCCGAAAGCGAACTAGCGAACTGTACGTATGCTAAAAGGCCAGCAACGCACTAACTGAAATGGGCAGCGATGACTGCCCTTTTTAGGGGTCCCAAAAGAGCATTTATATCAACCAATAGCGTGTATTTTTTCTCGATCAGGGAGATCGAGGGATTCTCACCGTCTCTCAATCGGTCAATCCCTCTGTATCTTTTCTTCGGCAAAGTCGGTAAAAAAGTTCTTACGTCCGAGATAAGGAAGGACTTAATAAATAGACAAAATTACACAATTCTCACACTTTTGATTAAAAAGCTTACACAAAACTTGATTTACGAATGTTATCTGAAAGAAGACTATTTTTTTCATTAGTATTACATGAAAAAGTATTCACATATGCAGGATATTTAAGCATACATAATTATTTTAAAATTGAACAATTTGTCACCAACGACTTGTTACATGCTAATAACATATAACATCAGAAACTGTGAAAGTGACGGATCGACACATTAAAATCGATTTCACGGTGAGCCTTTAAGACGTGTCATAACCATTTTGGTGTATTTCAATTAAGCGGAACAATATATTACTGAGGTCAAAGATATAGATAAACAATACTCTATATTCTGAGGCGTATCTGAAATAAATCATCTGCGTAGGTGGCCGCAACCCGCAATTACCAATTAAACGCCTCGTACGAAATTCGAATTTCAAATTCAAACCTTGCTGCACTTCGGGAAAAAAAATATGTGGAATTTGTAATTCCATGTTACAAATTTGGTAACACTGTTCACGACAAACGGTCCTTTCATTATTATTGGCACTAGACAATAGATATGTCAGTAGGGTTTGTTTGTAGCAGTCAGTCTTTTAGATCGGTTTTGTCCATGATGGTACATCAACAAATAAAATAGTACATCTTACATCTTTAATGTTTGTATAAAATATGTTTTATAGTCTATCACATCAGTGTTTTAAGACTTTGTTAACTAAATACAGGTTAAATCGAAAATACTGTTCTTAAACAAATGGTATATTATATACCTACGTGTATATTTTTTTTCAATTAAAATAATTATCTCTAATTGAAATTTTGCGTTTTAAATTAATAAATAAATTAAAATTATTATATTGTTAAGAAATAAGTATCTCAATACAGGAACAAAATTATGTAATTTTTTAAATTATCATTTTTATAATTATTACTATGTAGCTTAAGAAAGATATATACTGTATATTGTTCCAATATCAGCTACAACAAGGTTATTGAATGAAGATTTTTTTTCATAATATTCAGGGTTAAAGAAACTAAAATAGCCTTTAAAATATATTTATTAGGCATTTAACAATAGAATCTATATTAGGCAATACATTTGGTGAATCTTCTTAAACAATCAAATACATGAGCATGAGCATAATTTATTTAATTACAATTGTAGAGATAATATCATTTAAAAATGTACTTTGATTACGAAAAATTCAGACATACTTTAAGAGAAATGCAATATTTTAATAATTACATTGAACTACTTACATATAATATACAATACTTTATATAATAAGAGTAATTGAAATAAGTATCATAAACACGGCAATACGGGTCGACCTACTGCTAAACTAATATTATGTACAGTCTTATTATCGTAAATTTGTCTTAAAACACATACAACAGGGTACTCCACAAAAATAAAAGAAATATACAAATCCTAAAAATTATATTTTTACAAAAATATATCAGTTTGTGAATCTTAACACAATTCTGTTTCTATATATTTTGACTAAAAACGGCATAAAACTCTTAAAAAATAATCTATTTGTATCATCAAGTATATGTTACGTACGTAAGTATCGTTTTATTTTTAATATAATAGAAGAAAAATGGGCAGCAGCCTCACCTGATGTTAAATGATACCGCCACTCATGGACACTCACATTGCCAGAATGCTCGCCAGCGCGTTGCCAGCCTTTGTGTTCAGAAATACTTCAGCGGGCAGTTCCACACAATGGTGGTACACGGCAAATGCGGCCTTTAAAACGTTCACTTCTTTACGTAGTAAGCAGCCGGTGTCTAAAGTCATATTAATTTCAATGTTAAATCATCGAAATTATAGTTAAGCTAATCTGAATGGAATTTATAGGGATTTTAGACTGGTTAGTATAAATGGTAGGTAATATTATTATTGGATTAGTGGTTTGTCGTGAATAGATATCGAAGAAACGTACGTAATATATTAAACAATACAAGACAACAACAAAGACTACGAAGAAAATTGTCATACAAAGTCTCGTTTATATTTCAAATTTTTAAATATAATATAAATGAGGGAAAACACTTTAAAATACTGGCAATTAACTTAAATAATTTCTAATGAGTATTGTAAAATCACATTTGAGTATTCATAATCCACTCCCAGCATTGGGTGTCTTCACGAAGTATGTAACTAGAGTCCCCTTTCCCTTAACAAACGTGGGACCACGGCATTCACAAGTGTAGCCGGCATTCATTAGTACTCTGAAATTTTAAACGCCTTTTAAAATATACGTCGCAATGTGTATTAAAAGTATATTTGCTTTTTTATTTCACTTAGACAATATATAAAGCCTACATTACATTGTTAAACAAAATATACGAAACAGAAGGAATTTGTCATATAATACAGAAATAAAAAGAACTGACATTGAAAAATAATCAATCTTGCCGAAGCTCTGATGAATCATTTTTAACAAACGTAATAATTTATTGAATAGTAAAGCATGTGAGATTTTTCGACAATTTAATACTTGATATTTTATATATTTGTATATATTGTCGCTCATGGATAGTAACTACGTAACACTTTTAACACATTTGATCTTACTATGGAATAACGAACATTATACAGTAAAGTCGACTCTCGTTAATTCGAACCTGTGTACTTAGTTTTAAATACGCGAGCGCCGCCCTAAGTGCCATCTACTCACTACTAGTATTATAATAAGTATTCATAAAAGACGTATGTCTGTGACATGTATGTAGACGATACTTACTTAGCGGTATCTTCTGTGACCTGTATCCGTCCCATCATGCCTGTGGAGTCCATTCGAGAGGCAACATTCACTGTATTACCCCAAATGTCGTATTGAGGCTTTTGAGCGCCCACAACCCCGGCTATTACTGGGCCGTGGTTGAGACCTAATGGTTTAAAAATATGGTCTATGGTTAGCATCATATTAATTGCACTAAGTATTTTGTGATAATCAGTTAAATTCTACATACCAATCCTCAGTTTAAATCTCTGAAATGACTCCCGGTTGATCTGTTCTAGTATAGTCATAAGAGCGATCGCGAATTCAACTAAAATTGCAACTGTGTGTTCCTCTCTCCGGCTTGCGTCCTAAATATAAAAAAATAATATAACGTTAAAACGAAAAGCCCCCACTTTCTTCCTTTTGACATATTAACTGTATTTGACAACAATATATGCTTTATGCTTATTTGTTTAAAATAGCTTATCTATCAGCTTATGTACAAGAAAAAAATATATTTAAGCTAACTAGCATCTGTAGGCACATACACATAACCAACACAAGACAAAAAATTAAACCAAATATATGAAACTAAGTTCTACTTCATCAGTACAAATGACGTCTTTCCTGAATTATGCTAACATAGCATATCCGATCTGTGACGACTTCAGACCCGCCAATTTAGACTGGTTAAAGATCCATCATTGAAAGAACTGTTCTCTCCTACACGACCTTCTTTCTGAGAGTTACCCTAATTTTTTTAATACTTACGGTAGGTTCTTCTTTCCCCGGACGAAGCCCAGACGCGATCATATAAGTGCTTCCAATGGTCTTAATCTTCTCAATACAGCTGAATTTGGGTTTCAATAATAACTAAAACAAACATTTTTAAACATTACACAACAAAATTGCTAATTGTATTATTTAACTAAAATACAATTACTTAAAACACCGTCTAATCTTCATTCCGAGCAGGGCTATTAAATATATTAAAAAGGTTACATATTAATTAAAACTTATACTTTATAGATATTTTAAAATCTTTTTAGACTTTTTAAAATCTTACCTTATCAAAATCGCAAATAATCTCGTTGAGCAGCCTCAAGCACTCCAAGCCTTGTTTATTGACGTCTGTCTCATCGTAAAATTCTTTGTAGTTGGGAATCGAAGCGAACATAACCGCTATACTCGAGTAACGCTCATGGTATAATTCATCCTACACATTTGTATTAAAAAAACAAAATTAAATCACTATTTGAAAGTAGTTAATAAATCGTTAAATTGATAGCGTGTAGGCCTTTTATAGTACTAAAGGCATGAGTTCGATTCCCGACCAATAATAAAAATGTCTAG
The DNA here is from genome assembly GCF_905147795.1 of Pieris rapae. Lineage (NCBI taxonomy): Eukaryota > Metazoa > Arthropoda > Insecta > Lepidoptera > Pieridae > Pieris > Pieris rapae. The sequence goes on along the minus strand of NC_059512.1, from coordinate 10,359,865 downwards.
TAATATTTGCGCAATTGAATTATATCACTTACCTTGGAAGCAACCGAAGTCAAGAAATGTTGAGCGACGTGAGCAGGGAGTATATTTTCTAGTAAAATCTGTAAATAATCCAAGCTAAATTTATCTCAGCAATAGTAAATGAGTATTATAATTATTTATCAATAGTTTTTATTTTATATTATAATGGAACGAATTTCCTTATCGCGCGTTGCGAAAGGCGGGCAGATGGAAAAAAATAAGACCAAAAGCTGTAACGACACTTTTGATAGTTGAAAGCCGTACGGCGTGCGCGTGTTTCTCTCTCTCTCCCTCTCTCTCTCTCTCTACTAGAAAGCAAGCAAAATATTCATTTCGTTTTCAATGTATGAACAGTGTGATGTCGCGACGATTATTTTTTATTTTATACTAGCCATATTTGTATTACTTTTTATTTATAATATAATCAAAACACAAAAAGGCACTAAAGGAATGGTACACTGCAGTACTCTACAAATAAATATATCTATTAAACAAAAATATAATAACTTCTTGGATCCAACCAAATTGTAATGTCATCAACAAAAATAACAATGAGTTCTTAAAATCTAGCCCTATCAAATAACAAAAAAACTATTTAATAGTTATTAATGCTTTGTTCGTCAGGAACAATAAACAAATTAGGAAAACAGCTGATGGGACATGGCAGAGAGCGGCGTACTGCAGACAGGATCGGCAGAATTTGGAGTAGGCCTTTTCCAAAAAAGGCCACTTGGAAAATAATGAGACAAAATATATAAAGGTGTTTATTACTATTGCTAATACTTTCATTTCAATTTATTTGTACCTTATTAATTCCCCTCATTGTCTCAACTTCCTCCTGCTCAAATTTTAGCTTGTCTTTCCATAAAAAGTCAGTTCGAGAAGTGAATTCGATTTGCCTGTCCAGTATGTGTAAAAGTGCCGCTAGAAAGACTAGTACTAGGCCCGCTTTGGCTGAATATGGAAGCATTGAGAATCTGGAAATACCTTGAAGTAAATTTATTGACACGACTTCCTAACATATAGAAACAGTTAAAAATAATGAGTAAAAAAATTAAATTAAATTTCATTGTAGGTCGATAGATATTGGTCCTTCGGTGCGGAAAAACTGAGGCAATTAAATTTACTTTTAACTACTATTTTTTGTAAAAAAAGTAAAAGATATTAAAGTTTTTATATTGGATTAGTATTTCCGTGGAGAATTCATTGTGCATTTATCATTAGGCTATGAGCAAGGCAAAGGCAATGTTTTACAAAAAATGTTGTGAATCTTACCTATCTAAAGCTAAATTGAAATACTTACTCGGTATCAAAATCCCGGTACTGGTACTGACTGAACAGTTCCGCGGAGGCGAAAAGTGTGATGTGTGTTATCAGAGTCGCTACCATCAGAACAAGTTTCAGAACAAATCCAATTCTAAGAAATACGGATATTGAAGCTAGAGTCAGTACTGAGCTGTAGAGGTAACTCTGAAAATATAAAAATTGCGTACGGTACGTCAAGACACTTATATAAACTTTAAGAAATGGTGATTCAATTTTAAAGGCAAGGTGTCCTTATAGGAAGAGTATTTGGACCACAAAGTTTGACAATAGTTATAAATAACCTAATTGCATGACTATTTTATGACTGATGGTGCGGTTTTGTTTTACAATTGATCAATCTGAACGAAACAAACAAAGTTTGGTCCTTTTCCTCGCAGTATTGCGATAGTGATAGATTGAGCGAGGAATGCACCAGCTCTGGGGTCATCAGTGCTATCTACCAGGCACCAACTTTCTTTAATATATACAATATTAGTTTATTATTAATTTACGTACCGGAGCAGATTCAACATCTATATTAATTGTGATTCCGGTGATATTCGTCCCATTATCACTAGTATAATTCTTCACCCATACTTCTGTCGGAAATTCTTGGATCAGATAAGTTTGGAACTGAAATATTATTTTTCTTCTATATTTATAAAATACGCTGATAAGTTTATTTGTTTTAATGAATAATCGCAGGAGATGAAGTTTCGAAATGGAACAGCATTCATGTTTCCATATTATTTATTTATATTTCTACGAAAAATCAAATCAATTTAATATTGGTGCCTTAAGAGTAACACCGCATTACTAATTTAAATTATTATAGTTAAAAAAAATTAGTTTAGCCATGTTCTCAAACAAGTTGGAGTGTTACTACTATGTAGTGAATAGAAAATTAAAATTTTTTTTATATATATATTGATTTGACAAGAATTCAATATAATAGGTAAGATTTTAAATAAAAAGAATAACTGTGTTAGGTTTACCCTGTAACAACACAGTGCAATTAAAAAAAACAGTTAAAACTCTGCAAGCTAGTTAACTACATTTACAAATCATATTTCATAAAAAACAGATAACAAAATTTTTCATGGCCTTGGAGTTTTTAACGCATAAAAAAATATATAAAAATGAAACTTACAAGATTAATAACTGCGCAGGCGCCGATTAAAACAGCTGATACTAAGAACATTGTCAATCTTATGTAGCTGTTACTGGCAACTACCTGGAAAAATAGATCAATAATTTAAGCTAAGTTTACAGTTTTTATTTAGTCCTAAAGTCTAATTGCACTCTTTGATAGTAAGTTTACGTCTCTTTCTGTCTTATTGTGTTTACGCTATGATGAAAAGAGGGAACAAATCAGTTGTGATTGCAAATAGGTTTATGGAAAATATTTTATTTGACTGATTCTATTTAGTAAATTTAAAAAGTTTGATCCCTATGGCAGTGTACCTTTAACGTTGGGAGCATTTCTTTGAAATTGCGAAATTTATTCGTAATATTTTTTTTTAAATTGTGATTTAGTTAATATAATTTTTACCTGACCAGGCTTGGTACAGTTGTCTGAATAAATATCCGTCACATCCGATAGGAGATGCATCCCCCTTGAAGGGAATTGTCCGTCATACCACGACAAATACAAAAAAACTATTAACGTTACGAATGTAGGGCCAAATGACGCGTACAGAACAATACCTCTGGAAATAGAAAATGTCATTTAATGTTGCTTGACCAGAAACAGACCAATCTGAGGGCTTAAAAAAGAATTATGTTTTAGTTATCTGTAAAAATTAAACTAAAAATCCAGGGCCAAAGCTTTGACTTCTATAGATACTGAGGATTGGAGGGTGTCTGACCCTCGGTCCACATTTTAAAGTCGGCTTTAGATTATTGTCATAGTTCACTCGTACGCCGTAATTTCCATCATTTTCCATTTCTAGGACTCAGATTTCAGTATCAGTTCCATGATCAATTCTAAAATGGGTGATCAACCTTCTGTGCCTGACACACGCCGTCCACTTTTTGGGTTGAAGGTTTCCTCACAATGTTTTCCTTCACCGTACGAGCGTACAGACATAACTTCTAGAATATTATAAAGTTAAAACTTACTTAGGTAATGTTATCAGCTGTATAAATGCCAATAAAATAAATAATGCGCACGCGCAGGCCACATAGTATTTGAACAGTGTGTCTGGTTGACTGCGATATTGATTCTCTTGAGTCCTATTTTTGAACCATAAGGTGATACGGCTCATGCCTTCAGAATTAGTGCTGGAAAAGACATTCTATGAATATAACCAGTCTGTTGGACAGAGTTCCCTTAAAGACGTTGCTCGTATGCTCGACGATACCAGCGATATTGTGTATTTAAATTTATATAGGTATAGTTTTTTTACCTTATCGTATTGTTTTAATACTGTATGGGTAGTGTATGTATTTTTGTAAATAATGTATTATATTATAATGTATATGTCATAGATAATATAATAAGAGAACATGATATTGTCATAGTCATGTTTCAGGTTGTAAACTGTCAATATGTCAAAGATCAATCGTATAAAGATAAGGAGACAAAAAAACTACCTGCAATCGCAACACGTTCTTTGTGGAAGTAGATTTTGCTCGATCATAGCCAGACTCTGAAATCATAAATAACAATCATAAAACTATAGAAACGTTTCGAAGTTTCCTTGTTCTTTATATGTTAGCAATTATTGTTGGCCTTCAATTTCTCTTAACGCTGACGTCAGGTCCACATTCCTTCTTGGATATATTATCAGCAACTTAGCTATTATGCTTTACGACCTCTACAAAGGATGGTCAATATAAACAAGGATCTAAAATATAATAGTAATAATAATAAAACAGTATATTACTCACCGAAATGCCAATATTTTTGGCTAAAGTTGAATCAGTAATATTTGCAAAAGGCTTGTCTGCGCCCCAACACTCCACATACTTTGTCATCTTGCTTGACGGCCGAGACCTACTGGGAACGCCAGGTATTGCTGGAACCATTTTCATAACAATATTTTTTTATTTAATTTTATTTAAAATTCTGTGAAAAAATATGGTTCTCTTCAAATTGAGATTTTTTCAGAATGCCACCCTTGCTACCCTGTTTTAATGTAAATTTTAAATGAAATAATATATTATATATCACATCACAGATTAAACGCGATTAATAATTAGAAAATTAGTGTCACTACCGTCGTCCGATATTATTACTTAATATTTAACACAGTCAGTGCGCACATCGGGTGCAGGCGCCGCTTTGAAAGCAACTCAAGTACTCCACGAGTCAAGACACATTGCCTTTAAAGTTATTGAATACACAAATAATTCAATATTAAAATGTAGTTCAGATGACGTAATGTGAAAAAATCTCAGTTTCAAGCTGCGATGACATATTCAAGTGGATATGAATAAAATCAACGTAAAAAGCGTGGACATATAAAAGTTGAAGTCCTATTCCCATAAAAGTCCATGTTCTATCCTCAAAAACAAAGGTAAACGTTAAAGGTTCAGGAACAAGCAAACTATATCACGCATAGAATAAAATAAATAAAATCTACAAATAAACCTTAAATAAAATCACCTAAATAGTTTCCTATTAACTATTCCATTTAAGTGATACACCTATAAATTATTTAAAATCTGTTGTTAAAAAATATAAAATGTTTATGAGTGATCCAAATCATGGAGTAAGTAATGGAAGTAATGTTATAAAAATAAAAACGTGCATTTACAACTAACAAGTAGAATCCATAGAAATTGTGCTCAACATTCTCGTGAATATCGGCGCTGAGTGCTCCTTGGTTGGTGTCGGTGTATCCGACTTGCGCTCTTTTAAACAAAAATTCATAAATAATTATATATATAAATAAATTACAACAATACTCGAATTATCCTGAACTAGCACACCGTAATGCTGCAGGGTCGGAATGTTTCACAATTTTGATCTGCATAAACATTCTTTCATTCTAACATAAAAAAAATCTAACTAGATTAGAGATTTTGTACATAAATTAGTAAATTATGCTATTTATTAAATAGTAGCAAGACTTAGTTCTAAAAATCAAAGTAGCAGATATATATAAAGATAACATCTACGGGACTCCAAACAAAGCATTATTTGCATCTATATTAAAAAGCATAACTTCCAGCCTCCTACCAATTTTAAGCTTCGTATGAACATCAAATTCCATCTTACCAGTTCCCATGATTGGACTAATAGCTCCAATGATGGATCCACTCCGACTTTTAGGTTTAACAATAGCTCCATTGCCCAAGGTATCTCCTGGATTAGCAGTATTGTTATTCTCAAAAGCCACACTTTTATGTCCGTCTACTTTTACTGATGCTCGTCTGCTAAGATCTGGAAGTTTAACAATAATTTACGTTACGTTCTCAAAATAATAAATTTTCTGACTAACTCAAATTTTAAGGTAACTTCCGAGTGAAGAAGCTATAAGCATATTTTTTTGAAGTGAAACTTCTTTATCGGCGTTGGAAAAATAGGGTCATAACAAAGTTTCATACCTTTTGTGTGTACACTAGCACACGCACACATTTTTTACATAAAGAACGCTCACTTTATAGAAACAGCTGTAATAAGTTTCATCAACAACTTTATATAAGTAATTATATCGTCCAAAAATAGGTCAAACCTGGATTCCTCATAGATTCGGCTCGCATTACTTTGGTGCCTTCCTGATCATTAAAACTGTGTTGAGACGGAGCTGGGCTGATATTCTCCCGCGGCTTCGTCGGTGATACGTCTTGGTATATAGAAGATACAATGCTGGCTTTTCGGTCTATCGTACATACAGAAAGACGACCATTGTCCGACGGTTTCTGAAATATTTTTCAAACATAATGAGAACTTCTCGTAAATAATAAATTCTCACAAAGTTTTATAAGATCTTAGCTTAGGTTTTTTAGTTACAATATCGATCATATAATGTATAAAATAAAGAAATCACTGGCACAACAACCTTTTTAGGTCTGGGCCTCAGAGTTCTGTATTTGTTTAATGCATAATAATAAGCAAGTAGATCAGCCTTCTATGCCTGACACACGCCGTCGACTTTTTGGGTCTAAGGCAAGCCGGTTTCCTTCACTATTCGAGAGAATGTTAAGTGCGCACATAGAAAGAAAGTACATTGGTGCACAACCGTATATCGAACCTACGACCTCAGGGATGACAGACGCACTCTAAAGGTACTAGGCCAACACTGCTTCGACCATTTAACATTTACGTAATACAAAGTTTGCGTGGCGTTTTAAAAATGTGTTTCCGTCTTTAATATCTCTTAGCACAGAATGAAAGAAAATAAAATTTTATAGTTATATAAAGACAAATATATAACCACTCTTATTAGCCGTTATGCAAATAAACCTCATTACTAAAACAGTGAAAAAGTTTAATTAAACGCAAAAATTCGTAATCTCTTCAAAGAGGTGTCCAAACTTTCCCCTGAAGTTAATAATCAAGGGATCAAATTACATCTTCAACTGTTATTTAAGCCAAGATTATTTTGAGATGGATTTGAAGAAAAACTAATCAAAGGAAGCAATCAACGTTAACTGGATCATATTTTCTTTCACAAAACCTCGTTTGAATGAATTATGGATATTATAATTGTGTTATTTTATATTTCTTCAAAAAAAAAAATTATTTATAAAATGTTGTGTAAAAACATAGAGTCAATAGTTTCGATTAAAAGAGAAATTATTCCTTCAAGTTCAAGGGTCAAGGGTCCCTCAAGGAAAGAGCGTACCAATTGATAAATAGCCGGTCGCACTTGCTAGCCTTCTGGCAATGTGAAATGTCCAAGGGCAGCGAAAGAATCAAGAAATTCCGTGACGAAAACAAACCTAACACACGATGACATAATATAGGTGCGGCCAATGCGCGTAAGAGCGGGACAGAGCGCATACTGCGTCTCATATAGCTCACGTATAAATAATAATTTTTTTTTTTTTAATAATGTCCTGTTCACTGTTTAAATATGTTTTTATTGCTTTGTTTTGTCCCATTACTTTTGTATAAATACCTGTATATCCTATTTATTTTGCACTTATATGCTTGCCTTATTTACTTTTTATTATCTTATTTTTAGTTCCCTGGAAGAAAATAAAAAGAAGAACGTCTCTCGAAAGCGATAAGGCCGCCAGTTGCCCTTCGTTTCATTTAATGTCAATTGTATTATATTTCTGTATGCAACAAATGTCATAAAATCTATAACAAATTAAAAATTTATTTATTTATAACTAACACAATTTCATTTACAACGCGATAGTTGTGTGACTTAAGTACCATAACCTACTAAATACCGATATATCTGAATATTAAAATTGGAATTATTTCGGAGACAATTAAATTACTATTAAGATAAGGAAATACGTCTAGCTCATTTCAACTTACAACTTCGATGAGCTAGCTTATCCTTTATAGTATATCAAATAATCAGTCGAATGGACAATTGTACTGATCGACTTGTAATACGTATTGGCTTGTGCATCGAAGCGTAGAATTGTAACATCGGACCTATGCATTGCCAATTACCTGAGCTATCGACGTGCAACAGCCTTTGACAATCTCATATACGTTATTACTTTGTACATCATATTCCCATTTGACTGAAACCGAGAACTTCCAACGCAATTGAAGTGAATGGGACTATCATGTTTCCTTTTTCTACAATATGATCAGCCTTCTGTGCAAGCAAATATAATCCCGAAAAGAAAGCCATTGGTGAAGCTGAAGATCAAATGCAAGACAAAGGATAGCATCGAACGATTAAATAGGCCAGGAAAATTAATATTTTACATTTTGTAACTTATAATTAGGGACAATTAAGTTGTTATTTTCAATTAAACCGCAATAATTTATTTACATTATAATTTTGTTTAGAAATTGTTTTTCAATTGCAGTTAAATAAATTTTTTCAAGGCACGCTTAAATAAGATAAAAAAAAATTAAAGATTTAATTCATATTCATCATTTAACTCAGTGTTTTCCGACGTGGGGCCCACGCTCCACTAGGGGGCAAATCTATTCATTTCCTATAATTTCTTCCAGTACCTATCATTTAAGTGTCTTAAGTGAATTCAATTATTTATTTAAAATTATGTTTGTTGAATATAGGACAGGAATATTATATCAAATCAAATCAAAAATCATTCATTCATGTAGATAACAATGTACATTTATGAACGTCAAAAGAGGAATATACATTGAATGCTTCTAATTTTACATTTACTGCCATTTCTCAAATCAAGGGCGTAGAACGGAAGAGAAGAACTGGCAATAAACTCTCCGCCACTCTTTATAGAAGCTAAGATCGGATACCATAGCATAAAAAAAGGTTGGAAATTACTGATTTATCTAAAGATTGTAAAGCACTCGTCCCCTCTTAATGCGATCTGTATTTTTAGAATGTATCCGACGTCATAAAACCTTCCAGTAAGAATAGCTATTACTCTTAATACATCTTCGATTAAATAAATCTGTTTCGAAATTCCTCACTAATTGTATAAAATTTACAATCAAACCAACATGATCTGAATTAATTAATTACATTGAAAGTGATAGTGTAATGCTTTTTGTTGAGTTGACTCTACATGTACAATGTAAAGTCATTGTATGATTAATGACATCGTAACAATGGAGCTCACTGATGAATTAGTGCTCTCTACTTTATAGTCTATGTTTATGACAGCTTTCATTCTATTTGGGTAGATGGTCCTGTTCTAAATTTAAAAAAAAATTCTGTTTATTTTTTTATAATACAGCAAAAAAATATTGTCATGTCCGAAAAAGGCTATTATATTATATATACAAAAATACTTACAAGCATTTATTTTCATCTACCCTCTACGATCAACCCCTATTTTTGATTTATTAGTGAAGAACTTGTAATTTGAACTCTGAGGTTTATATATAAAAAAGTCAGAAAATCCTAAAAAAAATCATTCAGTCTCTGGGATAGCATAGCATAATATTTCATGTTGGTATGTACTAAAAAGGTAGGCTAGGCATAAAAGAGAAACGAAGTTTGCGGAAGCGGCTAAGGGAATACTATAAAAATGTATCTATCTAAAAGATCTATGTTAGCCTTTTTCAGTCAACATGGTTATTTTCATTACCTTGGGTGGTACAATGAGATATGTCTCCACTTTGTGGTCAGCCAAGTATCCTTCTCTCGATGCTCCATCACCTGGTTCCACCTCGAATTTTCCGGCAAGTTGCAGCATTGTCGATTTTGTGATATGAACACGTCTGTAATACCATGAATTTTAATTAAAGATACGAATAAAATGAGCATTTAATACTGTTAATTAAAATCGATGAGCAGTTTTGGCCTAGTGGCCAAACAGGACAAATTATTGACAAATGATAATGAAACGATACAGAAAGCTGAAGCGCAGACGTTGTACTCATAAACCAAAGAAGCTATTTTTAATAGCTCGTTTTCTTACTCTTTTACTATTCTATTCTAGAGGAAAATATTAACATAACTCGGTAATCAGACAATTAAGTTTTGTCTTAAATGGGTACAGGTTCACACAGGAATTACACCTTTGACGCCAACATAATCACCTGAAGCACTCAACAGACTTGTTACATATTTCCCAGTACCCTCTTTAAGACTAAGTTCTCTAGAACCTTTTGGTTTTAAACTTACGTAAAAGCTAAGTTTCATACAAAACTTGACGCGGTTTTAAAACTTATATAGAGTGAAGAGACACTACTAATGAGCACGATATTTAAGAAATGCTTAAAGAAAACAATTTTTAACGGATTGAAGCTATGTATTATTATAAACCTATAATGATTTTACATAACTTTAATTTTTCCCGACGTTTCGCGTGCTTTACAGCGTGCGTGGTCAAGGTGACAGAAGACAAAAGGTGTTGGATCTCAAAGATAATCATAGGTGTAGAAAATGTTATAATATGTGTATTTATTTCCCCGGAGTTGATATCGACTAAAACATGAAGGATTTTTGCAGTATAGACACACAGTGTCCTCTATTGATTAAATTATTCATTGAGATCTCTTCTTAAATTATCTAAAATAATTATAAGTCTATAATACTACATAGCTTCAATCCGTTAAAAAGTGTTTTATGTGTAAAATTTTGTTAATAAAAGAACATATTAAGAAATGCTGTTTTCATCTTCATCAATAGCCATATCAAAATTCTTGTAAGCAGCTTCGAAATTAACTATATCTGTTACTCAGTTACTCACCCAGCGATCCCACCAGACTCCATATGATTTGCCAACGTCACATCATCGCTCCAGACGTCGAATTGCCATTTTCGGAGACCAAGCACGCCGCACAGAACATTACCTGTGTGGATGCCGATTCGCATGTCTACATTGAAACCTGTGGCTTCACGGACGAAACTGTAAAATTATTACACTTACCTTAATATTTAACACTCGCTAGTACGTTATTACTGTATTTCATTATAGAAATGGAAGTTTATAGTTTTACATTACTTGCCAAATTACAAAACAATAATGACAAAATCCATAAGTCAATAATTTTATTTAATATTATTCATGAAGAGAAACGTATGTTTTTTATAATATTAAAATTCACTAAGAAACAAAGATGAGGTAATTATCACTCTCTAAGTCAATCATCTATTAATTATCATTAAAAAAATCCTTTATTTAATCCAGTGAGGTTTTAAGTTGTAATATAGTAGAAAACTTTGAAAGCTATCTCAGAGCGTAAAGCGCTTTAAATACCGTATTGCGTCAATCATTAGCAGGCCCATGTTGACACAGTTATAGGCATGGTTAGGTCTCGACACCGGAAGCCCCGAAACACAGTAATAGCAATCACCCAGGATCTTGATTCTCATACATTGGTTCTCCTGAAACAATAAAAATTTAAAAATACACCACAGACAATACATATATATGTATGTTGAGAGCAGATTAGGCTTAAGCGTGACGCATTGAACATCAATTCAATTTCACCACATTACGCTTAATAGTGTATGTCACAATATTTTATTAAATGACTTAATTTTAGTTAAAATCGTTAAAATTAATTCCAGATAAAAATTTAAAATAAACATTTGTGCAATTCAAACGTTGTAGAAGGGATCCTTTAAAAATGTTGATAATATAATGAGACAAGTGTAATTTTAAGTTTAAGTTTAATATAAATTATTAATTTGGACAACAACTACAATGATTAAGTTTTTATTAATAATAAAATGGAAATAAATGGATAATTTTCATGTAATTTTATTATTAAATTAAATTAATCTCTCATTAAACTTTATTGCACATCTGTGTCTCTTTCTTTACTGTCGCCTTTTCGTTCCGTCTTTAAAATCATAAATTACCTACCAGATGTTATTGTTATGTGGAAAAAAATACCAGCAAAACGGCGTAGGAACGAGAGGTAGAAGAAGTGACACTTGCTTATGTAATAGCAAACATCGTTAGGAATCTGTCATATCTCAAAAAAAAGATGTTGAAGAAGTTATGTTGTACTAAAGATTATAAAATAAAAAATAATATACGTTTATTTTAGAAAATAAGATCATCAAGATATCACTTATTCCACGTCATCAAAATCCGAACCTGTAGGCATCCCTACTAATCGGCAAAGAAGATAGAGAATGTACGCTGAGAGAAAAAGCTCTTTTAAAAAAGCAAATCATCAAACAATACTACAATATTTAAAACAATTATAGCAAATTAATTAGAAGTAGCCAGCACTAGTTCCAGGCCCTTTTATCAACTAGATAATCGCCAACTTTATAGTAAGCCTTTTTACACAGCTTTTCTTTATAACTAGATATACTGTGTTTGCTATTAATCAATAATATTGGTCAGACGAATTCGGTGTAAAATCTATATCCACAGTCGACTACATAACATCAAGAGATAATTAAAGTTACAAATAAATATTTATAATTATAATTATTTAATTTATTATTATAATTATAATTTATAAATAAATATTATATAGCTTTCGAATAGTTCAAGAATATTATTATTTAGATCTGTCCTTTATAATTATAGTTTTATTTTTAATGAATTTTTAATTAAGAATAATAGAGTGAAAAAATCATTTGGTTTCCGATTTAACATACACCTCGCAAAGGCTTTAAGTTGTGTGAAGTCGAGTATTTCCGTATTTTGCTCATCTGAATGCCATAATGGACGATGCAGAAAGTTGATATCTGACGTGCTCTTATCGGTAAAAGGACTCGCGGTATTCAGTAAAACAGTTGTCGGGAACAAAGAGTGTCTATCACTTCCACACTCATGATAAGCAATAGCGTAGACAACACAACACAGAGACAAATATTACGCGGAATTTGTATGCTTTTATGAAATTCAACTTTTGACATGCTTTTGTGTTGGCCTATACGTTAAAGAAGCTTTTTTAAATGTACTTGCGTTTGTAAATAAATAAAGATTTAATAAAAATAAATACCTACTTTTAAACGTTTTATTCAGTAAATTTACATAAATTCATAATAAATTATATATGTAACAAAAATTATAAATTCGTACAAGGAAGGCTTTTAAATCTCCGTTCCTATAGAAGACACAACGTCATTACATTATATGAAAGGTTTAAGCCATAAAAACACACTACAATTTAGGATTTATGTAGCAATCAAAATAGGATTTATACTTTTTATAAATTAAATATTAATACTTTCACAAAAAATTGCGTCTTTATATTTGCTTTAATAGTTGTCTATAACCCAATTACTCTGTAGAGAAATACTGAGAAACAAAGAGCTATTGTGTTGCTAAATGAAAATTAATGACCATTCAGGTGGTCCATGTAATTGTTCTCTAATCAGAATTTATTCATTATAAGAACTAATGTGTACAAGTGTAATTGCGCCTACTAAAAAACAATTAGCAAAAAAAAACAATTTTATTTCATGCGCTTTTTTTACAAATATAATAATGTTTGAGCTTTGTTGTATTAAAGTACCTGTCTCTTTTATATCGACAGATAGAGACGAAAGTGTTCTTTATTATCAATAATGTAACTTCAGGTGCAGTAATATAATTTCATATACGATTAAACAGTACAATCAAGTTGATTGCAAATATTAATTAAACCCATATGAATTGTTACTGATGCGCTCTTAGTAGCAATATTCGTAATGAATAATTTATTTGACGAACTGATTATCATTTTAATTAAGTGTCGGTGATTAAAATGGTTGGAATTAATTGTGATACAGTTATTAAATAAGTTTGAAATGTGAAGTAAAGCAGAAAAACAAATAGGAGAAGAATGGCAAAGAGTCTTTTCAGAGTTGTTCTTATATTATTATATATAATATTATTATGCGTTAGAGAAATTTAGATCAAGCCGCATCAAAGATCGTATTCATATTAGTATATTTTATTATATATAATACTAGCTGTACCCTGTCACGCTTCGATGTGGCACGTAGTGATGGTTGAGAAATAAGAAACAAAATAAAGAATACATTTTATATAAGTTTAATTTTGCAATACGTGTTTACCTCGCTTCCGGCAGATGGCGCGGACACTGGTACACAACTCATCGTTGAAAATACTGTTTTTCATCATTCATTGTTGCCAAAAATAGAAAAAAAAATTTTTTGTACAGAATATAAATCACGATAAAATTTCAGCTCCATCAGTACCGAACTTTTTGAGTTTTTGAAGCGTACACAAACCAACATAACTTTTTTATATAAATAGAAATATACAATAAAATATAATATTCATAGATTTAACTTTTAGTTTTTCTGTTGGAAATCATAGCATTGTAACGGTTTATAAATATACGATTCAAAACGGTATCATTGAAACAAATAAAATTCAATAAACAAAAGATGGCGCAGGTATAAGTCGGCGCTTTTGAACTTATGATTAACACAGTTTTCGCCCTTTGTGCTATTTTAGAATTTGTTATTTAGAATTGATGTACCTTACCTAATCTTGCCTAATAAGTACTTATTGCGTTGTTTTTCTAATAATATAAGATTAGTCTTAGTTTTAAATATTTCAATAGTTATACAATCCTCCAAATATTTTTAATTAATATTCAATGTATTCAATGATATGCAGAACTGCATTTCTTGAAGTATGAACGAGTTTAAGCTACTTAAGGTACTAACAATACAAAAGGAAACTTCTGCAATTTGTTCACCCCCTAGATTCGGACCTATTAGAAAGGCGGACTGCGGGTATCAGTTGAGAAGGGCGATTCTCGCCGCAATTTGATAGTTTGCGAGCTACTACTAAGATTTAGCCTAATGTAATAAGAGTTACTAAGACAGTCTGAATATCGCATAGTGTAATAAGCACTTAAAGAAGCACTATTTACGCGTGTCTTGCGCACCCTAAATATTGTGTGAGATAGATGTATTTAGTTGCATTGTGGCGGAATTCACAAGAATTGCATTATTTATTAGTTGTGAATTGGTTTATGTTTTTACATGTTATGTTTGTATTATGTTTATAGCTTAGGTTTCTATTGTATTAGTATTAAGTTTCTGTAAAAATAGGAAATAAGGAAATAAATTGTCAAATTCTATAAATATATACAGCGATTAGGTGTCACAAGGACCTAAAAAAATAGTGTCTGACTGTTCAGGGTTGCGATTTAGTGACCATGATTCTTAAAAAGCCGAGACATCAAGCATTGTTATAAATTCGAGTTTCTAGTCTTTTTATTTATTTTAATGTGTAGTATTCGCGTAAATCATACAACTAAGTCACACATTTTTTATTTAGTTTGTTTCTATTGTAATTAATCTCAAATTTAATAAAGATTTCAGTAATATCCAAGCAAAACGTTATTGTTTCATTAAATCATAAAGCCGATTGGATACTTGACAATTACCAAAACAGAAAATTATCGCGGAAGTTGATATTACAACTTTCTGAAATAGCAACTCCATCATGAATGTCGTAAAATTAAGTATGTACTCAGATTAATAAATTATTATTTCGTTTACAATAACTTTGTTTTCCCTTTATTTAGTTTTAATTAATTAAGTATAACTTATATGAACATCACATCAACATCTTGCTAATCGTACTAGGGTTGCTTAAATTTCTCATTAGTAAAATTTAAAATTGAAATAGTCACATAAATCTCGTCTATTTGAATGTTAGTATTATTTAGAGTTAATTATATTTTGTGAAACATGCTTCGATGTAGCCTGGTACTTGTGTTCGACGAAATAATAATTACATATTTGGTTTTACGCCCAGATGGCTGTATACGTATTTAAAATCATTGATAAAATACCTATTAACTGTGAGACATTAAACTTAGTAATAAAGTAATTAATTTAAAATTGATCCAATGTCATCATTTATTTGTTTAATAGCACCTTTTACACATCTGAGTTTGTCATAGAACTGATTGTGTGTCGGATTAAAGGAGACAGAAAACTTACTTACTATAAATAATTTTATATTAGCGTGGGAATCAAGGTGAATGATTTCATGTTCCCAATTTTAAAAAACAGAAAAGCATAAATTAATTTATTGCATATATCCAAAAACAGTTTCTCAAATACGAAATAAATTATATCCAAAAATAACAGCAAAATGGTAAAATAATATAATATTAAAGAGACGTTACAAAGACTAATTACTTCATTGTTTATGAAAAAATAATACAATGCAAAGGAAAAAGGATATTTTAATTTATTCTAAAACTATCTGACCCGGCAAACTTCGTTCCGCCTAATCGTATAATAATTTAGGATTTCATTAAGGTTATAATTACATTAATACACCTTTTTTTTCATATACAGAAATGTTTTATTGCTTCCCATTGCGAATTTAGAATGGCAGCTTTACACATAAGTCTCATCTCTCTGGCGCCAATATTGCGATACTGCTGCTGTTAAAACACTTTCTGATACACAGCATATTTTGATGAGGTAACACATGTGTTCGATCAAGATCAATGCCTGGTTGTACATTTCCTCATTCACCTCAATATTGGAATTTCTTGAACTGACACGAATTCCATTTAAAATGATGCGTAGTTTTGTCAACAGATGGCACCACATGCTGTTTGAATTCGTAAAATAAATTAATTAATTTTTGTTAATCGATAACTTATCAGAGTCCACCAAGACAGTGATAGCTTACAGTTATTCCTTTTATGTGTATTTTATTATTTATATAATTTCTGGTTATGCACTTCTTGCAGTCTTAATTTTTATTTTTTATTTTTTCTTACTAGGGTTGCCTGGAAGAGATCGCTTGTTAGCGATGAGGCCGCCCGTTGCATCCCTTGTAATTTTTATGTATTTTGTTATTTGTGTTTCTTTGCAGCGAGTGAATAAATAACAGTGGTCGAGCTGATCTTGAGTTACAAGAGGTGTCTCTAACACGACTTTTTTAAATATATTTCGATGAAACGACTACGTCCAAGAATCAAGTAACACATTCTGTAAAGAGTCCGAAATTAAATATTTTGTTTTTGGTTTTTTGTTTTCTTATGAACGGTGGATTCATTTGAAACGTTATTTTCCCACCATTAGGGAAGATTCATTGTCTTAAACCTACATAGTAATATTGAAGTACTTGAATTGACTGTAGTTAAATTTTGCAACCTTGCAAAATCCCACAACCAAATATTTTATTTATTTATTTATTATTACAAAAATACATACATTACAGACTATACTAATACGATAATGTCGAGAATCATTTAATAAAATATAATATTAAACATATAATATACAAAATATGCTACTGTGAATTCACTCGGCGAACATACAAGATTGTCGATAGTGTCGGAGACAGCATTCAGTAGGCAAGGTATGGTCTTCCCTGCGGTCGTAGATTCGATCCCCGGCTGTGCACCAATAGACTCTTTCTATTTCTATTTTCTATGAGCGCATTTAACATTCAAATAAAAGTGAAAAAAAAAGTAATGGAATACACCGAGAGTAAACCGGCTTGCCTTTCTTGTTTGATAATTTGTGTACTAAAGATCAAAAAAAAAGATACACAAATCTAAGCCGGACCTAAAAAGGTTGTAGTGCCATTGATTTTTTTTATTTAACACAAGACACAAGCATTTAGCTTAATAAACCAGCTTTGGTTTATTAAGCTAAATGCTTAATTTTTAAGCAAAATTAAGCAAAATTCTTAGCTGCTGTAAAAAAGTCTTAAAACAAATGAATTAAACTTGTTAGTCACGACAAAAGGGTTACTTTAGCAAATACACTAATGAAGGTTTATTTGATTTGTATAAAGGCTGTTTGATTTAAACTTAATGAGGCTTTAGACAAATAGCATAATTCAAAGTAAAATCTTAATTATTTATATACAAATGGGCCAAGTTTGCTTGTATAGAAGTTATATGACTGCAAAAATGCATCAGCTGGTTGGTGTTAAATTGGTATATTTTATTTGCCTCTTCGTGAGAGACTGTTGTCTATGGACTATAAACGTCCTGTGGTAATTAGTCACCATCCTTCCACCGTGGACAGAAAATATACAATCCATTATCTATTACAACATACATTAATATTAAAAGCCGACAACGCATTCACTAAAAATGGGTGTCCTTCTACACATCTTTCTTATATATCTTTCTTATTTAAGAAATACTAATTAATAAATAAAAATATTGCTGTCTAAATAGACATACGGGGTAAAATATCATCGATTTTTAATTAATAAATGGGTAATGCAATATATACTGTACTCATAATAAAAGAGATCTTGACCTGCCAATAGGGTATATGGAAATCGTAACAATTTAAGCCAGATGCATAAATAACTTGTGAATACTGATTTTCGATACAAATGCATGAATTATACTGAATTGACATTTAAACAATAAAGCAGTGGTGCTACAACGTTTTAAGGCCTAGGCCTCAGAATTTAATCTAATTATGCACAGGGGATCAAACTTACCACTTCAGTCATGACAGTCGCTCGCTAAAGTAAAGGCCAACACTGCTCTTATTGACATTTAATCTCTACATATATAAAACTAGCGACACCCCCCCCCCCCGGCTTCGCACGGGTGCAATGCTGATACTAAATACACTACAGAAAATCTGTGAATGTTGTATATAAAAATGTGGGTTACATATAAGAGATAGACATATACCATCACGGACTTTTCTGTAGACCTTTTCAATGTGTACTTAGTGCATTATTTTGATAAAACTCGTAGGGTTCAGCCTGCGTTTGCAATGTAAGCGGAAAAAATGTAATTATTTACGACATCACATTAGAAACCTCAAAAATAACAGTACTTCACTCCACTATTTAATGGATGTTATTATACATATAAACCTTCCTCTTGAATCACTCTATCTATTAAAAAACCGCATCAAAATCCGGTTTCAAAGATTTACGCATACAAAGGGACATAGGGACAGGAAAGCGACTTCGTTTTATAATATTATGTAGTGATGATTATTTGTTAATTAAAAACTTAATATATGAACTCTGAGGTTTATATAAAAAAAATCTCACAGAACAACCTATAAAGTGTTCACTTTAGAAATCGGAACAGCCTCTGGGGTAGCATAGCAAAATGTCCCATGTTAGTATATTAGTATAGTATTATATACTAAAAAGGCTGGATAGGCATTAAGGAGAAACGAAGTTCACGGGGGCAGCTAGTATTTATATAAATGTTGACTTCGCATTAGACCAAACAAATTTATTTTGATGAAACGGTTGAACGCGATGCAATCATATTTTGTATTAAATATTTTAACAATCTATAAAATACGTGACCGTAAAGTAATACGCTTCTCTTAAAAGTCTACGGCGCGGCGGATACATTTGATAAAATAGACAATAAAATATTTCTCTAGCAGTAAAATCGATACTAACCTGTGCAATTTGATCGAATCTTCCAAATAGTTCATTTAGTGTCTTCACCAAGTCAGAAGCACTCAGTCTCTCGGATAGCGGAGTGAAGTTGACGATATCTGCGTATAATATGCTGACATTGTTATGTCTTTGCACGTGCATTTCATGGAAGCGTGTCTGCTTGCTGCTATCTACGCACGCGTCAGCCATTTTTAACATAATAGATCTTTTTACCTGCAGACAAAATATGGATGTTAGACAAGCGGTAAACAAATATATTGTTTATTTATAAAAAAACAAAATCGACGAAATCTGGTAATTCTCAAGAATTTTTGGTAGTTTTTTTTGCATTTTTTAAATTGCCTTACGCATACAACGTGGCATGGTTCCTTCGTGGTGAAACTATCGGAATAGGTTTTAATAGTAAGAAATCAGTTTTATAGAATATTATTATTATTATAAATTTTATTTGCCACTTCACGATATTGTATTTTACGGGTTTACATGCTGCAGGTATTAAACATCTTTGTAAGGGGCTACATGTATGCAGCCTTCCATCGCGGACAGAAAATATATAAAGAGATGACTATATACTATGAGCATTAGTCTAAAGCAGGAGAGTTGTGGGTGTGTGAATATGAATAAAGCTTGTGTGAAAGAATTTCATTTAAAGCCTACCTCAAAAACATTCGTAGCATTGTAATCAAGGATTTCGAAAATTTTTGAAAAGATTTCGATTGTAATATAAATAAATAATTACTTAACAAAAATAAAGTTTATGGTAGAAAAATGCCCCAAGAAAGCAGAAAAAGCTATGCGAATGTTGGCAAATAGATTTGATTTCCAAATTGTGTTTTTACGTAGATTTATATTGTACGTGTAAATATTAACTTGTATTCGAATGGTACATAAAAAATATGATACACCATACATGATGATAATGATAAGAATATGTTAAAATGTACGTGGATGTTGTAATGACTTTGGTAAATACAACTTATTCCGGAATTCAACTTCATTTAAATTCAATGGTAGGGGAGCCCACGATGCTAAATGGGGATTTACTCGAGCGTCGTGGAGACCTATTGGGTTGCAAAGCTTAGATGATAAGAAGAAAAAAATGTTAAATGATATATACCTTTTCATCGGTGGGGAAAGCGGCTATAGATGTTTAAATATGTAAAAAAAAATTGTTGCATGGACATACTCGAGCGCGTCAGATATTGATAGCATCAATGTTCTACGTATTTTTAATAATGTACGTATGTTAATCTGATCATTTGCATGATGGGGGTGGTTGTACGTAAGGGTTAAAAATGAAAAAAAAAAATATTTAATCGAGCGCGTCAGGTTTTCTAAGGGGGTGTTAAGTGCACCAAAACAAAAGCTCTCATTCAATAATCTGACGATTTCGATCTGACGCAAACTCGCAGCCATTATTATAATGTGCAAAAAAAATTCGCCATTTTGAAATACTCGAGCGCGTCAGATTAAGATATATATGGTTCAGATTTATATTTTAAACGTACTGTCTCATAATCTGACGATTATCTAGAGGGATTTGCCTGATCTGACAAATAAAATATTAGAAAAACGGTTCACCCTAAAGGCCATGCCTGCAATACCATTCCTGGGCGCTTAAAATTGTACTTATGAGCTCGCTGAGTTCAAAGAAATAATATTTCTATGCGTTTGAGTTCTCCCAGCTCGAAAGTCTGATAGAAGTTTCATAGAACACTATTTTTGAAATTTTCAAACCCCAATAACTTTTGAATGGATCAAGCAATTTTCCCGCGGTTGACGGCGATCGACGCATTTTTTAAGCTCTACTTTCATCAAAAACGATAATCCGATATGAAATGTCGAAGTTATGTGATAGAAACACTTTTTTCGGTTTTCTTTCGTTCACGATATCTCTCGAACGAATCAACCGATTTTGACCAATTTGGTGGCGATCGACGTCGTTTTTCAAGCTTAAAGGTGGATTAGTTTGTTGAAGTTGATGGATAAAGCCGTTTAAAAGTTATTGCAAAAAAACACTTTCAAAAAAACAAATTGTTATTTTTTTAGATTTTTCAAAATTTCTCAAAATCATTCGGTCCGAATCGGTTCAAATTCACATGAAATCTAATTTTGAGGGAAACGCGGAGAAGGAAATGTAGGCATCACGCAGCTGCACGCGTTTATCGCACGAACTTTATCGACGAAATTTTGTTATTTCGGCTTGCGGAAATCGTCAGATTATATATTTTTCAATATTCTTGAATTATTTCATTCAAAATAAAAAAAAAAATTAGCTACGCTCGAGAATGTCAAGATGACGTTTTTTTTTTACAACTTTGCTGCCCTCCCCTCTCTTTACGTCACTCTCAAATTGTCAGATTAGTGGAATATACACTTTTTAGGATGTGATTAATTCACACTACCTTAATCTGACGCGCTCGAGAATGTCTGATGATCAATTTTTTTTTACTAATCTGATCCTGTATCCTTCACGGGCGGCCTTTTATATGGGCCTCATATTTGGTGGAGGTACTTAACCGGGTACAAGGTATCCCCCTATATATTAATCTGCCGCGCTTGAGTAAATCCCGAAATCCCCTCTTGGGCTCCCCTACTACAAGTACACTTGGCGCAAAAAGATTCGAAGTAATAATCTACTCTAAACGAATCCTTTGAAAATGCCTTTTGTGACAAAATTTACTGCGTTCCAACATAAATAAAAATTGTGTTTATTCATTTGATAGCAACCATTATAATTTGGGAACCCTTTTAAGTAAAAAAAAACATGTGTCAACCTGGGGTTCCGAACTCTTCCGTAACAAACTTAATAGTAATAATGTAAACATATACATTATATAAATTATTATTGTTTTTTCAACTGTTTCCAACCCGCCAGAGTGAATGAGTAAGTGTGTGTGATCATGTCAGCCAGGACCAATTACAATCACAGCACACACGCATTACACACTTAAAACATACGTTGTTCTTCTTTCTAATTTAATTTAATATTTGTTTCTTTGATTATTGTTATTTTGTGTGTGTATTTTGTTAGTAATAAATGTTATGTTTATGTCTATGCGAGTGAATGAAATGTGAACTACATATTAGACCAGCGTTTCCAACTCTTCGTAAGAAGTGTTCATAAGCCAGTCCTTTGATCGTATTTTATAATTTAGATTAAAACAGTTTTTTACGTAAATAATACATGCTGAAAACGTCATGCTTTTAATAATTTTGGTCGTTCCACAACTGACTGTCAGTTTCTTAAGACAGTTTTTCACCACAATGTGAAACGAGGAACTGGATGTGAACTTCAGGAAAAGAGCGTACCAACTAATCAAAGGCCGGCAATACACTTGAGAGCAATGTGAGTCTGTCCGTTCGCCTTTTGTTACATATAAAGCTTTATAAACAGAGCAAAATACAATTAATGTCCATGAATTTCTCTCCCTTCTTGACTAAACAAACCTCAGCTGGGCAAAAAAGCAATTTAAGTATACAAAGCTTTCTTTTATATCAAATGAAACTTGATAATAATGAAATCTCTATTTGTCGCTGACAAGTTCACCCGTCACAAACTTTTTATATTAAAAGCCGGATTCTAATCGACCTGGATGAAGTTTCAGTGTCAGACTCAAGTAACAAAGCTAATTCCAAGCTTCGAAAGCCAAGAATAAATTTTGAGTATAAAGACTTTGTAATATCAGTTAATTAATATATTACAGCTTGTACTCTCTAGCGCACTGTATATATTATGTTTTGTTTGTAAATGTATATAAATCAGTCAATCAATCATGGAGGATGGTTCCAAGCATATTCCTATCAAAGCCTGCACTGAAACAATGTCAACATTTGAAGGAAATGAAGGAAGCAAGTACCCTAAAGTTGGGATTTACCTAAAAAGTATTTACAGTATTAAACTTTTTTTATTTTACAACATCAAAGACAGACAAGTCATCATTTTTTTCGAATGCATACTCCACGGTATAAACCTCATTTATAGACTTTTTTAGAAGAATAATACTTGACGACCGACAGTTTAATGTCAATATGTCAACAAAAAAGCCATGTTATAAAATTGTCACCAAATAACAGGTGTAAGAAGATATAAATTAGGTCATAAATACAAATATTATTCCTAATGATATGAATTTACATTTGTTAAAGAAATATATGATGTCATTATCTCGAGTGAATTTAATCCATTTAATACATATATTGAACTATTTTAAACTACAATAAGTGGTTATTGTATCTATGTCGCAATAATAATTGATATCAAAATCAATCAATTAATCAAATCATTAATTATTTTTATTAGTTAAATAAAATATAAAGGTCTTTCTATTTGCTACTTTCAAAAGGTAGCTTCGTGTGGCGAAGAATGTGCAAGAAACTCCACACTTACTCTTTTAAATTAGGGTTTACAGCATTTGTATACATTACTTAAATAATTATATGTGAAGACAATGTAGTCAAAATAACAAAAGTATGTAAAATTAGATCAGCAACCAATTGATTTTGTCAAGGCTTGTCTTATGGAGCAGGGCATGAGCAACATATTTCCAAGCATCTTGAATATAATACTCTAATTTGTAATATTCTTGTTTATAAAGTGTAGTTTTAATAAAAAAAAAGCTTTTTTGCCTATTTAGTTTTAATGTCACAAGGTATTTTATTGTAACATTCAACACAATACCCCATAAATGATGTTTGAACTATGATGATTCATGATTCAATATATTCCTTAAATAGTAAGGTAAACTTTGACTTCGGAGATCGCTAAGTTAGTCTCTCACAAATACTTATTGAACTTTGACGATTGATTCTTAATTTGAAAATAAAATATTTCAACCTTTTTAGATCTAAGTATTATGATCTCAGTATTTGTTTCATGATAATGTATAAAAGACAAGTAGGTGATCAGCCTCCTGTGTCTCAGGTAAGGACGGTTTCCTCATGGACGATGATTCCTTTACCTTTCGTTCAGTATTAAATGCGCACATAGAATTGGAAATGGACTTTCCATTGGTGCACAGCCGGGGACCGAACCTACGACCTCAGGGATGAGAGCATATTGAACCAACACTGTTCTCACATTAATAAAACCAATAAAAAACTATGTTTACCCAGTAAAAATCTTGGACTTATAAATATGTATGTTGAAATTAGGTAATATTATTCTTTTTAAATATATGTGTGGATAATTATTATATTCGGACTAGAAGGTAATCAGATGCTTGTGCCGGAACAGATAAATTTTGAATCTAAGACACGCCAGATTTTACATAAGAGTGAATTGCGTACATACAAGATTCACTGGCACCAAGATTTATACGCGACCTACATCTAATCTTATTTAGTAATTCACCGTTGCCTAATAATTTATTCAAGAAAAACAATTGAAATTTGTTACTACTCAAGAGATTATTTGTTAAATTTATGTAATATATGAAAAATTACCTAATAGATTAAGATATTTTTGAACTTATACTTTTGGCGCGTTAGGAAAAAAAGATGAGATTAAATTTTAACGATGCGCGCACACCGTCACAAAAAACCGACACCCAATCGTCAACGTAGTTTTTTTTAATTAGATAAACTTTATTTAATTACATAATGCGTTATAATAAAACTTTCAATTCATTAAATATAATTTATTGTGTGTTTTTGCTACAATCGTGAAATTTTAAAAAGGTTTTCATTCTGTTACGCCAAAGAAGTATAACTTCTAACGAGTGTACGTAAGTACACGTTTTTTTTTAGCTCATAGATCATCGAAAATCTAGTTTATTTAATTTCTCATTGGTCTACATAGATAAATTAACGATGCTGTTCATTTTAAACAAAGGCTGTGATAACGTATCTATGAGATAATCAAGCCGAACACAACTAAGCAAAATAATTACTCTAACTCACTTCAGTTGAGTGTTTTATCAATACTCCAGATACACAATATTTAATTCTATAGTGTTATTGTTACGATTTAATACATTTAATAGGAAAATTTTCTAGTTCTATATATTATATTTTCCAGCAGTTTTGGCTTAGTGGCTTGAGCGAGTGATTTTTATCCCTGAGGTTCGAATCTCAGCTGTGCATCAATGGACTTTCTATGGACGCATTTAACATTTGCTCAACCGGTGAAGGATACATCGCGCGCATGCCGTAACTGCCGTGCGGAGCCCTATTTTCAACGTCTACTTAAATTTATAAATAATGGAGATGGAATTCCGGAAGTTCGGACTTTTGTATTGGAAATTTCCTCCTCTTTAACGAGCTTTTTTCAAAATTGCTGAAATGTTAATATTCTTTCGAGTTATTAACAAACACTTAATATCGTTTTTTTTCATCTTATTTTGTTAATGACAATTGTAATTTTTAATCTGCACCAATATCCTTTAAAAACATTTTTCTAGAGGTAATTCCGAATCGAATGAACCATCGCTCATATTTTTAGGACCTTTATCTCTATTTTTCACGTTTTTGAATTTGTTGACTAAACTTACCATAGACCCAAAAAGTCGAGCATCCTATGAGATTGAAATTGAATAGATAATGATATAGCTGTTCAGTCAATTACTATGAAAAAATACGAATTGAATCTAATTATTCCATCAAAATATATAAGTTTTATTTATGGCTATTAGTTTCTCTTCAGCACAAGCTATGGGTAAAGAAAGTTATAAAGAAGCCTGGCCCGTAATAACACGATCAATTGTTAAGCATCAATTAATCATTATTTTGACGGTAAAAGAGATAACGCATGCAAAACAAAATCAGGACAATAATCTATGTCAGTAAATTATAAATATATAGTCGATAACAAATGAAATTTTGTAAATTAAATAATTTGATATCGCTTTCAATTTGGCCTAATCTATATTATGTTATATATCAAGGCAAATGCAGAAACGTATGATAGACAATATACCTATAGTAGTTTTATTCTGGAAGTACAATGTCTTCACATATAATTATTCTTTAGAGTTTCTTGTCCATTCTTCACACGAAACTACCTTTTGGAAGAGGCAACTAGAAACATAAAGATGTATATTTTATTTAACGTTCAAAAGTGCCATTTAGTGGTATAATATGAATAAATGATTTTATATCGTGTTATCTGCAACTAGACCCGAAGTCTACATATATAATAATATCGAACATTCAAATCATAAGCTTAAACTCTATTTAACATATCAATATATTAGGAGTATTACCTTTTTTATGTTACAGGGGGTTAAGTGATACCACCCATTGATACTCACATTTCTTGAGAGATAACAAGTTCATATCCTTTAAAAATTGACAGCTAAATAACCTCAAACGTGTTTATAAATTACATGGCTATACAATCTTTACAACTCTTAAAAAATAACCATTATATATTAAAATTTAATATCCTTGCTTTCAAAACACGAAAATAGGAAACAAGATAAATATAAAGAAACAACAACAATCTGATTATTATTATAAATAGCAGTTTAACGAACACACAAATCTACACAGAATTCTAGATAACATTAGCGTCGTAAAAGCGAGTATAGTTCAATTCTCCAAGTGAAATCGAACAAATTTCGGTTTAAGACGTCTAATCAAATTCGTCAATTTCCCGCCCGCTTCGACTCCATTTCATTTACACGAATATGAAGAGTGATTGTGTGGCTTACTGCTGATTAGCTTTCGGTCTATCTATACCCTTCAATATAGGTCTACGTAATAAATACATGATAATACTCCTGGTGCCATAGTTTTTTATAATTTGTGAGCACCTTTTTATATTATCCTTCACTGTTTACATACGTCTTAATTGATCTGTTTTGATCCATAAGTTTGTCTATTTCTCTGCCTATTGCCTCCTTATCTTGCTTTTCTCACAGTGGTTGTAAGGAAGAAATCGCTCAAAATTGATAAGGCCGCCAGTTGTCGCTCTTTTTATTTAATTATGTCTGTTTTTTTATATTTCTATACATACAACAAGTGTTAATAAATAAAAATACTGCTGCTGTATACTAGAATTACTTGTACAAAAGCCGACGCTCGATATGTAGGCAAACTTAAGAAACACGAGAGAAAAAAGTCGATGAATAAGTTATAAAAGTTTAGTTTTTCTATACAAAATGTATTTCAAAGTGTGTTATTACCTGCTTTACCCGGAAGATTGAGGGATTAGCATCGCTTAGTTAGGCTTAAATATTATCAATTATAATAAAACTATCAATAATGCCAAAATATTAATTACTCTAATGAGGTACTTAACGCTTTGCAGTGCCATAAAATTAAACAAAATGGCATTGTCAAAGATTATTCCAAGAATTGTTTTACTGTTTACTCAAATAATTAAAAGGAAGTCGGCAAAATATTTTATGAGCAGCGAAAGTAAAGTTCATTTACTAATTGAACATTTTAAAATATTAAACGTAATTGAACATTTCCTTAATTATTGAAAAGTATGCAAAATAGATAGACAATTAACTTATGGCGACATATTTAACTATATATGGTCATAATTTAATAGTATTTAATTTTTTGGTAATTTTGTTTAATTGTATTTAGTTAGGATTTTCTGCTCTGTGTTAATATCTTATTTACTCTTAGATGTTATCCTAAGTGATCTCTTCGTTAGTTCCTTACCCATAAACTTATTAATATTTTTTAGACAGAACTAGACAGTCGTTTGGCCTTAAACATACCTGTCTAAGATCCTGTTTACCGCTGTTTTATTTCAATAGTTAAAAAAGTTTTTATTCCAAAAGTATTACGAACTTTTATCACACCTTTCAGTGTAAAGATTGCTTTGACATTAAAGTCATTTTTGACATTTGTCGTCGATGACCTTATTATGCTTAAAACTTTACCGTTACCAGATATTACATGATTTGTTGTTCTAAAATTTTAATAACCGAATAGTCATGCGTGTTCAAGTTATAAATTCAATTAATACATACACTGTGTAATAGTAAACAATGTTTCGTATTATCTAATTGGTAAAATTACTGACGTAATCCAATTAAATTATTACGAACAATTAGAAATTAATTATATATGTTACATACAGTTTACATATTAGTTACCTTCACTTATATAAAATGGTAAACACGGATACGGAATTCCAAATAATATGGAAAAAAACTGTTTATTTTCTTATATTGGTAATATACCTATGACGTGTGCATTTCGCTTTGCCGGGGAAACTTTTATTTATACCATATTGTAAATGTCAAAGCCATCAGTTTCATTATATAAGGAAAGATTTGGATAGTTGTAACGAATAAACACAAACGGTTTAAAAACTCCTACATTATCAAATGTATATTATGTCAAATATTACAAAAAAAAATCTTGGCGTACAATTGGCATATTAGCTGGCTGCTAGCAATAATGTGGACATAAATGTTTGTTTATCTGATCTACGAAACGGATATTATGTTATAACTTAGGATTTTGATCTTAAAGTTCTCTTCAGAGTTCGGAATGTGATAAAGACTGATGACTTTATCTCTGAGACCTCGGTAGAAAACGAAAGTGACTCATATAGGGACTTTTTTATGAGGCTCAGCTTATGGTACGCGATAATGTCGCTTATGGGTTTCCACTGACAATGCCAGGGGTCTCTCAAGTGGAAACCGGCCTTTTAAGAATTGGTACGCTCTATGCTTCAGTAGGCCGTTGGTTCTACATAGTGGTAGCATGGGGCAAAAACTGCCTTGTAAAACGCTCAGATCTCCCAACTCATGTCGAGGTGATACGGGTGGAATTTCATATACTACCTCGACTACCGATGATGAAACTCAGCGTCGCCGACTTTTTGGGTTTAAGGCAAGCCTTAAGTTATGTACATAGAAAGAAAGTCGATTAGTGCACAGCCCGAAATTGAAGTTAATACCTTAGATATGAGAGTCACACATTGAAGCCACTAAGCAAACAGTCATGAGACATTTATTGTATAATTATAATGCAAGACTTACGTAGATAATAGAAATAAATCGTCTGGTGACAAAGAAAAAATTGCAGTAAATTATCGTTTATTAACCCTAACAATTGTATGTAATTATATTAGAAATCATGTCTCAATCTGTCCTTAATACGAACAATTATAGTTATTGTCGTATGTATTGCATTTAGAGAAGCTGATGATAAATAATATTGTTTTAAAAATTGCTATAATTGCCTCAAGAAACTAATATTTAATAGGAACTAATGTTTAACAGATTATAGAAGGGAATAGTTTCAGAAACTTGTGTTAATAAAATGAAATGAAAATTGGTAAGATTTCTTCTCAATAAATGACGTACGTTTAATTTAATAATAGAAATAGATAATAGAAAGTAAATAGAGGACGTTTTTATCGTTATATCAAGAGCAAATAAATCTTTAGTGAATCAATAAATTACCTTTATCAGAATATTAATATTATTGTTTACAAACACCGCCTATCTTGTTTGAACGGTGTTATCGAAAAATGACTCTACATTATCCAATTGATGTCTCGAAACGGGGTTTTAAGGCTATTCTCTTATAGAATAATATAGCTATTAGAAAACTGTTTTAATAATAATTGTTGTTTACGCGACTGCGTAAACAACGATTATTGCGAAAAAAAACGACTGTTCGACATTAAATCATACTTCAACAATTTTCATTTCTCTACCTTTATAAATTTATATGAAATGTTGGCACAAAAAATAAATATTAAAAATCTACTGAACTTTTCCGGAATCTCCTGTAACGTCGCACAGTTATTTTACGCAGTCTGCAACAGCGTATGATTCATCTGCGCTTGCACTGCCACCGACCGCTTAGCGATCATAACCATTCGACGCGTTGTGCTAGACGCACGTGTGTGACTGTTCTTCCCTTTCGATTATGAAATTATTGTGAGTGATAGTGAAGTTTAGTGAACTTAGTGTCGGTAAATAAACAATATGTTTCCAAGAATACAAGGATTGGTAAGTGTATATTTTATTTTTATCGCGTAATATCCTTTTTATTATATTTGTTATTGATTTAAAATATTTAATCTTTGGATTTGAATTAAAGCCTTTTTGTAAAGAAAATTGAATAATCCTAAATTCACAATTTAGCTATTCACAACTGCGTTACAATTGCATGAATGTACACCAAATAAATAGTTCATAACAGAAAGGTTGAATTTATTACATTTACTTTATCGTAAACACTTGATTACCTTGCTTACACAGCCTTAAACTTAAGTTTAAACACAACCAAGGATTATTTTAAAAACAGTTTAAATTTTGAAAGAAATATTTTTGGAAATCGAAAAAGTTTTTACTTTATGATAATTATAGCCAAGTAACCTCATTTAATTATTTTATAGCCTCTTTAACCTACTAAACCAAATACGAAATGAAATTTTAATCTGTCTTATGTCCGATTGGTTTACTGCATATTATTCATTATTATCACGTACGCTTTCTATCACTTTTCCTGTTCTAAATACGTAATGTTATTGTTCAGTTTCTAACACGGTTTCTAGATTCTTTAACATATATCCTATTACAGTATTTATATCTTTAACACCCGATCTGATATCAGCAAAATGAAACGCAAATCTATGAAAGTGATCAAACTTCAGACTAATATTTCGTCGATTTAGTTTTGTTTTCGTGATTTCTATATATGCGATAGACAGAAAGACCATTGATGTTCGATTGGGGATTGCCAGTTCTTCTTACCCGCTCTACGCCCTTGACTTGCGAACTGGTGGTAAATGTAAATTTACGATTAATTTAATTTGTTTTTCTTGACGTTCATAAGTGTACATGTTTACGTAAATGAATAAAGATATTATGACTATGACTATGACTAAACCTTAGATGTGAGAGTCGCACGCTGAAGCCCAACACTGCCTATTTTTCGATGCAATCCTTAAAGTCATATAGACTATTAAATACCATTTTTGAATAAACATATGTCTATCTATTAAAGTATTCTGTATAAGTAGTTATATGTTTTTCAAAGCCTTTTTGAAATCTAAATAAATTCTTATTTAGCCAAAACATTAACCTGTCGTGGGATAATACTTAAACGTCACATGAATCAACAAATAAGTAACCTGGAAAATGCTATGATATTCGTAAAAAGTTACGGTAATTCTAAGAAGACAATGACGTGTCGATGAGTTCAAATTTAAGAGTAATTGAAATTTCTCTGAATCACATATGAGGAAGCAAATTGAGTCATGATTTAAACCACTCTAAGGTTCTCTACTTAGATATTGTATGTTTCTGTGAGATATAAATAATAAAAATATAATATAATATATGCTTAAATTAGATAATTAAACTATTTAACAGTATTAATTGTGAAATCAAAACCAGGCCATGCCAAAATTTGTGACCATATGACGATATATACATACATTTATATTATGTATAAAAATATATATAGACGTAAAATATACTTCGATGAGAAAATCTGTAAAAAAGTACTATTATATACTATATACTATATACAAATCATTTATTTCAATTTGACCTATTAAAAAAGGTACTTTTAAAAATCAAAATTAGATACAGATTAATATTTAAAAAATACGTCATCATACGGAGAGGAATGGGCAAGAATATCCATACTTTATTAAAAACTTAGTCTATTAAAAACGTTTTTATAATATTTTGTATACATTCATTTGATGATATGTGCATACCAAACAACTATCTCTTCAATAATATCGTAGATGTCCTGTAATCTTTAAAATCCCTTTAAGAGTCTCATTCGTATAAAATAGTAAACTATAAATTGGTTTACCTGACATTTCATAAAAGGCATGGCTTTACATAATGAAAGTCATTACGAATCTGACATTGCAAGAAACGTGTTACATTCCGTAAAAGTTATAACATAAAAATTATTTACAATCATTTTTGATCAATTAACAGTAATTGAAAACCAAAAAAAGCCTACGTTCGTTAAATTCTACTCGTACTATAGGATTCGTTTCTAAATTCATTGAGCTTCATATTTAAAAAAAAAATCAGAGGCGCGCGCAAGTCTTTCAGGTTCAGGACCTTTGATTTCTGTATCCAATTCATGTTCATTTGTCAATCTGTTCTGTAGGTGATCAATGACCTTTTGACTTTTTGGGTCTAAGGAAAGCCGGTTTCCCTACTCTTTCCTTCAACGTTCGAGCGAATGTTAAATAAGCACATCGAAAGAAGACCAACGCCCCGCTGGAGATCGCACCTGCAACCTTCGGGATGAGAGTCGCACGCTGAAGCGACTAGAAATACCGGTCTGCATTAATATTTATATGTATTTAAATACATAACAGTAATAGACTATTAGTGATTTATTATTTTAAAACACAGCCTTATGTATATAAAAATATTGTAAATAGTTTTACTAGACAATAATATAGCGTGTATTTTTGGCAACATGAGCTAAGCTAGGTATAATAATCTCGGATCCTAAAATATTATTTACTATTACCTCGCTTATATCGCAACACCTGGTTCTAACACTAAGCCGACGAAGGGTTTTATCATAGAAATGTTTTAGATTCATAAGTATTTTATGTACCTTAAATGCTGCCAGAATTAAAAGTACACTGCTATAGGGACCAAACTTTTTAAATTTAATTAAATTTTCTTTTTTATTATTTTTCTTAATACTGAAAAATATTTGTTAGTTCTTATTACGTAGTAGATAAATTTACAGAATTTACAATTTCCTTTACCTACATAGTAATGATAAAAAATAATTAAAACGCATACAAAGTGCAGGCCCTATTTGTATTTAGTTTTATGTCATATCAAATAGTGCATTAATGGTAATCTTTAGACTACAAAGGATACAAAATATTTCACCGGTATCATTAAAACATATTAGATAATATGTTTTTTCCTCACCAAACATTTGGTATGAATTATAAATGAAGAATATTGTTTTGCCACGAGTTAATATTTTATTTTTTGTAACTTGTTTGTATTAATTATGTACAAAACCTGAATATTATCAGTCGTCTGTAGACATTTATTTTTGAATTTTAGAAACGCATCCACTTAGTATAAATTTTAGTAGAATTAATAGTATTTTGAAATAAATTTTACTTCTGAATCAGGATAGACTACATTCACAGACTGTTATAGTGCTTACGCACACAATCAAACAATATTAAAAATACATTTAGCATATT
The DNA here is from genome assembly GCF_905147795.1 of Pieris rapae. Taxonomy (NCBI): domain Eukaryota; kingdom Metazoa; phylum Arthropoda; class Insecta; order Lepidoptera; family Pieridae; genus Pieris; species Pieris rapae. Next base: position 10,326,513 of record NC_059512.1, on the reverse strand, counting down.
TAGTTCCGTTCTGCCACTCTGAAACTCGAAACGAAACTGTCAAAATGGCGTCGGCAAACTATAATTTTGATGTTTTTTTTTCCAAAGTTTAATGATAAACAGTGACAATAATAATGTTGAAACTTGAGGTGGGACTGACTGGAGTAATTTATTTTATAAAGAAATATTTTATTAAGTGAATGTTTTATCTCTTTTATTTCTGTAACATGATCGCTTAAACGTACCAATAGCCTAAGCATTTTATGAAACGTTACAAATGCTACGGCTGAATATCTTTCAGTCCGTTAGTTAAACGGCTAGTCTGTTAATTGAACCGCTTATTAAGATAGTTGGATGTTACATATACTTTAACAGGAATTTATTATATTAATATTATTAAGACTTTTTTGATTATTTATTTATCACGGTTTCTTTTCTCGCTCGATCGTTAATTTATTTACACGTTAAGATGAAATTTTATGGGACAGTCGACATTTTCTCTATCAAGCCAAAACACGGATATTATTTAAATCACATTATTCACACCACTCACATAAACAAGTCTCTCATATTTCCTGTAATTCAGAATAATTACATGCAATTAAAATTGTTTAAACATAATATAACTAGTAAAACATGGTTATATGTTACTCAAAATATTAGCGAAGACAATTTTTCATGTTCGAATAAATCTTTGCGCAATTAGCACGATAAAAATGACATTGCCTTTAATCTAAAATCATTTCTAAAATAGCTCATCTGATGTTCGTGATAGCCCATGGACAGTCACATTCTCTGAAAAGATAAACATAACAGTACTAATGTTAAATATACCTATTGTTCATATCACCCCCTATAATACGAGATGTTATATATCCCTCTTAATAGGCTATCAATTACAAGCTCAAAAGATTATTTTTTATAACAGTACGTAGTTAGGAATTTCACGTGACATTATAAACCGATAAAACGCCATAAATGATAAGGATTGTCAAGTTGTTAAAGTGGACTATTGCTGAGTCATATAGCTTATGTATTTAGCGCAAGACAGAAATGAGAAAAAAAATAGAATAAATCGAAATCTTCTAATGATGTACACAATAACATAAACTTGGTTGATGGAAGTCATCCTTACGAATATTCTTTCCATTCTAAATGAGGTCTTACTTAAAAACGCCTTGTGGCTTTAGCGTGTGGTTCCTGAGGTCGTAGGTTCAATCCCCGGTTATGCACCAACGAACTTTATTTCTATGTGCGCATTTAACATTCGCTCGAACGGTGAAGGAAAACATCGTGAGGACTTATGATCATGAAACAGATCTGAGGCCCAGGCCTTAAAAGGGTAGTAGCGCCATGAATTTATTATATTTTAATGTTAATACACAAATAAAAACGTAATTATTGTATATTATGCCTTTTCTATGAAATACAGTCAAAATCGTTTGCGACATCGTTTAGAACTAGATACCGATTATATTGACCAAAATCAAAGGTAAAAATAACTTAATCGGCTGTAACTACAATCGGGTTTTCGACCAACTATGAGTGGTCCCTTCAAAGCCAAACATATTTTGACTGTACCTACTAGATATAAGGCTGTAAATTTAAAATAAAAGTAATATGTACCAATAGTACTACATTATTATGTTGCGTGATAATTTCTAATAGGTGAACCTTTTCTGCCTAAAAGGCCAAAACACACCGTCGACTGGCATTTTTTTTAGAACAGGCAGGAGGCTCACCTGACGTTAAGTGATACCGCCGCCCATTGACACTCTCATTCCCAGAGGGCTCGCGAGTGCGTTGCCGGCCTTTTAAGAATTGGAGTCTTGGTCTTGAAGGATCCTAAGTCGAATTGGTTCGGAAAAACTTCCTTTCTATCATATAGGTTGTCACGATATTTTTCTTCTCCGTACCAGCGAATATCCCATAGACAGAAAGCCCATTGGCGCATACCAGAGCCGGGGAATTAACAGAATGAAACAACGTCAACATTTACGTAATTAACATAAAATAACAGTAAATTGTTGATTATTTATGAACTTTGAATAGAAACGAAACGTTTTTATATGGGTATTAATTTTATATTATATGTTATATTATTTTATATTATATATTATAGTTATTTATTTGTTTCGTAATCATACAGCTAACATAAATAACATATACAAGACAAAAGCAATAAAACTAAACATATAGACAAAGATGAAATAAATCATTTATATAAAAAGGCTTAAACATTTACTATACTAATAATTAATAGAAATATTATATATATATAATGTAATACATAATTTGGCTGTGTTATGTACGTGAGGGTGTATATATGGGCTCATGATGCAGGTGATTCAGCGCTATGGATATTATATATACTTATGTGCCATTTTCATGATTAGTAGCTCTATTATATATTAAATGCGTGTGTTTCTAATTCTATGAAACTCATACTGTTGCTACTGCCACCAATACTTTTAGATTTTTAATACAAATACACAGAATTATATTCATAGTTCGTGGTAAGACATAACTGTTCAAAACATGCCAAACAAAACGTTTTTATGTTCTTAAAGAGAGTTAGTTTATTTTAATAATATGAGTGATATTTTTCTGAGTGGTGATTGTAAACATGGAGGTTCCGATTCCCGATATAAATTTTATTTCGTATAGATTCCAATTAGATTCTATAACAGCCCCATGCGTCATTGGAAATTACACGACTGGCTCAAACGTTCATTATAAAATAATAGTTTTTCTAAACAGATTATAAAATGATGCGATAAATTACATTAATGACGCAAAAAGGTTACAAACGTCACACTTATATTTTACTTTAACCGATTAGTGTTTTCCGTAGTAGTTGAATGAAATGTATTACGTATGTAATGTGTTTTGACACTTTGTTTGACAAATTTTATGTCAAACACACTATCAAATTCTACCCTATATACTATTATATGTAAATACTGTCTAATGTAAAATAAATCAATGGCACTAAAACCTTTTAGTTCTAGGCCTCAGATGTTTGTATCTGTTTTATGATATTTTGTAAATCTAACTGGCAAGTAGGTGATCCTTCACCGTTCGAGCAATTGTTAAACCCGTAGATAGAAAGAAAGTCCATTCATTAGTGCACAGCCGGGGATCGAACTTACAACCCCGGGGATAAGTCTCATGCTAAAGCCACTGGGCCAACACTGCTCAATTTCCTTATGTATACAAAGTAAAACTACATTAAAATTGATCGATTGTCTATACAATGCAATGTATAGACAATCGATCGATCACGGTTTGATCAACTATTTTAGGTGTATCAATTTTTAATAAATCTATCTCTTTCATAAGCCCAAATACAATATGACAGGAAGAGAGAGGTGTTTATTTAAGAATTATTATTACATGGAACATAATTACAAATATCCTATATTCACATAGGTAATGTGGGATGTACTATACCGCTTCCGTGATTCCCATAATTATTTCCTCTGGTCAAAGCCTCTCAGCCTATACTATTACACACATCCGTTAGAACATACCTTGTTTATCGATAGCAGCTACTCATTATGGATTTACAGGAGATATGTTTATAGTTATATTTTAAAAGAAATAAATAATCAGTAAAAAAATAGATAGTAATCTAAGAATTTAATTTTTAAGTACAATACGTCCACATTGTAATTCAAATCGAACAGCTGTTTAAATCGCGTTTCATTCTATTTCAATCCATTTTTGACCATCTGAGATAGACATCTTAATCCAATTATTGTTAAAAGTGTGCCAATAACCAATCGTCTGATTGTACATAGTAGCCATCTGTCGATACAAGCTATCCATGGTAGGTCGGATCGGTGTATGTGGATAGACCTTTGTATGAAAATGACAGTTCAACTGTGCCAATATCCTATCATAAGATTTTAACTTATTTACACCAGCTTTTAAAATGATGAAAAAGCTATTTGATATGTTTTAAACATAGACATGTAGATTTTAATATTATTTGTACGGTTTTATTTTAGGTAAGTTTTCTATATTAATCCACAATCTCAGTTTGTTTTCAGTCTGAGATTGGGGATTAATTATTGGGCTCGGGCGTAAGCGTCTGAGACAAGCATACTACGGTCAGTAATGTTCCATGAAGGAATTAGCAAAACTTGTCAGGAATGCAATAGGAATTCTAATAGTGTATGGAATTTCTTGTGGTTATTTACCTAGAATCCATTAATGACATAATATACTTAACATACATATTATATATATGTTCCAGCCCCATCAGTAAAGTTACTGATGAGCTGTCTGTACAGCGATTGAATCTTGGTTTAAATTTGGAATTTTTATACTACTATACCACTTTGTAATATTATTTAATAACTACATATATAGATTTTCGTCGTAAGATATACGTAGTTCTAAAAAGAATTAACTTACTATTAGGTCATTTATAGTCCCGTCAATTCTACAAGTTAAATGTTTAGGTCAATACAATAAGGAAAACTTTGTTTGCAAGACATTGAAATAGCTAGACTATTGCACAAAGTTTGCACAATATGTCATATTCCATGTATTACTTATACATGTAATATGACATATTGTATTTTATGAGTACTTAGGTTATCGGTATTGTCAAACATTACATAACTCTACCGTCTAAATTGCTTGTGCTTTATCTGTAAGCCCAGTGGTCGAAAAGCCTCCCTGTCGGTGAAAAACAAAAGACGAAAGAGGTTGCGTTTGCTGAGTTTGTGAGTGGACAAATGGCAACAACTATGACGTCACGTGTTATCGACTGTTGAGCGAGTAATGCTGTTGGATCCATCCAACGCACCATCATTTTAGTTTTTTGCATTACATTAAATATACATATTAAAAAATAAAATAAAATAAAAAAGCCTTTCATTTCCTACAAATTAATTTTACATATAATTTTTTACATTAACTTATCTTTAAACGCTTAACTAATTAAACTTTATATTAATACTTACTTATTTGTTTATATCCTATATTTGCATTAAATTATCAGCCCATTTTCTCTAATATTATTGCACTTATTTAAATAAATGATAATTTCGTCTCTTTCTGTCAAATTGTGCTCGCTGTGATGAGAATAGACACCACACATCTTAGAACACTTTTATACATAAATCTCATTACTATATAATAAAGTATACAGAATACGAAATCTTCATACACAAATAAAATATTTTTATGATTACCTCGATTTTCAAAATATATAAAAAATTACATTTCGAAAATAGAAAACTTATTATCTCGGTGATCGTAAATGGCTCGTATGATATTTAAAACAAAACAAGTTTTGCATTCTATTTTGGGTTTGCAATACAGGGTTTCATTTACAAATAAAATATTAAAGCAAACATTAGTTATTGTATGTTCAAATTTAGGACTACTTTTACGGAGCCTTAAAAAACTTTAAATATTTTTAAATACTTATATGTGGATAAGAACAGGACCAGCCAGGTGGAAGTAATTAACGATATCCTGTGGGAAGCTGGGACAGATGGTGTATCGAAAGAAGCCTCATAAATAACCAGTTAAACAACTCCAATTTGTATGAAGGTCAACTATAAAGACAAATTTTGTTTTTGTGTAGCAGGTATGAGGTTGAAATGTCAAACATAATTGAAATGTTGTGAAATGTAAACACGCATTTGAAAAAACCGACGGTGCTATTCAGGAGGAACAAATATAGTAATACAGATATTCGTAATCATGATTATAAAAATTGCGTTATTAATGTGAATGTATGTATGTAAATAGCAATACATGAGCTACGTATAATACGTACTAGCCAATTAATTAAAGGTATTAAAGAAAACTTAAGGGCAAGAAAGAAAGAAGCATCTTGAAGGTGAGAAGAATAAAAAAATGTTGACATTCGTAATAACACAAAACTTACAGATGCAATTATTGGTTACATGGGTTAATGGATGGTGATATAGCAGGATAAAAGATTGAAACTTGAAACACCTACTGGAAAAGGATGAATGAGAAAAGAAAACATAGGCAGATGACGTAATAGAACTAGCGGGGAACAACTGTACCTACTAATGTTGCTCAAGACTAAAAGTAATCGAAAAATATGGAGCAGGCTTTTTCTCAAAAAGGGTGCATACAAATACTTATATTAAGAGATGTAAACTAAACATTTTTCTTGTATGGATAAATTAAAACAGGGCATATATGACCATATGTCTGAATTCTTATTCTATATAGACGTGACGCCCGTCTCCTTCAACTTTTATAGGCAATTCTTTTTAATCCCAAAACTTCATCTTATCTTTAAAATTGATTATAATTCTCAGGTCCTTATTATTTATTACACTCCTTTAATAGATGCTATTTGCAAGTTCCACCTTACAGCTCATCCGTCTTACGCAATTCGTTCAATTGCATCGCAATTCATGAATGAATGAGATTAGATTTTTAGTCTTTAGTTTATAAAAACAACAGTTTAGTTGGTTTTATAAGATGTGGTTGGGCTGCTTGCATGTTCATTTTTTTAGTTTTTTTCTGGAAGAGATCGCTCGAGAGGCCACCCGTTAACAAATTTTAAATGTTTATTGTTTTTCTATAAATGCATCGTACGTGTAAATAAATAAATATAATGAGGATTGTCGAAGTCACCAAGTGACTGTAAATTGCTCAATTTCTTAGTAAATCCTATACGAGTTTGCACGCAATCGACCGCGCCGGAGATTTCGGAACCCGTCTGTTACGAAACGCTGCCACTTGCACCAGACTTTATCAACCATAATAATATAATTATTTATAACTAGCGAATTGCTAAGTAGTTATAACGCTATTTTTATGTGTAAATTGATTACCAGTAATATAGCATACTTAATTGAAATTGTTTATAATAAATAAATTAAATATATAATAAAAAATAAATAAATAAAATTGAATCCTTATTCTTACAGTAACTTTATGCAATAGAAAACATATTAATATTAAAATAAATAAGAAATCTTAAGCCGTTATACTGGAAAACCGTTATATAATAAATAACAATTCTTGTGAATTTAGACAGTGTTTCTGATAGATTATGTCTCACTATAGCCTGCTTGGTAATCTTATTTGTTATAATATAGACGATTTTCAAACGCCAGACAAGACACCGAAGTTATTCGCGTCCACCTTTGCTTTATAATATGTTTATAAATGATAGTAATCCTTATCCTAATAACCATACCTATTAAGTTTCGCACAAAATTAAAGTTTACTTCATTATCTTGGAAAAATAATAAACGGCTCAAATATATGAGTTTTTCCTCCAACTTTAATTTTAATCCCTTTGGAGTAGAGAATCTACTCCAAAGGGATTACTCGGCCGTGGGGTTCAAATGCACAGGCCCTAATTAAATATTTAAGTTGGCGCCTGGTACATAGCATCGGTCACCCCAAAGTTGGTGCTTTTCTCTCTGAACGAATAAGTATCGCAATATAGCCAGGAAATGCTGTCAGCGTTAAACCTACACTGCCACAGGGACCAACATTTGTTTAAAATTTATTACTATTAATATTTTATTTAATAGTTATTTTTATTATTGTATATACATACGGTATTGTATATTTTATTATTATCAGATATTTATGAGGAAATGCTTTAAAATCAATGAAAAGATCATTGAAATACTCCACAGTTAAGAAATTAAATAAACAATAAAACGTTCTTCTGCTAATGTACGGTTCCTCGGCCATCGGGGTGTTCCCTTCCCTATTGCTTACTCAATATTAACCACTTTCGTACAACAATAGAATATTAGCGAATGAAATGATTTTTGGTATATGTAACGAATGAATGCAACGTAACCTTTGCAGAGAGTGCGTCTGGCTATACTCTCCGGGCGTAACTCTCATGATTTAGTTAATTGCTATTATTATTCATATGAAACGATTCATACTTAAAATATAGACTTTTAAAACAGACAGACTGTCACATAGGCCGTAAGTAGGGTATGCCGTTGATTTGATTGCGTTGGTCGCGTTCGCAGCGTCGCGTCGGGTTGTATTCGTCGCTTACGCAGGACACCGCGTAAGAAAGAGACAAAATGTACAGCCTTGGCCTCTATAGTTTAATTTAAATTTTGACTGTAATAAAATAGTAGGAAGCAAAAAATTTGATTTATGGTCTCGTGCATTGTATGTTAATGAGGACATAATATATGTCCTAAAGTGGTGTTCGACGTAAATGTATGCAGTTTGGATTATATTATCTAGGATAGAATTTTAAACAGTTTCAACACAGAATATAAATACATCAGCGGATGTTTGTAACAATTTAGTAATATGATTCGAATATCAAGGTTTAATTATCATTTAACTTGTTGTTAAGCAGTTAAAAAGATATGCGTGAACGGTGGGAAATTACTGTTTTTTTTACTTTGTAAAGATTGTTATACATTTGTATATTTGAAGTAATGTGAAGATTTCCTCAAATTAAATAAAAATTAGTAGTTAAATATGACTTAAGGTCCTTCAAGAAAATAGCCTACCAATTTTTAAAAGGCCGGCAACGCATTCGCAAGACCTCTGGCATTGAGAGTGTCTATGGTCGGCAGTATCATCTTAACATCAGGTGAGACCGTTTGCCCTCAGTTCTATAAAAACATGTTATTAGTTTCATTAACTTTTTTTTTAATTTTCTACTTACAAAACACGAAAAATCTCCGACCTTTGCGGTATCTGTAAAGACGCATTATCTTGTCTAGGCAATAGGATACACAAGCTAAAAGCATTCAATGTATCGGGATGCACCGGAACTGGGATGTAAACACATTTGATGACACACCAACTGACTCACGCGGTCCAGAAATAATCGTCTGGACATCTTGTATTAGGGCGCGTTCATCATAAAATAGTTCAACAAAGTCTTTAGAGCATTATACTATGTCTCATTACGCGTAATAATAATTAGTGAAAAGTAAAATAATAAACGACTCAAGTCTGTTGCTAATGAAAAAAATTAAGATGGCGCCTGGTAGATAGTGCTTTCTTCGCTTATCTAATAGGTATCGCAATACTGCGAATAAAATGCTGTCAGCGCTAAAGGATTCTAGACATAACTAAGTGTCACTCCCAGACGTCAAAAAATATTGGAATTTTAGCCATTGATCATGCTAAGTCTCACCTCAGACTCTTGTTTATAATAATAATCGGTTGATGATTTTTTTTAATTTTCCTACATTTTATACATTATTTTTGTACCCTCTCAAGTTATTTAGATGTAAGTAATCTCACAACGAATGACGTTATTGGTTAACGGTTATATGGTTTTTATAAAACTTATAAACAGCACAACATGACCCGTTATATTTGCCATAAGCATCCCCTAGGTCATCGAACTTGAAGCATTAATATTATAACATGTCTGTCGCAATCTTGCATACAAAGAAATAAAGATTTGGGCGTTCATAATAAAAAAATTAAGAGAAAAAGAATGGACGCAAACTAAAACCAGGAATGATGAAATTAAAGAGCTAGCGTCGAAAAGGAAAATAACAGAGAAGGTCAGGAAGAAGTTGGAGTAGGTATGTCGAAGGTCGTGTACTAGAATACAGGCTATTTTTATTTAATAATAAATAATTTGTTAAACTTTTGCTGGACATACTTGGACAAAATATGAATTGTGAAATGAGCTGTGAGGATAGCGCGACCGTGAAGCTAATTCCCTCCTTCCTTGAATTCCTAGAAATATTGCTTACTCTGGCTTGGAAGGCATAAAAGGCTTATCTTAAAAAAAAACTATAAAACGAATCTTCCTGACACAGATCAGGCCATGATATAACGGGACAATACTACCCAACAGTGAATCTTTAAAATATTTTTATTGATATTCAAAAAAATTATATCGATATTTATTATCTCACAGATTTTGAAATCAGCTTTAACTTATTCTTGATTGCAGTTATTAACTATTTCAAAAGTCACATTAAAGATATTCCGATCATTTTGGCGCCAATTAATAGCAAGAGGACACATTATGAGCCATTAAGATAAACTAATGATACTTTTAATAACAAATATTGTTAGCGTGTGTGTATTTAAAATTGTTTTTTTTAAATTATGTAATAAGAAGGCGAACAACATCCGATGTTAAGTGATGCTGGCAAGTGCGTTGAGGGTCTTTTAACAAATGGTGCGTTCTTTTCTTGAAGGACTCATAGTCAAATTGGTTCGAAAATACATCAGCGGCTTCCACATAGTGGTGAAGCAGTTTTTGCTGCAAAGAGAGAGCTGTTTCGTAATCAAAAAATGAGCACAGCAAGAATCATAAGAAGTTAATACAACGGTCTAAATATTTATAAAGCTTCAGAGATTTGTAACGCATAGCAAAAAACCCATTTGAAACCGAACTCAATTGGATTTTTTTCTATGAGACTTTCTTCTATGTACGATGTATAAAAGATTTTAGGGAAACGACCCTAAAGTCAACATATCACGTAAGCCATGAAACACACACACGAAGACATAAGACACACACACAAACACATAATACGATAAAGGATAGCGGCTATGAATTATTATTAACATAGTATGAACATTCATATTTTGTTGTGACTGCAGTTACCGATAACGCGCAAACTATACATAAACTATATATTATACGTTAATTGATTTTAAATGGTTTTAGTAAATACGTATATAAAAGCGTATCTTTCTAAATTCATTGTTTGTTATTCTCTTCAAAGCATTATCGTTATATAACAAAGTGTTGACATGATGTTATATCATTGAGGTTATTGCTCCGATAAAACACAAATGAAATATTTATTTATAGACTGATTTAACCCATAAATAGCAGTGTTAGCCTAATAGCTCCAGTGTGCAATTTTAATCCCTGAGGTAGTAGGTTCGATCCCCGGCTGTGCATCAATGTATTTTCTTTCTATGTGCGCATTTAACATTTTCTCAAACGATAAAGACACATCGTGCGGAAACCGGCCTTAGACCCGACTCGTTGACGGCTGGTGTCAGGCACAGGAGGTTGATATATCTGAGGCCTAAAAAGGTCGTAGCACTGCTGATTATTTTTAATTTAACCCGTAATATTTTACGCTAAAGTTAATTAACCATTACATTAAGAATTCCTATGAGTTATATTTCGGTTTGTACTAGTAATTTTACATTTCTAACAGACGATATTTGTAGTTTCCGTAAACAATAGAGTTGTTGTAAACAAAGAGTTTCATTCAGTTTCCGGAAGTGTTTGGTATGAGACGGGATGTGCGTCACGTGTGCGTGTAAAGGCGAATGTAAATGAGGCAACAGTCGCTAAGACGGGTTGGACACAGTATCAAATGCTTTGTTACTTCTGCGTCATCGTATAAAAAATACAATTAAAATTTATTTTTGAACTTTTTTGAACTTGTTTGTATCGTATTCATAAACGAGTTGGAATGTCGTAAATTATATACAACGACGGAAAGTTGAGTACCTGAGTCGTAATGGATAAAATCCAGGTTACACATTTTGGTAGAAGCAGAGAGCATGGACGGTTATTGGCGACTGCGAAATAGTTGCCGCTTCTGGCACAGGAAAAGACACTCTTCTAGAGAGGCCAAGCTCTAGTAATGGAGAGGGAGTAAAAGAAGAAGAATCACTATTGTAGGTTCCGTAGAGCGCACCAATACATTGATCCTGTCCCAACTCCGCATATTACCTGTTTACCATATGACGACAGCAAATTATGTCATATTACTACGAACTTGAGAAACTGATCGTGTTTGATAACACAGAAGGCAAAAGATCACGTGGAAGTTCACCACCAACCATCTAGTGAAAGACTCATCGTCCTCGAAACTATATACTGTTATACAAAGACCACCTTATAAGGAATACAAGTCTATATTTTGGTTGTTATATATGTTTAACCGCATATTGAACTATGCTGTCTACGATATTGGTTATTGGATATTCAAATTCTGGTTTCAAAGGCTATACATAACCACTTCTATTTTTATTAACTACATTAGGTTAACAAGCATGTGTCGCTGCGTATACGCAACCTTAAAACCGCAAGACAAAATAACGCATTGTCTTTCAAACAATGAATGACTTTTCCTAAGTGTTCTCATAGTTTTTATCTGTCCAAATATTTAGTCGATTCCATTACTAGACCTCGACTGGTCGTGTCTAAAACCTCGAAAAAACCGCCGAATTGTGAACGGTTTTGCAAGGTAGATGTTTTTGTCGGTTCACAATAGAATCGGTTATAGGGATTTCTAAACTGTTTATCGCAATACTAAACTCGAAAGTGACGCTGAATATGCGTAAATACGTGGCATTTTATGAAGACTCTAGTTCTGGCAGCGGGGACTACAAAAGTTTGCGGAGGGAATACAAAATGTTATTGCTTGGAAAATCGGTGAGCTTTTAATGTATAAATAATTTTCAATAAATAATAAGTCAAAAAAACTGCTTTTTAAATAATTGTTTCTGTAGTTATATTCAGCTACCCGCTGAAGTATTTCTGATTCAATTCGACTTGAGGTCCTTCAAGAAAAGAGCGTACTAATTATAAAGGCTGGCAACGCTCTCGCGAGCCCTCTGACACTGACAGTGTCCCTGGGCAGTGTTATCACTTAACATAACCGGTGAAGCCTCACCCCTGTTCTATAAAAATCGAGGTGCAGAAGTGAAAACTTGAATACAATTAACGTTGTGCATTTTTGATATTTTGGAATGATTAGGGAAAAATTTTGCACGAATTGCTTCAATTATCACTTTAAAAGTAGTTATCATTTATGTGGTGGTATACAATATTTATTTATTGCGCTACCGTTCATAAACATGACAACGCGGCGTATTTAATGTAATATTAGATTAAATACGCCGGGCCAGCTGTCTACTCTCCATCCGTCTTACGAATTTTCGATCAGGTCACGCGTCCTAACATTTTTTACCCATTCCAAAAAAAGTGTACAAAGCCGCTAAAGAAGTTTTCACTTCAAAAAATTACTCAGTGGAACAAAGTTTTTATTCAAAAATCTCCAAAAAGTTATCGAATAAATGATTATTACAATAGTATTCATATTAAACATTTAATTAATAAACTAAGAGAAATTCAAGTCTTGACCGGTCATGTCATACTATATTTTAACATTAGATTTAGACAAATGCCTATTCGGACTAAGGTTTAGTTCCAACGTCATATTTATTTCATTAAATTGCTCAAGGCTGTTTTACTCGCTCAGGTTTTCTTATTTGAGGCGATTACCAAAATCGGACTTAAGTGTCTACACGGCCCTAGCCTAGGCAGACTTTGTACATACATTTAGACACTATGCTAAGTGTTTTATGCAAGCATACAATTTATGTATATAGTAATAAATATATAAAATATTATGTTTGAAGATTGGTTATATTTGTATTTCATACATAGTATTTAATATGCAGTCTCTTAATGCAAAAATTCCTTGCCTATCTTGAGGTGACAATTACGCAAGATGCATTGTCATTAACGCACAAGGGAGATGAAGCTCTATTCACTTGTAATAAAGTTTAAATTACTAAGTCATACAAAGTCCTCGACTGGTACAATGAGCTATTTTGTTCTACAATATTTAAACCTTGTTGACCTTTAAGTTATTACCAAAACAAATTAACTTATATGGGTTTAATTACGTGACTGATCGCACATCGCATGTAGTCTAGGGTTTGCTTCGCGGCGAAACATTTCTTATGTAGGCACAGAAAACGTCCAATACGGGGCTAACCACGTGTATTGACATCGCAATATGGGAAATAATAAATATATATTAATATAACTGTGAAAGTATCTAAAAGAAAATCTTCCAAATCCTATCTCAAACTAAAACAAATATATAACTCTATGTGAAAGGTTTTGCCGTAATCCGTTAGACAAAATTTCTTACGTATGAAAGATTCGGTCATTTCTTTTTCACGCACACGAAATAATTTCAAGACGCAATTTCAAATTTCGAACCTCTATTGAAAACCAGAGATTATAAAACTATGTCGTTTTTAGTTTATGGTAATTCAATTAACGTAAATTAATTCCGGTGACCATGACTTCTGTGAAGCATTCGAAATGTTTTAAGCATTGTACTAATTTTTTTATGTGAGAGTTCTTTCGTGGCGTATTACAAGTTTTTCTTAATTTCAAATATCATTCAATATAAAAGAAAATCGCGTGAGACGTATCATTACATTACAAAATAAAATTTAGTATTTTTGATATAAATTAATCTCGAAAATTTACTATTATTTTAAACATTTAAATTCAACATATCATCAGCATCACCTTGATGACACAAAGGCCCGCAACGCAGCCACTAAAATGCCTTTTTTATAGCATATGACTATAAAATATGGGGCTATAATAAAAAAACTAGCTAAAGCTGAGACGTCCCACGTCAACTTTAGCTGGCACTAAACCGATATTTATATTTTAATAACAATTTGTTAGATAGATAATAAACATAAACATTTCACATACAAGTTAATAATATTAAATAAAATATGACAACTAAGCCTAGCCATATCTATACTAATATTATAAAGAGGAAAGGTTTGATTTTTTGTTTGTTTGTTTGTATGAATTGAATAGGCTCCGAAACTACTTGGCAGATTTGAAAAATTCTTTCACTGTTGGAAAGCTACATCATTCCTGAGTGACATAGGCTATATTTCATTTTCAAAAAAATAGGCATCCTTACTAAAATTACGATAACATTAACATTTGTTTATTATTTGATACAATTCTAACAGATGGCGCTGAGTTAAAGGTAGTAGTTTGGCAAGACGACGTTTGCCAGGTCAGCTAGTTTAACATAAAATATAAAAAAATGAAATATATATGAAAAAGCTAAAGTCTACAAATACAGGGGTCTAGGCTCTGAATATGATTTTGTCCCATTCGGTGTCGAGACCCTTGGTCCGTGGGGTCCTAGCGCATTAAAGCTTTTTAGGGAATTATCAGAAAGGTTAGTCGACATCACAGGAGAACGAAGAGCTGGCAGCTACCTCGCACAAAGAATTAGTCTAGCAATTCAAAGGGGGAACGCTGCTAGTATCTTCGGAACCTTGCCTAAAGGGACTCCTTTTAATAATATTTTTTAATAATTAAATTTTAAGGCTAGTTATTAGATATATTTTTAGTTTGTAATTGTATATTAAAGTCTATTGTATGTATTTGTTAATGTGCACTAACTTTTACGTAAGTAAATATAATATATATTATAAATAATCTTAATATTATACTAAACCAATAATAGATATTAAGAAAAGACACCTAATAAATTAAGTAATGAAAGATATATTTAAATTAACTTAAATCAGCACAACAAACCGGACGGTTAAAAGGAACCTGTATTTGTAAACGAAAATTTCAAACAAATAAAATATAATTTTCCTTAATGGAAAATTCAAACTCCCTTGGGAAAACGATAATTATTTCCCCATAGAACGTATCTTGAAGCGAAAATGTATATTTTTTTTAATTAAGGCTTATTATTTATATACATAAACCAACAAACAGACCTATGGCACGCCCATAAAAGGCATCACAATGCATTTTTTGTGGGTGAGTTGCCGGCTTTTGAGGGAGGCCTACAATCTGACTATGAATAGTTTGATTCGCCTGCCGGGAGTTGATTCTACAGTTCCCTAGTAGGCAAAATACGCCTATGTAATAGATTGTGGAAGACTTCCAACCATTAAGTTGATGTTGATGAAATTTTGATACGGAAACGAAACGAAACGCTCGTCAGGCACAAAAGGCTGATCACCGACTTGCCATTATAAAAATTTAGGCATCTTCATTGGGATATGTGTATGACGGATCTCCAAACAGCCTTGATAAAGAATATAAATCTCTGTTTATATAAGATATTGTTACTCTATTATGATTGTAGAAGTAAAGTGTTTGAGTAAGTAAATCGTGATCAAATCATTTTAAGATCATGCCATATAGCCGTGGCCGGTACTTCAAACCAGAATATTCCAATAATTTATTTATTCATCGCCCTGCTAATAAATTTGATACTGATATGATTTGAGGAGTTAGCATATGACTGCGAAAGATTTAGACACATTTCCGCAAATCCGCTAATCAATGTATTGGTGCGAAAATAATATAAAAATGGATATTACAATTTCCCTTCACAATCGTAAAAACTTTTTTTTGGGCCTCAGATTTTTGTATCTGTTTCATGATCATTTGTCAATCTACTACTAATCTACAATCTACAAGTAAGCGATCAGCCTCCTGTGCCTGACACACGACTTCGACTTTTTGAGCACTTTACATCAGGTGAGTAGAACAGGGGGCAAACGGGCAGGAGGCTCATAAATGATACCGTTGCCCTTGGACACTCAATGCCAGAGGGCTCGCGAGTACGGTGCGGGCTTTAAAAGAATTGGTACGCTCTTTTCTAGAACCCTAAGTCAAATTGGTTCGGTAATACTTCAGTGGGCAGCTAATTGGTGGTGCGTGGCAAAAACTGTCTTATAAAACGCTCAGTACTGTTGCATACAATTTCTTATGCCTAATTTTAACCTGAAATAAACCAAACTCATGTTTAACTTATGATAAAAATACACATTATAAAATAACTTTTAATCATGTGATATAGACGGAATTAAAAACAATAAAATGTAATTAACAGCATAACAAGCGTGAGCAGACGATAATTTATTTTTAACATATTTACATATTATATATACCCTTCCTTAAAGGAAAATAATTAACATTAATTTCAGAAATAAATCTCAGAAATAAAATAGAGAAAAGTACGAATGAACAAATTACAAAACTTTTAATATCACCCGTTTGAATTCTCTAGCAAGATTTGTTAAGTTTTTTAGACTAAGCACTCAATGTTTTTAAATTATTTATATGTATAATATTGATTATTCTACTAATAATCAATATTGAAAAGATTGATAAATCAGACTTGGCAAGACCTGAGGCCTGCAGTATTATTTTAGCATTATAAATAAATAAATTCAATCGCAATTTCGCTTGAAGTCGAGCCTAACTTCTTCAACCTATGTATCTAAAATATTGTTTAAATAAACTGGTTCGAACAGATTTTAATAATTATTTATTTATTTATTTATTAACACTTTACATTAAAATATAAAAATTGGTTAAATTTACGAGTTACGAGTGAAACGTGAAACAGTTTTAAATGCTCAAATAAACTGAGTTTCGGAAGTAATAATTGCGGTGTCTATATAATTGAGATAATTTGCTAATAAAATATTGAAGTCATAATTTTATGTAATTTGGTTTCCCTCCTTTAATGCCCCAGATCATATGCCGTATATATTTAATATTATGTAAAGTTTATATTAATACGATTTATAAGCTAATATATGTGATTGGTTTATTGCTATGTATTCAAACGACGGAACATATTTAAAAATATACATTTTTATGTAGCTTTTTGTAATTTTATACCTGGGTGATTAGGGTGTACTCAACAACAAAATGGCTTCCACCAGCTGTCTTCTTATATATTATCAAAATGTATTAGAGCAGCTCTCATATAATTTCCTGGTTCTCCGCGAACGACGCGACTGACTGAAGATACTACTATTAAATATCTTACATGTGTTAGCCTAGCCAGGGTTTTAGCGTGCGACTTTCATCCCTGAGATCGTAGGTTCGATCCCGGGCTGTGCACCAATGGACGTTCTATGTGCGTATTTAACAATCGCTCGAACGGTGAATCTGAGGCCCTGGCTGAATGTTTATTTATTTTTATATCTTATAAAACATCTTATTTCTACGAACAGGGCAATAGAAAAATAACATTTAATAATTTTGAGACTTTGATACCATGAATATTCATTTGAGAGAATATGATTTTATAAATTATTCAAGACTTAAGACGAAATTGATAAATATATTAAAGTGAGAAAGATAAAAATGAATCAAATAATATTGAAATGGATTCAACAAAAATACAACTCGATGGCAAATTACATGACCCTTCTATTTGAGAAGTTCATTAAAAATATTAATTGGATCAACGAACTTTGAACTTTTTAAATAATGTATAAGAACATTTTTTAATGGAAGTTAAATTGTTAGTTGAAATAATATTTTATATTATCCATTTTTGAGCACCACTTTATCCATTCATGAAAATAAATAAACATTACCAATATTTTTTTAGTCGTTTGTTAAATAAAAAGCATTTACAGTCAAAATCTGTTAGAACGACATCGAAGGGACTACTCATATTTGGTCGTAAAATCCGATAGTCGTAATAGCCGGTGACGTTGTTACTAAGAACCTAATACAATAGAATTCAAACGGGACTTTTTATTTTAGTCAATATAATTGGCGGCCTCATCGCTTTAGAGCGATCTCTTCCAGGCAACCACTGTACTGTGAGTAAAGAAAAAAATATTACATAAGGTAGGCAAGAAGTGCAAAAATACACATTACATATAGTTATTAAGAATAAAAAAATAACTAAACAGGAACAAAATATAAACTATACTGATACAGGATACATAATAAACAAAAAGTACCCAAAGACTACGAAACTGACAAGGTGAATAACACATTATTATTATAATAAAACATTCAAAGGACTCAATTATGCACTCCTTTGACTAAAGTACTCTTTTGTCACTTTCAGATAAATTGTATTAACGCTGTGATGAAAAGGGACAAATGACTTTAGTCAAACGGTGATTTGTCTTGTTATTTTAGTTACAATAATATTATCGTATCATTTTTATTCTTATAATTTACATACAAAATAATTCAATAATTCTCTAGAATTTAACATAAACCGTAAAAACAAGTTTAAAAAATATTTTTACGTAACAATATTTACCAGGAAACAAGTAACAGGTTGTTATTAGAGACTTGTGAGGAAAATACCTAGAATACTTTAATGGGTCATGATAAAGATAACAAGCTTTTGATCTATTGTATCTACGTGAGGATGATGACATTTTTGATGGTGGCATATATACATTATTTATAAGAATAGGTTTTTACATATGCTTAAATCAAGATCAGCATATGTACTATGATTACATACCCTAAGTTGTTGCGTTATTATACAAAATCAACGAACGTAAAAATAGTCATAAATGTACCTAATATTTAATGAATGAAAAACAGAATGGAAAATAATTTAAAATAATTGTTCTTATTAGTAATATAGTATACTATCGGACCCGAGAGACGTTGTCCTGTATAATATTTCAAGCGATTAGAATATTAAACAGTATGAAAGTGCCGACTGCAGCGCCATCTTTCGGGCTGATTTCAAATTACAGGCGGCGGTACAGATTCTTTCAAATCGGTACCGCCGTTCAAGAGGACTCAACTGACATACACACGTACATGAGAATTTAATATATATGTAAATAATATTTTATATATACATATATATATGTGTGTAGGCAATTCTATCTTTTAAGCTAGATCACACTGCATACGGTGTGAAAATTTGCTTGAAATCGGTTAAGTAATTTAGGAGTCCATAGCAGGCTTATAACGTTACGCATAATTTTTATATATTTAGATGTAAACAAAACTACAATTTCCAAAATAATATACTTTATGGCTCAAAACATAAAAAATTTTAGCTGTAAAAATGCTTTTTGTTGACACACAAAATCTACCTTTATTATACGAATTAATTGAAGTTAACAAAAACTAACCATTGTTTGGTCAAAGGTAAGGTAAGATCAATGACCACAACTAACCTTCGCCTATACATTCTAATACAGCGTAAGTTTACGATGATTTAAAGGTATAATCGTATCTATTAAATCTGTATTAAAGTAGCCTTGATAATGTTATTATTTAATTCGTGGCAGAAAAATAATAAGGGCAAAATATTTATTTCTGAAAAATAAAAAGTGCGTATGTACAAACTACGCATGTCGGAATTAAAACGTCTTAAACACACACAAAAAATAAAAAAATAATAAAAATACGTTTATTTTGGAACATAAGATCTTCTAGGTATCACTTCTTCCACGTCAATCAATTCAAGCTTGTAGGCATCCCTACTCATCGGCAAAGACAGAGGGTGTAGGCCGAGAGAAAAAGCCGGCGTAAAAAACTTTCGGTACTCTTTTAAAAAAGCAAATCATCAAACAATATTTAAAACAAATATATCAAATTAATTAGAGGCAGCCTGCCCAGCACTAGTCCCAGGCCCTTTTATCAACTAGATAATCAATAACTTTATAGTAAGCCTTTTTACACAGCTTTTCTTTAATACATTTCTTAAATTTATTAAAAGGCAGAGATAAAAGAGCCTCTGGGATTTTATTAGCAAATGCAGGAAGAGCGCTGAAAATTAAACAGATGAAGTGTTTAATTAAAGACGATAGAAAAATACAGACGTTATGAATTATATACGACATTTAAATAACACTAAATAGACCTAATGAAAACAAAGCTATCTCAAACCCTTTTCTTCCGTTTAAAATACTGACCGATGAAAATTGTATAGAAGATTTCAGTTATAAAACTATATTTAAATATAGGCCAGAATCCTGAATGTAATTGTACGCAGGATTCCATTATTACGTACAAAAACCTAACCAATTTTCATAAATTGATAAAAATTAATTGAACTCAAGTCAACACTCAAAGATAATAAATCTTTATACTAAAAATAGTTCAATAGTAATTACTTGAAGTATATTCTAGATTTTAGAGTTTTTCTAAGCGTCCATGCGATAAATCACGTACGCACGAAACTAAAGACTACTTCATATAATTCGCGTTAGCGATTCTATTTGCTATGAAGAAATATATGACGTGTTGAAGCTTTTGTCTTGACACTGTTGAGAGTAGAACATTAATAAAATTATAACATGACATGGATCGCTTAAGATAATTTTGACGTCAAGTTATTCTTGATTATAATTATTGAGTTATACTCGGCTTAGCGAACAAACTGATCCACCATATACAAATGTCAAGACGCCATATGCAAATGATTATCATTATCGAAATGATTGAACACCAATTAAAGTTTTTCCTAATTGCTAAATTTACTCGTAAATACTTTGACTTTGCGAGCGCCACTTTGACATTTGTAATATTATAAGATAGAATAACTAGAACGCAATTATAAAACAGGTTTTGAATTCTAAAATCATTAGCAATTAAAACACGTTTAATAATTATACTACAACACATTAATATAAAATAAAACTAACTCATATTAAATCTATATTTTATTTTATCTGAAAATTATTATATCTCCATAGGTACTCTCACAGAAGTATATAATGTATTTCCAATCGATTCCCCGTTTTCTGTCAAAATTTAAAAGATTAAACGCGAATTAACTTAAACTTAATAACTTAATTTTTAAAATTACGATTTAGTATAAATAAAATACAAATTACTTGCATAAGGTAAAAGTTATTAATAAATGTGTGTTGCTGCTTCGTTCTTAAAATTTATTCAGTAATTTTTATTGAGTAAATATTTTTATTTAAATTATGCTTTGTTTACAGTTCCATTCTGTGACGGACAAGAGGTCCCAGAACAACGATTGTGGAGAGAACAGCGTCACAATAGTGACCGAGAAGAAGATAGAAGATGATACTTCAGATTCTTCTAGCAGTGAAAATGTTGAAATAGAAGGTTCGTACGAAAATTCTGTGGCTTATGCACTGAACCTTATTATTTATTCAAAAACAACATTTTTGTGAATGTATCTGCATTGTTAAATAAATCTTGACACCAACATAACAAGTTCTATTATAGTCCAGGCATAATACTCAAGCTGGTTGTTATGTTTTATTAAAGATCATTATTTCGTTTATTTTTCAAAGTAAAAACATTATCTCAGTACATACAATTACTTTCGAAAAAAATAATAAACGTATATTTATGTCTTTGAGATAAAAAATTACAAGGAGAACAATAATATGAAAATAATGGTACGACAGAGGAAGTGAGAATTTATGTCAATGCCATAACATATTTGTACTTTTACTATACATATACATATGTTTAAAGAAAATTAATGCATTGAAGCTATGTAATATTATAACATATATATTTCACAAAAGAGAGTGCGTTACGTGAATAACAATCTAGCCTTTTTAATATTAATTATGGTTAATAATTAATATTATGTTGACTTAATTTTCTACAAGACTAAATAGTTTAACTAATATAATGTTCATTACCAGTCTTCAGTGTTTTACAATTTTTTGACACTATGTTCCCACTTGCATATTCACTATACTGAAAAGGTTTAGTTCTTTTTCGGTGTCTTATACCTATTGTATATAATTTATGTATCCTTAAGGAAATTATATTTTTTTAATATTAAAGTACATACGTAAGTAAATTATCGGCCGGCAACGCATTTTTGGCTATGAGAGTGTCGGTATCACTTAACATCAGATGAGCCTCCTACCCGTTTGCCTCCTATTAAAAAAAAATTACTTTACATTTTATTCTTTACCTGTTAATTTTTCTCTGCTCTTTTGATAAGATCAGCGACCTGAATGTTATGAAGGCTGATAAGACGGAAGACAATATTTTTTTTTTTAATAAGGATTAGTTTTATGAATAATTTATTATAATTACAAGGTCTAATAAGCCGCTAATGGGCCATGCAAATTATATGGGGTATAATTTTCATACTTCGCACGATATAATTTTGCAAGAAACATATGAAATTGACTACAACTGCGCTGCCGCTGCGCACTCAAAGACCCTTTGCGCATCCTCAACCCTTGCCAATCGGACAAACGCGTAGGGCTTTTTAGACGACATCCAGCGATATCTGGGCCTGCTGATGGCCGGACTATACAGTGAAAACTCTTTTTTAACTTCAATCTTCTGGCATTGTCAATGTGACCAGGGCAACCGAGTCTTTCTGATTTAGCTTCACCAATGTTGGGATCGGCTATTGATCGAAAGAAGACTCTCCAGCTTCCATTCTCCTTGTGAGGTCTAGAATCTTCCACAGAACTTTTCTTTCAGCTACAAATGAATTTGTAATGATTACCATCGAGTCTCGCATCCGTTTTGTAAATCCGGAGTTCAGTTTCTGGTTTGCTTGGATGCTAAGATTTTGTGGAGAGCACTACAACGGAGGGTACTTTGAATCCGGATATCAACTTCCTCTTTCCCTTGTGTTCGCTACAGTACATCCGAGATACTTGAAGTTATTAGTGCCATTGAAAGAGAGCAGCTTTTCCACGCAGGTCTTCTCGCTTCAAAGTAAGCATTTTCTGCCAGTTCTCGAATCAAGGGCAAAGAACAAGGGATAGAATTTGAAATCAAATCTTTGGCACGGGTTTTACCGGAAACTAAATCTAATACAACCTGAAATATTTTAAAGCCAAATTATTATTACTACTAATTCTTACATTGTTTAATATAATCGAGAGGTACATCAAAACATAATTATTATTTTTTGTAAAAATAGCTCAAGCATGAACAGAAATTATAGAGTTAGGTATATCAAACATAAAATAATAAACATAATTATATTTAAAAATCTGGTAATAGTTGGTAGATAAAAATAGTTATTAGATGATCTAATCTGTTTACAAAATTATTCATGAATGACATGTTTTACTACGAAAATTACTCACGCCTTTTTGACGGTATCTTGGCAAATATATCATAATTTTTAATTCTTATAATCAGATTTATAAACATGATTCAATGAAAAAAGTACTTGGTTTTATATATAGTGTGAAGTGTTGGCCTAGTGACTTCCGCGAGCGACTCTCAATCCTTAGGTCATAGATTCGAACCCCGCCTACACACAAATAGAGATTCTGAGTTTCTAGCATTGCATTCGCTTGTATGGCAAAGCAAAAAATCGTAAGGAAATCGGCTTAGATACAAAACGGCCTATGCATACAAGGCTCATATTCGAAAATAACAAATGTTTACGAAACCGATATATAATATTTAGTCCAAGATCTAAAAAGTTTATAAATGCTTTTTTATTATATATAAAAATAGATAACCTACAATTTTTAGTGTTGAAATACCAGCCATTTTTATGACGTCACACAGGAAAACCAGTGTGTCATGAGTGAATGAACGAAGACTCGGGACCGAACCGTTAAGTACCGTTCGTCGACAAATCGGTCAATTGTCCATTCATTCAAGTATTTGCTCAAATACACTTAAAAATTCTTTAGTTTTTTCCTAGGCGCTTTTGTAGTAAGCTCAAAAGGATTTAGGTTAATAAATGCTTTTGTCATACCAGCCTCGTTTGCTATAAATAACTGATCTTTAATCCGTTTTAGGATTATTTATAAAATTTTTGGAAATTGCTTACATAGGGCTCGACTTACTTAAATGTATTTAATAATTTTTATTGATTTTTACCTTTCGTATTTCACATTTTTCTATATATTAGGTCCATCATTGGCTACATCTTTAGTATAATTGTTTTTTGTTATAAAACATTTATGTTAACTGTTGTGTTTATACAATATATATATTGCAAAATGGAGCACAGGTGCATAATTCATAGGTAGGTGATGGTATGGGTATCAGAGCTGGTGATCTGCACAATAGTGACCTAAAATATAGGGATCGGTATTATCCTGACGTTGTGTAGTGCTGCTGTACTCTTGATGTTGCGCAGTACAAATCTTAACATTCCAAATGGAAGTGCCATCGATACAAACCATAGGCCCAAGCGCAACACCGACAGTTTTAAGTTCTGAGAGGGTGTTTCCATTACATATTCCGCTGTAATTGTTGCTGCTAATTTATTCTTACAAATATGGCGGTGGTTTTATAATTTTCATATACTATTGATTTATCAGAAAAATGACTATAACAGAAACAGAAAGAAGACAAATAAACATACACCACATATCAGCAAACCCCAATTATCTGCTAACATACATAACATTTCTTATACGATACAATTTGGGATAATTTTATTCATTATTGATTACCTGTTAATGTTTGTAAGGCTAATTGTTAAATCCCTTTATGGTGGTTCCAAGTTTTTACTTGAATAGGCCAATTATGTCGACAGGACTTTTAATAAAACTTCTACACTATTGGTGAATTCAATTACAGAAACGAGTGCAAGAAGAGCAACAAATAACCTTTAATGTTGACATCACATATCTGACAGCCAAAATACAGATTTACAATTTGCTTAACATACATAGTAATAATTAAAAATGAATTAATAGAATATATAAAAACAGATTGGTCCCTTTCGCAATCTCTAGGGTTCTCCGGTACTATATACCATTGAACCAATCTTTAACTTTTATAACAAGTAAGATTAAGTTACAACTATTAGGAGCTTAACTACTGAAAGACTTTCCTAATCTATTTCAATTCCTTCACAGGACGTTCGAGCTTTCAAAGTTTCTTTTCAACAGAAAGCTGACTTAATTCAATGTAGAACTTTTTGTCGTAGATTTTTACATATATTTTTATAATGAATTCTTAAAAGGCCGGCAATGCACTCGCGAGACCTCTGGCATTGAGAGTGTCCATGGGCGGCGGTATAATTTAACATCAGGTGAGCCTCCTGCCCGTTTGCCCCCTGTTCAATAAAAAAAATGTCTTAAAAGGGTTTGTTACTAATCCAACACACAAAAATATACTTTCAAGTACAGAAGACTAGATCAACTCGATCTACAAGCAAAACAAAGTGGAGTCGGACTTAAAAAACTTCCAAATTGCATATATAAAAATTAGTACACATGTAGGACCCTTACAACGCTATTGTAAACTGGTAAAATATATTTTTCAGAAAATACACTTGATGACGTCAAGTACAAAAGGAAATTATTTTTTTTAGTTTTGAAGACATTTCATTTCGACGTTTCATTAAACATTTTTAATTACTCATTTCTTATCATATGACAATGTATATCTATACATTGGAACTCGTATTTAGAGTAAGGTTCCCCGGTGTATCAATATTTTTACCAAGACAGTGTTAGCCTAGTACCAAGAGAACCCAGTAATAGAAGAATTGGCAATAAACTCTCCGCCACAGTTTTTTGTATTAAACATTGTTTGTTAGCAGCTGCAACCATTGTATATATACACTATGTTCCACATGACATCTTAAATAATTAATGATACATAATAAAATAAATTGAAAAACAAAGATTTGTCGTCTATAGGCATAGTGAAATAGGAGCTGACTTACATTCTCGTGGAAACAACACACAAACACATAGTCGAAACAACTAACATCACCGCATACACGAATTCATGTCCGACCACTTACCACAAGAAGCACCCGTTCACGAGTATGACGCATGGCCACCTCGCCATAGTTTAGGGAGAGAGACAACCCGACGCATGGACGCCACAAGCAATGACATTTAAGATTTCGCTATTAAATAAATTCCCTATAAAAATTAATGTTCACGACACAGATACAGAAAATTGAGGCTCAGAGCTTTAAGGTTGTTTCGCCTAAGGTGTGTTTGGCGTCAGTGTTTTTTGTGGGTTCGTGATGAATGTTAAGTTGTATTAAATTTAATGAACATTCATTAAGGTTTAATGTAAAATTATTGTAGAGATTGCAGAAATTTATTCCAAAAGATAAAAACAACATATTTCACCTTGTTGCGTAAGTAACCAAAAAATAATAAAAATATGTTTTATCTTAAAACAATACGTATAACCTTTAAAAACTTGATTTTTGTTCATTTAATTTGCATGATTGCTGCAAAAACTATATGTGCATACCGATACAACGAGTCTATTTTCATATGTTATGAAACGAAAATTTTCCGTAATCAATGAACAACTTAGGAATGAGAACAAACGTATGTCTAGTCTTCATAACCAGCTACGCCTTTTACTTTAAACTACTTACGTAATGGTTACGTTTAACTATTTAATTTATGGTCCTTGAACTGGTAAAATGTAATAATATTATTGTTAAAATTATAAGTATTTTGCCGCAAACCAAATTATTTATTCAAACCAATACGACTTAGGGTCCTTCAAGGAATGAGCGTACCAATTCTTAAAAAGCCGGCAACGCACTTGCGAGCCGTTTCGCAATGTGAGTGTTCATTGCCCCTGTTACTTTAAAAAAAAACTCGTAGTTCAAAAAAATATAAAAATATTTTTCGGTATATTAAACAAAAGATAAAGTATTTTAATTTGTAATAATAATAGTTTAAATCTTACATCATTAATACATCGATTACATACTAACATAAAAATAAACTTTATATCGCAACTATTTACAGTTAATGAACGACTCAGACAAGATCAGACATAAGTGCTGATAAATCCTTAAGTAATAAGAACCTATGTGTTCATTTGAACTGTAAGTACATCTAAATAAAGTTGATTTTACAATATCAGATCAGTATATGATACATGCTAACTTAATAAATGGTTTATAGTCACGTGCACGACGTTGCAGCACGCGACGCATAAACATCGCACATGTTTCCATATAACGAACATATATATATATAGTCAACGTTAGCAAGATATAAGAATAACTTGTCTTCAAAATTCTCAAAGCAGATTTTATATATAATTTTATATATATAGAAGGGCAATCGGGCAAGAGTCATCTGATCTTTAGTCATACCGCCCATGGACAGTATCAATCCCAGAGAGATTTAACAATAATCATTTATTTTATTACTTGCCTTGCGAAATTATTGGAGAATGCATCTACAATTCCAGGCCGTTATATTTAACCGAGCGTTCACAGTAATTAAATTACGCTTATTAAACATATCTGTAAGGTGTCGTTAAGGTCAATCTTGATATGGAAATGAAATATTGATTGAATCATGATCTTCATGTGTTGTACCTTGTTGTTGCATTATAAGTAGTTAAATAAACATCGCCTTCGCACTTTGAGAAGGCTTTTTCGTTGCCCCGTGAATAAATTTAGCAGATTGAAAGGCACTTTGGGAATTGTAACCAATGACGCGTACAGTCTCGTTAATTGTAATCGCAGCCTATTTATTCCGAATATAAAGCCTTAAGACGTATCATACTTTATTTTTGAGGCTTTTTTTCTATGACTTTATTTTGACTTAATCGTTTATATACGATTCGAAGAGAGAAATGGTAAAAAATAATATTTTTTATAAGTATCACAAACTTGTTTTATAACTACTCAACTGTCCAAATCAAGTTTACTAACACTAATAGTATGAACAATTTGACCACTTAACAGAAATTAGTATGTCGGCTTATTTAAATATTTTTTTCAGATAAATCCCTTCCATTAGTGGAGAGTAATTTGGAAACTCAATCAGAGGGGCATTCCGCCCAATGCACCTGTCCCAATTGTGATGAAATACTATCAAGATATTCCGAGTGCAGTATCTGTTTGGAGCCATTACAGGTAAATCAAATTAATAGATATACAGATAAAACAATATATCACTAGGCGACAATAACTCCAGAAATATTCTTGGAGTTTTTGTCGCCCGGACCCTTTAAGCCTTGATAAAAGGCGTTTTTAGGAAAGAAAAGATGTTTATATATAATTGCATTTCTTGCTTACCTTATCTAAATTATTTTTTCTCACTGTGATTGCCTTCAAGAGATCGCTCGAAAGCGATAAGGCCACCTATGTTAAGTTGTGCTTTTCATATAATTATGTCATTTGTATTATATTTCTGTATGCAACGAAGTGTCAATAAATAAAATTAATACACTTAATATCATAATTATGTCTGTTTAATAAGTGCAGATTACATGTTTCTATGTAATGTTTAATGAGCATAAAGATTTGTTTCTTCTGTTTTTAACGAAGTTACATACAACATACTGGACCGATTTCAAAAGATTGTTTTACTAAGAATTAAATATTTTTCTTAATATATTTTACTAAAATATAAAAACCGGCCGGACGTGTTATCAGCCAAAGCATTCAAAATAATTGTGAGCAAAAAATTATGGAAAATATCTTTTATTTTTTGTGTCTGTCACACGATATTTTTCAGAAACTTTTTTGGCTACAGATAAGACTTGATGTATTTTTTATTTATTAAAAACACTTTGTATTTTAAATCAAACAGAAATAATATATATATTAGTTGAATAATTTCTTCGTTTTGTTAATAATGAATTACACAAGACCTGTAGTGTGGTTGTAACGCAATATTCTCACTTTACGTAAACTCTAATTAACTAATTAATTAGGAAATCTTTTGACCTAGTAGTTAGCCATGCGATACTTAAACAGTAGTGGGTTCAATTCCCGGCTGACCACTAAACAATTAATTTGTAAGCTTTGGAACTGCCAACAAACTCACATCGTAGGATCGAAAATCACAGCATAATCTTCGGTTTACTACTTGAAGCAAATACACCGAAAGTATAGTCATAATAAAGATTATGCAAATTCTGAAATACAAGTTAGACGTGCTTCGAAATTTAATAATATTATGATGCGGTGTATCGTCGCTGTGCTGTGCTCTAATACACTTTGAAATCAAGTATTAACGTAATTAAATACCCAACTATAAATTACCTTTCGTTTTTAATAAACATTTAATTAAAACTTCATTGCATAACAAGTATACTTAAATAGGAATTGCCTTTTACTATGTAGGAAAGTTTAGTACATATTTTAATCTACTAAAAATTGCGACCAATTCCGTATGTGCTTTAATTTCTGTCGGAAAGGGTAGCGTGCATTATGTATGTCAGTCTCGCTACCACTCTGCATTGATATTGCACCAAAAATACTTAAAATATGGTTGTATTATTTAGCAACAATTTATGTAACTCTTGCGTGATTCAATTGTTAAATTTAAATCATTATAGTATTAGATAATATATAAAGCCTTAAGGTTTGTGACAATACTATATGCTGATGATGCATATGTAAAAGCATATAAAATATATAAATAAATATATTTTGACTAAATAAAAACTGGCATATAAAATTAAGAGGAACATGTAAAGTTTTGAAAATATAAAGTTTTTTTTGTATATTTCCAGTGCTGCGGACCCTGTGTCTGCCCATGGTGTGGTGGGGTATGGTGCAATCGGTGCTCCCGTCGGATGACCAGGTGCGCATGGTGCAGAGGTGTTTTAAGGACTCCTGCCACCCCCTGTCTGGCCCTTCAACGTCTGATCAATGACCTCATGCTGCCGTGTAGAAATTACAGGTATATTTTATAATTTTCAATTTCAAAAATTAATCAAGAAACATACATAAAAATCACTCCTAAAACTTGCACTCAACACAAAAGCACCACTGAACTTTTTATAAAGTTTCTTAACCAGAGGATTAAACATTTTAATTACATAGAGATGTACTTAGAAGAATATTTTACCTCATATCACGCAAAATAGCGAATGACGCAAACTCGTAAATACAACTGAGAAAAACATTGAGTGTTCGTAAATTCACGGAGATTAGGTTATATGCCTTTATCGTGTTTGTGCTATCAAGTTATACCGTCTGCTTAAAAATGATTAAATATACATCTCGGCGCATTCGCCATGCTGATTGTTAGAAATTTTATGGGAACAGATAAAGAGATTAAAAAAGAGTGTGTGTACTTATGTACACGCGTTAGAAGTTATACTTCTTTGGCGTATGGAAAAACATGTATAGAATTTATTTATTTATACATACATTTTGTTAATATACCAGAAATAAAACAAAAAGAAAAAAAATATTTTTCAGATAATAATGTAATAATTTTTAATTAACGATGTAAATAAATTACACATACCGACAATTGAATAAAATAAATAAATAAAATAATATCCATAAATGCACTCAAAACAGTTTCTTCGAATCAGTTTAATAAATTATTAGTAAATACTATCACCGTCGTATATGGAATTGATTTAATAAAAATACTAGAATATACAACTTGAACATAGTTATCGATTTTCATGCCACCTAGACCTAACTTTACGATGTAGAATTCAAGTGTCGGTGTGCGCGCGGATCGTAAAAATGATGAGAGTGAAATGATGTTCCATTTTGTCCATCGCGCCAAAAGAAGTATAACTTCAAAAATAAGATATATACACTTTCCTTCGACTAAATTAAGGCTAATGACAAATACCGCCAGATCTAACTGTTTAGTTTTTGTGTCTGCCTAAACAATACAAATAGCGTTTCAATTAGGTCAGGTTAACTTTAATTTATTCATTAATTAAAAATATTTACTTCACGTCACGCTTTCATATTTCTAAATCACTGACACCCAAGAATATAACATCAATATAAATTTAGCATATACCTAGCAGGTATAACAGATTTAAAATGTTCTTAAATATGTAATCTTAATATATATAAATCTCCTGTCACGATGTTTGTCCGCAATGGACTTCTAAACTACTAAACCGATTTTAAATTAAAATGGCACACCGTGAGCAGTCTGGTCCAACCTAAGTGATAGGATAGCTTAGATCTTTAATTATAGTCGCAATATTATTTTATTGCAAATATTTGTTTATTATTTGATGCAATTCTAACAGATGGCGCTGTGTTAAAAGAACCAACGTTTCACATAAGTTCTCCTATTGTTTCCCTTAAATAGTTTACTACTAAGTAATAAAACAAAACCTTAGCCACAGCAACGCTTGGCCGAGTCTGCTAGTAGTATATAGAATTGTAGATTCATTGACATAATTCTACAACGTTACTCAATCGTAATGAGCTTTAAAATCTTAGTTCCATAAAACGCCAAGTACATTCCCTCTCTTATAGTGTCATAAGGTAACTAATGAATTTGAGGTTACCATTGATTATAGTGGGTTTTCTACTTTTGGTGCCTATGCTTTACTGACTGGCCATCATTCTCCTGAAGCGTGTCTTGTTGGGAGTTAAGCCGGTGATTATTACCTAGAGATTACTGCGGAGTAATTGGTTTCAGATAAGAACGTTTAAATTAATTATGACTAGGAGTCTATATTGAACTATGTTTTCAAGGTCATTATACATATCGTACTTCTATGCAACCGTTGATTGAAATTGAATATAATTCCGATTGTCATCAAATTTTTGAATCAAAATAACAAATAAATATTAAGTTCAAATAACTGTTAGTCACAATATGCTGTTGACGTAATTTCGCTTGTTTATATTGGTTTAATTGATTAAACAATTGACTGTTAGTTACATACTTTGAAGGTTAGCTAAATGTTTGTTAACGGTACTATTGAAAGCGAAAATGATATTGTACATAATCAATGCAATACAGTTTAGGTATCTAGTACATTTTTATCACTATCAGCGGCTGCCAGCAATGGAGTAGTAGCTTGAACGTGCGACCCTCAACTCGGTTAAGCGCTCGAATCACGGTAAACAGATGGACTTATATTTCTATTTGCGCAAATTTAAGCCAATTAAGACCTACAAAATCTAAATCAAGCACAGGCTATACGAAATATTAATGGTTACGAAACAGATACAGAAATTTGAAGCCATGACCTGGCCTTTGTAGCGCCAAACGACGTCAAATTAGCATATCAGGTTAAACACTGTCAAGTATGTCCAACTTGACTTTAGAATATGTGGAGATAGAACTTACAGTTGTAACGTCATTTAAGTGAAGTGATTGACTCGACATAAAGCACATGTCGAAAGTAGATTAATACATGTAAAAATGTAAAAATCTTTGCATTTAAAAATATATACTGCAGTAGGAATGTTTTCGTTTTTAGTTTTTCGTTTCATTTACAGTGCGGTTTCGAATGTTTCAACCTTTGATATTTTCCCTTTGCGGTTGAAATAAAACTCTTTTACAATTTTTTTTAATAGATTTGCCACACACACACACACACAAATGTATTATAGCTCCAGCTCTACTACGGTTTTTGGAAACTTGATTTATAATTCGTGTTTTAAGTTATAAAAAAATACCATATCAACGTAATTTTCATTCGGTTTAAACATAACATTCACCTTTACGATTTAATATATACTGTACATTATTAATCTACATAGTACTTATAAAAATAAATATTAATAAATAGAAAATTAAAATAAATTTCAAAATTTGATTCCCTGTGGCTGTTTACATAATGCTCTTAGGATTTCCTTGCGGTTTCGCGTATCCAGTGTCCAACGTCCAATTAATATTCTTAATATATCATATATTTTAATAACATCTAGAATTGATAGTCGGAAATTAATATGACAAAAACAATTTTATTGCATATTTATGTATGCGAATAACTTATCAAAACATATTAAAGCGACGTTTAAATTTTTATTTATTTATTATTGTTAATAAACTGAATTGTTAATATATGAATACACTTATAGATCTTATGCCTAAAGTAATTGATTGCAGAAGATCTGGTGAATATTAAATGCAATGTTAACGGATAAAATAATCTTGAATCTCAATACTAAATCAATATATTTAGTGATATACCAAGGCCATTTTAACACCTTCAACTTGACATTGGGAATTAGACTGTATCTACTTTCACAACGCTGTAGCACACTTTTGACGACAAAAACTTTTCTATGTAGATAAACTAATTTGTGTTATCATTGTCCACAGACGAGGCTGTACTGAACTCCTCACAGCAAACACAAGAGTCAAACACGAAGAAGAATGCAAGCACGATACAATGGTGTGTCCAATCACAGCGACTTGCAGCTCCGTCCCCTTCGAAGAACTCTCAGCCCACCTCCAATCCACACACAACATCATCGCAGTCTACTCCCAAAAGATCAAAATCCTCATAGAAAACTTCCAAACGAAACTGAAGAAAACCGCCTGCTGCAGGACAAAGTACAAAATCATACTCCTCTACCAAAAAAGCGCTTTCATCATCAAAGTCTGCATTTACAACTACCACGTCAAAGTCGAAGTCATGAGGCGGAAACTGGGACACATCGCGGACGTGAAATCAGAAGGCAAAAGAAGCGATTACTGCGCTTTAGTAGAATTTCAGAGTAAAGCACTGTGTACCAAATCGGCAATACTCATTGAGAACGAGGCGTACAGTAAGAAAGCAGAGGTCCAGTGGGGTGATGTCATCATGAAAGCAGAGAACGATGAAGCTATAACTATCCATGTTAATATTGGGAAAACTGATAGCGATTCAACCGTAAAAGAAATTATTCAGACGTGATAATAAATGTGACTGAGTTTGTGATATTAGACGTTTTAATGGCGGATATTGTATACCTTACTTTGTTACAGTGTTCCTATTTGAATTATTTCTATTGTTTATGAGTATTCATAGGTTATGGTCAACTATCGTATTTATTTGATTTTTAATTTTAATAGTTTCGCTAGTCATTATTGTTAAATGCGTTTTAAAGTATTTCAATTTTCAAGTATTTTACCATGTTAATGTTTTTCAAACACGTTCCTAAATGTTTTATTGGAGAATTACACTTAGATAATTGGCCATATAGGTATTACATAACATTCCATTTTATAAACAGTGTTCTTATGTGGGTTTAAAGATGCGACTGATGATGTTAAGATATAAGTATTGTGAATATTTTTAATATAGGATTTTAGACCATAAATCTGCTTTTTATTCATTGACAACCATAAGCCTAGTAGCTATGTCGCAGCCTAATTAACTAGCTTAATTAGACGTTCAATTAACAGCCTAGCCTTTTAGCTAAATGCGCCACAACTTTGATGGTGTTTTCCAAAGTTTCATGAAAAACAACAACTACAGTGTAGCGACAATAATAATGTGAATTTGACTCAAGTAATTTAATTTTAAAAGAATTATTAGAAATATTTCTGGCAAATAATGACTCAATCTTACGACTGACCTAAGCATTAGCCAGCCAGTTTATAAAATGTTGAACATCTTTCAGGCCGTTAATTGAACAGTTAATTAAGCTAGGTGGCTATGACACCTATCTATGATTTTGTTTCGGATATTAGAATATGTTTAATTAAGTTTTTTTATGTAGGAGGCAAGTGATATCGCTCATGGACACTCACATTGCCAGTTGCCTCGCAAGTGCGTGCCGGCCTTTTATGAATAGGTACGTTCTTTCTTGAATTTTTGGATCTAAACAGGAAAGAAAATATCAGTATCTCTCACCATACAAGCAACTATTTGTGTATAAAAAAACTATTAATGCACAGCCTTAGAGATTCGTAGATCGTCCGAAAGAAACGACTTACCAACACTTAATTATAGAAATATATATTATGTATATTATAATTGAAGTAATGCCGAACAAATTTGACATAGGGACCTTCAAGAATGCATGAATTCTTAAAAGGCCAGCATCACGATTCCTCTGGCATTGAGTGTCCATGGGCGGCGGTATCACTTAACATTATATGAGCCTGCAGCCGGTTTATCTCCTGTTCTATAAAAAAACATGATACTAATTTTCAAAAATACAAAAATAAAAAATTACAGTCCAATAATAAACTGTAAAAAGTATATTCCTCTCTCAAGGGCACACACCCACTATAAATGGCTGTCCATGGGCTGCGAAGACTGCCCATTTTATTCTATAAAATGAGATTCCAATGTTTTAAA
Organism: Pieris rapae; assembly: GCF_905147795.1. NCBI lineage: Eukaryota > Metazoa > Arthropoda > Insecta > Lepidoptera > Pieridae > Pieris > Pieris rapae. Next base: position 10,291,085 of record NC_059512.1, on the reverse strand, counting down.
ATAACTCACTCCAAAATTTACTGAAACAGTTCCGGATATATAATGCAAAAGAACTCACAGGCTTAAGCTAGTAAAATAAATCACAATCTAAGAAGCTTTTTCATTATTATTCTCGTAGCGACCCCGAGACGTGAGAAATAAAGAGCGATAAAAGTATCTGAAGGTTTTATTCAATTCATATTATATCTCTCTGCGATATGATTCTATTATGGATTTACGTAAATGAAAATGCTTTTGAATACTCAAAGTAACTTAAGTAACGGTGCAATCTTCTTTACTGTACAAGCATAAGTATCTTTCAGCCTAACTCAGCTGAAATTTTCGTGATTTTTATTTTATTTTTTTCCCATTCTCTGATTACAAACACATATGTTTTAATTGCTTTGCTTTGTTTCATTAGTTTTGTCGAAATAACAATGCCTGGAAGAGACATAGATAGAGTTATCTATCCTTTTCCCATATAGTGTGAATACAATTTCACAGAAAGAGACAAAAGGGTGCTTTATTTAAGAGTAAATACGACAGACGACTGACTACGAGATCCTTTCAACAATTAAGTTGATGATGAAATTAAGCTGATAACATAATAATTTGAATTTGACATATAATAATTGTAATAGAAATTACAAAAATCTAGTTTAATAAACCGAACACATTTGTGTAACATGTGCACGAACTAGGACACAGTTGAAAATAGAAAGGAAAATTTGTTATCATGGCGAAAAGTAGGCGAAAATTTTTATAACAAATATAATTAACCAACTAACCAACTAGTCTGTTAACCCGAAATATTTGTAATAAGTCATAAATTTACAGAAATATTCGCCGAACAGAATATTTAGATTAACATTAGACAACCAGTTTTAAGGGCGTGCGTTTAAGAATTATCTTACAAAGCCGGCCTATGGGCAGTGGTATCGCCTACCATGAAGGGAGCCCGTTTGCCCCTGTTTTATTAAAAAAAGGTTTTTTTTTATTTTTCACATCAAAGGTCACACAGGCAATTTATTTTGAAAAGAGAATGAGACAATCTCGGCGTTGATTCCAGTTTTTTTTTCATAAAGCTGATGTTAATTGTTAAGTGGAATTATGGACAGTCAATGCCAGATAGCTCGCGAGAGCGTTGCCGGCCTTTTAAGAAATAGTACGCTCTTAAAAGATTTAGAATTGGTTTGTAAATACTTAAGTGGGCAGCTGGCTCAACATAGTAGTGGTGCGCGACAAGCGAACAAGAAACGATATACATATATATCGAACTAATGAGTGTAATTTTTACATAAAAATCCTCTTGCTAATTTAATCCTACGGCAATTAAATACAATTTTCAATATTATATGGTGTAACAAACTGAGAAAGTATAGCGTATGTTGCTTCTTAAAAATCTCTCTTAAATCCACGCGATTAAATGAAAATATGTATATGTAATCTAAATGTTTTAATTGCTTTGTTTTGTTCCATTATTTTTGTCTAAGTAATTGTATATCTTTTGGAGCTTTGCGCATCTCTCACTCTTGTATTCTCAACTCAACTCTTGCCTGGAAGAGATCGCTCGAAAGCCATAATGCCGCCTGTTGCTCTAATTTAAATTTGTACTGTGTCCTAAATAAATAATAAACAAAAATCAAAAAAATGAAGATCGTATCATTGGATCGAATTGTATATAACGAAATCTGCATAACAATGTACAACGACTAGAATAATTTATTATAATAACAAAGTCTTGTGATTTCAAAAAGTTTTAGCAGTACAACGGAATACAAAAATTGTTATCTTCAACAATTCACGAACAACTTGTATTTCATTTTTAATCTTGGAAATTCTATGAAAGTTTTAATAATACTTTATGTAATGAGGACAGACATTTCTGCACTTCATTTCCCCAACATACACAATTATTCACCAGAAATTGAACCTAACATATGCTATATAAGCGACAGAGATGAAGCAATTTGTAATACTGTAAGCATATTACTACATAATAGTGTTATACATTACTTCATAAGCATGCCTTTGTGTTGAAGTGCTTAAGCGAACAAAGGAGGTTTCGTGTCGTTATGAATTTCTAAATGTCATGAAAACTTTTGGCACGCATGTCTTGGAACGTTTGTTATGTTCAACAAATCTAAAAATTTTACGATGTATGAATTCTCAATAATAGTTGATATACTATACATTATGAAAAATACCACTTTCTATGTCTATATAATATGCCTGTTCTCAAACCTAAACTAATACGGGACAAACGCAAGCTGCAATTTCCCCGTACTAGACTGTCTAAAGTTAGTAATTCCTTTTTGGGAAAAGGGATACTCTTCTTTATTAAAATCCCAGAGGGTCTTTTATCTCTGCCTTTTATTAAATTTGATAAATGTATTAAAGAAAAGCTGTGTAAAGGCTTACTATAAAGTCAGTGATTATCTATTTGATAAAAGGGTCTGGGACTAGTGCTGGGCAGGCTACTTCTAATCAATTTGCTATATTTGTTTAAAATATTGTAGAATTGTTTGATGATTTGCTTTTTTAAAAAAAGAGTACCGTGAGTTTATTACGCCGGCTTTTCTCTCGGCCAACACCCTCTGTCTAGTTTGCCGATGAGTAGTGATGCCAACAGGCTCGAGTTTAATGACGTAGAATAAGTGATACCATGATGATCTTATGTTCCAAAATAAACGTATTTTATTTTATTTTAATAGAACAGGGTGCAAACGATCACGAGGCTTACATAATGTCAAGTGATACCGCCCATGGACACTCAATGCCAAAGGGCTCGCGATTGTGCTTCCGGCCGGAAGTTTGAAAATAATTCTGTGGGCAACTCGTTTCAGTCTTGCCAGTTCTTCTTACCCGCCGCCTACCTTACCGCCCTTGACTTGCGAACTGATTGTAAATGTAAATTTAATTTGTTTTTTTTGACGTTCATAAGTGTACATGTTTACCTATATGAATAAAGATATTTTGAGTTTGAGTTCCACCATATTACTTTATTAGAACAAATATGAATCATAATGAGACATACATAATTGCACCAATAAATGACAAGACAAAATTTCCCAAAGGTTTATTCACAGTGACACACAAAGAGATTTCGTGAGTAAAGAATTATCATGACAATGTTTGGACAGCGAATGAGCTCAGTGGGACGAACTGATAAACTGTGTTTCTTCAGTCAACCATTTGTGAAACGTGAGCGAAAGTTTGCTTTGTGAAAAATAACCTAGAACTATATGACGCCTAATGTCAATATGATGAGCAAATAGATTTGCCAAATTGTTTCTTCAATTTTCACAATAGTTTATTCTCTATATGATAAATAAATTTCTGTTGCAATTTTAACCTAGACATGCAGTTCTGTTTCTTCGTTGTTTGGAACTGAAACAAATGATTTCCTACATTACCCTAGAATGTAAGCTAATTAAAATACATAAAGCCTTATTATCGTGGAGACGTTGCAAAGCCTGGAATTGCCTTGAACTTTTTTGTTTGCAACGAATTGTCAACAAAAAAGATAATTTCCATTGCCAATGCCGGGATAAAATAATCGACGACTAGTTCATAATATAAATTATGTCTCGAAAATTCAGTTTCAGTTACGAGAGGAAAACACACTATTTGAGGCTAAGGTTCATATACTAATCTGTACATCAGTCACAATCTCGTCATGAGCGCAAATATGTCATACTATGCACTGAAGAAATGCTTTGACAGCTCTTGAAACCAGATTTAATTATGGAGTCCTAGCAAAAATATATTCTTTCAAAAATAGAGTACAAAACCAAAATTATTTCTCGTTTTACAAACAAATTAAAAACTATGTTGTCAAGGGTTAAAAACTGGTCTATTCTTTCAAAAAAGATTTCCTTTGAAAGAATCTCATTAGTTTTTCCTAGAAAACCAGCAAATAAACGAAAGCATAATTGCTGCATCTCTGACCATTCCACAAAGACTATTTTAATTATTTTCAACGTGGTTACTTTTTTCATTTCCTCTAACATTTAAATAAATGAATGAAAGGAAGAGTTATCAAGAATGATAGAAGTCATTATGCGCTTAATTATTTCATACAAACTCAGTGGTAGAGCAGTTTTATGAATAAACGAAATTCATGAAAACAAGAATAATAAATACGTAAAGATATCGTGTGATCGTTGTCAGAGTCAGATTTAAAGAATTGACGATATTCATACTATATTCATATATTATACTCGGTCTAAGTATAATATATGAATATAGTATATATTATATATATATATACTATATTCATATATATATTATATATTGTATATATATAATATATAATATATATATAATTTATAACCTTTTTGAATATCATAAATGTTACAGAACTAAGATTTGACATATTGTTGCTCATGGTAAATTACTCGAATGTTGTGATGTGATGGTGGAGATTTATAATTGATGCATGCATTGCGTAACTGGCGCAAAATATGTAAATAAACTCATAGCTTTTTTAAACAACAACGGACAACCGGGCCTGCCTTGCCAGCATTTAGATAATTAATAGAACAGGGCTCAATTGTGGAACGAAAGACGTGTAGTTCATACAGATGATATTTCGTATTCTGCCTTGACGTCTGATACAACTCAGCTGCAGGTATGAAACCGAACATCTCCTCTGAACACTTCCCATGACAAATGCGGTAGAGGATGCAGAGGACCCCACATCTCTTAACAACGCCTAGGGCCGTCATCAAGCTGCTGAAAAAGTGACTGACTTGGGTGGCACCCAGTGCGGAAGTTGGTGGTGTCACACCATCAAAAGTAAAAAGCAATACATTTTATATGATAAAGGACATGGTTCATTTACTTAAAGATCGCGAGAAGAATCCCTGAAAAACAAATTTTTATGCTAGCGATTTTTGTTTGTTTGTACATTGTTCTTAAAGTTGAGACCGGGTGGGTGTCATCCCAAAAAAGGAAACACCCGGTGCGCCCCCCCTATAGTCGATCTAAAAATGAATTATATAGTAAAACTATGCTATGACATACCTCAGCGGCGATATAAGCTGGTATGACAGAGAGCAAGAGACTTTCCTGCTGCTCCCTCTCGCACTCGAGTTTAACCCTTTGTTCCAGGCAGGTTCTGGTGCCGGCGAAGGTTTTTCTATGAGCCCTCTCTGTAAGCGCCCTGTAGTATAAACCAATACCACTTGCTGATAGCAGGAGTGCCAGCTCACATATCAGCTGGAAAGAACAGAACATCATATTAAAAATTAATTTACAGAAGAGATGCCAAACAATAATTGTAATAAGGCCGGCAACGCACTCGCAAGCCCTCTGGCATCGAGAGTGTCCATGGGCCGCAGTATCACTTAACATCAGGTGAGTCTTCTGCCCGTTTGCCCCCTGATCTATAAAAAAAATATAAAGATTTACATTCATATTATAACGACACTATAATTATACTTATTACTATGACAATTTTCGAACAACATTTTTAAGTGCGCCTATTTATAGACTGATACGGACTCTAGTATTCCTTATATTGCATATGAAGTAGAAACATGAACTATCTTGTCTCGAGAAAGGCAATTTTGATGCCTTCTTCCGCACATGGACACGCCAGTCTACCAGGCTTACAGAGAATTGTATCTTATTTTGGGCTCACAATGCACATAGGCGTTGACAACTTGGAGAAACTATTATCATTGAAATTAAGAGATGTATTGAATCATTATTCAGTCGACAAATGTTGTGAATTTATGTGAATTTATGTGAATTTATTTGATAAAAACACTAAGACTCCTGGCACATTTGGTCGATAAAATGTTGCGCCCGTAAATTAAATTGTAGCAATCTTGTTTGTTGAAGTGATACTTATCTGATTGTAAGGCGCTTATTACACAATTACCTTTTTTAACATGAAATATTTATTTTAATGCCGAGTTAACCATACATTTGTTTGTATATAAACAAATTAACATTATTAAATTAACATATATAAACAAATTTTAAGCACGCTGGTTTCCTCACGGTGATAAAGGCTTAGTACATAGAATAGTTACTAGCTTAGGATTAAGAGGATCACCATTCATTGATACATATAAAAATTGCAAAATACCTGTTGATAAAACTGATCTTCCTGCCCCCTTGGGCCCAAGCCCACAGCCAAAGCGATGTAGGCGACGGTAAGTGCTGTCGCCATAACAAGCGCTATTGAACGAGCTATAGGCATCATTGTATGCACCATCTGGAAAAAGAAAAAAATATGCAACGCGTTTTTATAATGTATCAATTTTTTTCCCCATTGAAAAATTTATTTAACCCAAAACTTTTAGATTCGCAAGATAAACCTTCTCATAAAGATGATGAAACAAAAATTTCTGACAACTTCAACATTACTGCAAGAGACATTATGTTCACAATATAATTTATTTTAAATTATTGTCATAACTCTGTGATTACTCTATTATACCTTATAGTTAACAGTCTCACAAATGCATCAATATAGCCTCGAAAAGACAATAAGTATATGTAAATTTAAATCATCATATATAAGTTATTTGTCATTTAAAAATCAACAAATATTTAAGTACTTTTACCTTAAAACTTACATTGCTTTTTTATGCAAACTGTTAAAATATGAAAAGTCGCATATCCGCTCATAATGAAGGAAAAAATATAAGGAAAAGAGGGGCTGGTAGACGGAACAACTGGTGATTGTACAGGAGAGGACTGCCACCAAATCCGCTGAGGATATGTTCAGACTAGCGCAAGATACTCGTCAATTCTTAGTAATATAGTGGCATATTCAAACTCCTTACCCATTAATGCCAGCCGTACTTTTACACACACCTATGAATCTAATTGAGCGTTGAGAGGGGTCAAGATTATATCACAGAAGTATTCGTAACCGACATTGAGACAAGATGACCGATGTTTATGATCTGTATTACGTTGAATCTTCTGTTGACATTCATAAGTTTATTTGGTTACCTATTGGTATTTTTAATTTGGTAATTTTTCAGTTGACGTTATTATGTTGGATTATAATTATGTTAGAGTCCTTCAAGAAAAGAGCGTACTATTTCCTAAAAAGCCCTCTGGCATAGAGATTGTCCATGGGCGGCGCTATCACTTAATCAGGTGGGCGTCCTACTCGTTTCACTCTTGTTCTGTAAAAAAGAGGATTGTGGATTATTGTAAGAAATTTTAATTATTATTTAGAGGTTGTGATCACTTTAGTTAATTAATGATTTTTTTATAACTACGCTAACTATTTTTAAAACGAGACGGGCAGAGCATAAATATTTATTTATTTCAACTTCGTTACATTAACATAATATATTATTAGGGATGCGGCGATAGACAAGAGGCTATATCGCTAACACGCGTTATCTTCCAGGCAACCTTATTAAGCAAATAACTAAAAAATATAAATATTATCATAAACTACAAGAAGTGGCGTCAAACCTACAAAAAATAAGTAACACACACAAACCTTGCCTTAAAAAATTTATTCAAAACAAAATAAACTAAAAACTAGCTTATCTAACAGTTCAAGAATTATTACAACGATTAGGATATCACATATATGCAAAGAGATAAATTAACAATTACATAGTGTTAGAACATTTCAATTACACGTACAATCGTAGTAATTACGATCAATCGTCCAGACCTCACATGCGGAATTGAATTCGCTTTTTCTTCCCTTTTCCGTTCAATAAATTGCATGTTGATTTGTAGAGCAATCTAATCGAATTCATTGTTAAAATTTACTATTTGTATTACACAATGAAGAAAATATTCTTTTTAATACGTAATAAATAATATGCATAGAAAACAACGTCGAGAATAAAGAAATAGGTACACAAGTCATTCCTGTCTGGACCCATCAGGCAAGTATTACAGTAACAGTAGAACAGGCTTGTATTTTTTTATATTATATTGTAAATATTTTTTTTTTCGAAAACAAATGCATTTTTTTTCTTTGCGTCACACTATTTATGAAATGGATAACATGAAATATCGCGCTATTTATTTTAGTTATGGTTCTGTACCTCTAATACAAACGCCAATTTCATATCTACTAGCTGTTCATGAAATGCATTTTAAAACTTTTTTTTATAGAACAGGGGGCACTCCGCCGCCCATGGATACTCTCGATGCTAGAGGGCTCGCGAGTGCGTTGCCAGCCTTTTAAGAATTTGTACGCTCTTTTCTTGAAGGGCCTTAAGTCGAATTGCTTCGGAAATACTTTAGTGAGCAGCTGGTTCCACTAGCTGATATGTGTATAATGAAACATTGAATGTAAAATGGATTAAAAATAAAAATATTCAATTGATATTTGGATTATATTCATTAGTGAATTTTTAGATTAGAGAGTATTTGCCTTGCATATTCATAAAACATCTTAGAAATTTCTAAAATTAGAAATAATTAAATTCTATTATATAAGGTCAGGGTTTTAGAATTTTTATAATCATCTAAATTCCGGTACTGTGTCTTAGAGCTTTTTTTTAAACCAAAATTAATGTACAACACTAATAAAACTTTCATTTAGTGTGCGACACTCATCCCTGAGGTCGTAGGTTCGATCCCAGGCTGTGCACCAATGTATTTTCTTTCTATATGCGCATTTAACAACCACTCGAACGCGGAAGGAAAGCATCGGAAGGAAACTGGATTGCCTTAGACCCAAAAAGTCGACGGCATGTGTCTGGTACCTGATAACCTACTTGCCTATTAGATTGACAAATTGAAATGATTATAAAACAGATGCAGAAAACTGCGACTAATAAATCAGTGAAAGACTTTATTCTTACTGATAATATATTTCAAGTAGAAATGAAATACCTTTATCTTTCTGGTGTTATTTATGACTCTTAAATACCGATAGTTTATACATTGCTTTTGAAATTTTCATTTTCCTTAATTTTCCACACTAAATAGTGTTTCCCAAGCTTACACTTAAACATAGCGATAAGGTATGCAAATTTTATCTAATTATGCAGAGTCAGCGTCGAGCCCCACGCGAATTTCCTTAAAAATGTAAACGAAAATGCTCTTATTAAACCCGGTTACCTAATGGCAAAAGTCATTAATATTTTAAACGATTTAATTCTGATTAAATTGGACTATTTAATTATTTGTATTATAAGTTCATATTTCATTAGAAGTCCCTCAGGAAAGAGGACGCTCACTTTTTTTTAGAACAGCGGTCAAACCCGCAGGAGGCTCACCTGATGTGAAGTGATACCGCCGCCCATGAACTTTCTCAATGCCAGAGGGCTTGTGAGTGCGCTGCCGGCCTTTTAAGAATTGGTACGCTCTTTTCTTGAAGGGCCCTAGGAAAAAACGCTCAGTTCTAGAACGGTGGACGTCGAGGTGATACCTGTGTAATCGTAATCTGCCTCGACGTCCGATGATAAAACTCAGCTGCAGGTATTAATCCGAACAACTCTAAATGCCGTTTGTGGGAGTGCCATGCTGTTGCTTTCGGGCTTCAGCCAAATGGGCAGGCACGACCGGGGCAGTACCACTGTCTCACAGAAAACCGGCGTGAAGTGATGCAATAGGTTTATCTTATTGTACTCGCGTTTCGTTCGGTGAGTGAGACTCCCGGAGCCCATCCCCCCCCTTCCCCAGAGTATGACGGTGCAGTTTAAAGAAAGATTACCCCAGGGGGGTACCACACGTGGAGAATCCCCCTCTGGGCGTCCATCATCGGAACAATCAGTATCCGGTGGTGGATGCACAGGCTGCCCTTCGTATTCTGGGGTGGGCAAAAACTGCGCTCTAAACAAAACATCCAGTTCTAGTTTTAGGTTTCGATCTCGGGGGTCCTTCAAGAAAAGAGCGTACCAATTCTTAAAAGGCCGGCAACGCACTCGCGAGCCCTCTGGCATTGAGGGTGTCCATGGGCGGCGGTATCACTTAACATCAGATGAGCCTCCTGCCCGTTTGTTCTATAAAAAAAAAAAAAGAAGATGTAGAGTGACCCCATATCTCTACACAACGCCAAAGGAGTGTCTCGGAGAGAGAATACTGGGAAGATGAAGTAAAAGAGATAGCGGGGAAAGATGGAAAACAGTATGAGAGACAAACGTAAGAAATTGGACTTCACACCATTGGAGGTCGTGGACGAATATTAAATAAAATAATATTCACACAAGCTTAATGTAATCCTTATAGAACTCGAATACAGACGATTTTTATCTTTATTATGGTAAAATGTTACAGAAGCATGAAAAGAGAATTGATTTTAATCATTTACCTACAATCTCCGCAAATATTATTTTGTGTAATTAATATAGTAACACTGTAACAATGAAATTTATTGTATAAAGCCTTCACCATAAACAATAGAAGCTGTCGATTGGTAATTAAATATGATATCTCTATTGTATAAAAAGTCCTTTTTATTATGTTAATAGATTTAGTTCCAGTTTTCGTAACAAACAAACACAGAAACTGCCTGCATTATGACAGAATGAACTCAGACTATACTTATTTCATATTATTTTATATTTTTAAAGGTAACTGTTTACGTGCGAAGCCAGGAAAGGCCACATTAGGGGTTTGTAAAAGAAAAATTCAGTTATATTTCAATATTCTTATAATTTTTTTAAGATTATTTTAATATTATATACTTAAATCTTACAATAGGATCTATAAACCTGGTTTTCCACAAAAACATTTTTACGGCTTATTTGAAATACAAAAGAGTCATATGTATTTCATATTAATTCTGTATTAATTTAATTTGTATTTATATTTCTTCAAATGAATTAAGATTCATCTGAACTTTTCCATTAATTATAATAGAAACCGAAATTAATTCAGAGATCAACGTTGTTCATTCAAATTCTATCGATCCTGCGGCAATAAGAAACTTGCTGGCCCAGATTTTAATATCAAATTCTTTCATAAAAATCATATATTTCGAGTAAACATATACAACTGGTGCCTGTAAATAATTTAATATCAAGTTAATTGGAGAACACGATTTAAATTAATAATTTCACCTGACGCGATCTAATTTCAAGTTGTCCCGTAGTCTACGCGACGAGATTACAAAGTATGTAAATATTAATCTAAATTGTACATACCATATCAATATACAAAAGTAAAATCACTTGTTAGCGAGAAGGTCGCCCGTTGCCTGATAACTTATGTTACCTACTTATTTTTTTTTTTATATGTTTAATTATGTATATTATGGCAACGACGTATAAATAAATAAGTAATAAACACTTCTATACATAATCATCAAAATGGCTTAATAAGCATAAATATTGGTTAAATAATTACAATTTTAATATACGACTCCATTAAAGAAGAGTATTTTTAAAATCAACAACTGAATTTGTGTAGTCGTGAACATATATTTAAAAAGAACTCACCAAAATTAATGCAAAGAGTGGTAATGGTGCATGATGGGTTGCCATCAGCGTACCAGCACCGAGGCTTATTGTGACTAAGACGGAGCCAATCAGCGCGAAAGCCTCCCATTCTGCCGCTGCTGGTAATAATGCAAGAGCCAATACCGATAACAGTATGAAGGAGATCACTGATAACGATGTTATTGATGTTACTTGGGTTGACAGTTCCTGAAACAAATAATTTCTATGAATTTTGGAGCGTACCGGACCCAAAGTTGGTAATTCTATTGAAGACATGCTGCTAGTAGTCTACCTTTGAACAATTTTAATATCACTTAATTCTATATGTAAGTGTAAAACATTCGTTAGTAATTTAAACTAAATCATTTTATAAATTACCAAAAATAGTTCTTTAACTTATACAGAAAATCAATGTCGATGATTCTTTGAAAGATGAGACGTCCTTTGGTATGGGATGCTACTTGTGTACTTTAGCCCCGCATCACCTCCCTCAGATAAGGAAAGAAGCAGGCAGGCTTTGCGGCTGGCAATAAACGGCTCAAATATAAGAGTCTTTCTGCCAACTTCAATTTCGTTCCCTTTGGAGAAGACACTCTTGGGCCGTGGGGTACAGGAGCTAATTAAAGATTTAAGTTGGGGCCTGGTAATTAGTACCGGTAATACCTGCTAATGCTTTCCTCACTGAACGAATAAGTATCGCAATACAACGACGAAATGCTGCCAGCGTTAAAGGTACATACCAAACTTTTAAAATTTGTTTTAATTTATTTTATACATCTTTAATTAATTGTATTATTACTATGTTAAGAAAATTGTAAATACTATATGTTAGATTGTTGTAAATAGGTTTTAATAAACAATTGAACACGCCATTTATGAAAAGTCATATATGCGGTTATCTCTTTATATTTTGTTTATCATTGTCATAGTAGTAAGTAAACCTTAACACAATCAAATTTGTTATATAGCATAACATGTATTCATTTCTATGTTAAATCAAACACACAAACACATGCTCAATCACTTTACTTCAATTAACTTATATTTAAACTGTAACTTATAATTTCATAAGGAGTGTTCATAGACGCGTTTTATTAGACTTTATTTGGGACACAAAAAACTATTTTAACCAAACGCTACAAAGGGAACAATTAAATTGTAAATTCAGTCAGTCCCACGAGACCTTTTATATGTAAAATAGTGCGTTTTGCTTGCAACATTTGCATACATAACGTTCATCTATATTTTATGCAAAGCACTGTAATTTAGTGTAGGATAGTATATCAGATGAATTAATAGTAGTTCGTTTCATATTTACATAGAATATAAATAAGATTAAGTGATATATTATGATACACGAAAGGTTGTATTAAAACAAAAGAAGCGCGGATATTTTCGTATCTGGCCATCTACTGAGCCTCTATAACGAGCAAATTTGGGGATTGCGCTGCCGAAAAGTCATTTTAATTAATGAGATTTTATATAAATAAATCTCAAGAGACATAACAGGATAGTTAAAGTAATATCCGTTTGGGAGTATTTGACGATTAAATGCCCGGGAGCTGTCCGTTTGAACCTTTGTACTTGGTAATAAATCCCATACTCATTAGATATAAGCCCGTTTCTCGTTTCCTTTGGGCGTTTTAATTAAATTATTACTAGACGAAGTTATTCTAAGATAACAATTGTATTATGCCAGATGAAAATATAATATAATTTTTTACACTATTTTTTAAGAGAACACTTAAGCCAGATAATGACTATACTCTCTAGTCCTTGATGAAATGTACAAATACATACGATATTAGATCACCTACCTTATTAATTTCAAGATGTTTTTTTAATCATTGCGAGATATTATCCTAAAATAAGTTTTATTCAAAAGTAGACAGTGATATATCATATATTTTTTGAATATACTAAAGTTCTCGCAACTAACTCAAACTGTAGTTAAAATCAGTCTTACTGTAGTATTCCTGAACATAATTTGATACTAAACCCTCTAAATGTCAGTCCCAAGTGACAATACTGGAGTATTAAGCACGAAAAGCCTCTGTATTTTGATGCCGACATTGCAATCGTATAGTACAAATGAAATTGAGCTTTATTCTCTTTGAAATTGCTTCAACTTTCAAAAGGAATTCGGACTAATTCTAAGTGATGAAGTAATTTAAGACACACCCTTACAGGTGTAATACATTTATCTCCTGGAATATTTATAAAAAGTGATGAATTTACTACAAAAGTACACGTAAAAGTTAATTGTTCCTGTCACCATTATATTCATAATAAGTACAGTGAAAAAGCCTTGATGAAGCTACAAACTTCCTTATTGTACTAAAAAAATTGGCTTAGGTTTAAGTGCTTGCTATAACCTCAAACGTGTAATAAATAAGTTTTATTATTATCATACGTTTTTGCTACTTTATAGTTCTGATACTGATAAGTTCGTCAGACTATTATTGGGCCGCTTCTGTGTATAACGACTAAAACCCAAAGCCAGTAGCAATCGCCCGAGGCAGGACACGGTAATAGCCTTGTCCGCATCCCGCCACGCGTCAGCCGTTGTTGTCACGGCCCCCAACGATCATTAACGATATAGGATAAACCTTGACACATCAAGTGCCGTATTTGCCCTGGTTTGGAGGTGTGTAGAGGTGGAGGACGGGTAAAGACGCGATAACGTATAAAACTATTATTAACTATTTATATAATAAATTAAATAGGCTGCTTAACATCTACCCTCTCACAACCTACAACCTAAAAACCCGAATAAAAGACTGGCTTATTATCACGCCTCATGCAGTATTAGAACTGCTTTTGAGACCCATGATTTAAATAGCTACACGTTACTCATTCACTCACCTACTCACTCACTCATTCACTCTCTCACACACTTACTCATGCACACAATCAGGTTTGATGATAACGGTTTAACAAGTAAAAAATAAAAAGGAATTGAACTGGTTAAATTATTTTATGTAATTAACTTTGTTATGGAAGAGCTGGGAACCCTAACACAGGTATATTTACTTAAAAGGGTTCCCAAATCTTACACTGAAAAGAAAAATGTACCAACTTAAATGAATAAAGGCTTATTATTATTATTATTACGTGCTAAGTGAGGTATGTGAGCGTTGTCTAAGGCAGGTTTTGCACCACCACCATGTGGTACCAGCTGCCCACTGAAGTATCCGAACCAATTTGACATAGCTTACCAATGCTTGCTTCTGGTAATGTAAGTGTCCATGGGCGGTGGAATCACTTAACATCAGGTGAGCCTCCTGCCCGTATGCCTCCTATAACATAAAAAAGCATCACTTCGCTTAAACGCACTGAACACGTCTTCTTCCACCGCTGGTGCGTCTGCGGGCCAAGAATTGCAAAAAGTTTTTACGGACTAATATGAGTATTATTAATACATTGATATGAGGTCTAATCTCTCTAAATGTGGTCAAAATGATAGCGGCTGTTACTTTGTTAAGGATATTTTAATATGTTTTGAAAGTTTTTTTTATTAATTATTTTAATGTATATAAGTTTATATATCAAATATGTACATGCAGTTTTATTTCAGATGCACTTAACGTTCCAGGTGTTACAGACTTCGTAGAGATTAATCTCATCCCTAAGTGGTTTAGGTGCACCTCTAATGCAATTTACTATACATACATAACTGCATATCTAAAGTGAAGAACTTGATATAATATTCACACATTATATTAACATGATATAAATTAGTTTGTTAGTTTCATTTTCCGCACTGCACACTTGCAACGCCAGCAAAAACCATGGAAGTGCGTTTTTAATAAATATCGTTAATATCTATTGCGGAAAAATCTCAGCTGACACTGCTTCCGTAAATAGATATACTAGTATACTTCACATTATTAAATTAGTTTTAAAACTGTAAAGTTGGCTCTATCCCTTTTCTTCGGCAAAAACGCTGCACATCTTCGTGACGTTTCATACGTAAAAAAATTACCCTCATGCGCCTAAAGAAGTTTCACTTCAAGCATTTTCATTTGTAACGTTTGGCTGGACTATCATTAATACAAAATTTAATATTAACATTTGATTTATATTTAAGCGTAGGCCGTGTCTTGTAATTCGTAGCCCATGGCTATCCCTCGTAGCGTTACCACGCTCCAACACGGTAATTTATTTATTAAGCCTTATATTATAAAAAGCAATATTATTCTTGTTTGAGGATTATAAATGTTGTAACTTTAATTAAAAGGAATTAATGCTAACGCGTGAACAAAAATACAGAAAGATTTGATTATTTACAAATAAAGAAGCTTACAGAATGTGCATAGGTCTTAAAATTTTTGATTGCATTGCCAATAAACAAGCAATTATTCAGAGGTTCAATTACACAGCCTTTACGAAACTATAAATACATCATCACTTACTTGTGAATGTAGAACACAGACAGCACACAATAGCACTAGAGTACAGAGTAATGTGACGCAGAGAGCTGACACGAAAAGGGCATGCTTCAATCTGACACAATATCGCCTGTACAGCGCTTCAAGTTCCAATTCTGTGCCCTCCTCTTCCTCTGTAAGCAAAAAGTATATAAACATTAATTTTATTTACCTTATTCATGTAGTAAAACGCATTCACGTTTCGTCAGAAAAAGATCATTATAGTTTCCCGTAGACGGGTTTTAGGAGAACTTTTGATGTATTATGTACATTTTATCATTGAGAAACCCATTTTTTATTAATCTTTTTATCTCGCTAACACAATGATTAAAAATATTATATACAAAAATGTTATATGATCATTTTTATATACCTAATAAAAAACTTTTTCAATTAGTTTTTTTGTCATAATATTATAATCTATATGGGACAACACTTAAAATTCTTTACTACTAGATATTTAATATCGATTTATTCACGCAACGCAAAGGAAACCTGAAATCATATTAAATGAGACAGCGAGTATGTAAATACCGAGAAAACGGTCGTATTCAATCCCAAAGCCAGGAATATGGCTTTAAATATGCGCAATATTACATTCTTGCTTTTGTTTATATCCACAAAAATATCTACTACACCATCAATATTGTGTGGCCCAAAACAACATTTAATATCTTACTTATCATTTATACAGAATTTGTGAAATTTAATACTCTTCTTATTTATTAGAAGATATACACCGTTGCCTAGATTAGTTAGTAGATAATAAACATATTACGAATATTATTAGGCCATAGAAAAAAGAATCAAAATTAAATGAGCACTATCACAATGACTTAAAACCATGTAATCTATGATCAATTAACAAATAAAATTACATGAAATCCCACATAATATCTATAAATCTATAAACAAAGGTTCATCTAATTGAACAATAATAATAATTATTATTGTAATTTTGTATTCTGTGTGTGTTTTGTAAGAAATAAATGTAATGTCTGTTTCTATGTCTAATAATAATTAAAAGCAACGTCTTTATTTGGTACGAGCGCCGGAGAAGTGAGAAGCCATTTTTTAAATGTAATCTTGCTGTTGGCTTTAGTTCGCTGTTTTGGCGAGCGTAGCTCTGCAGGGATGGGACACGTCGCGGGGTTGTCCGTTTTCTGGAGGGGAGGACGAAAGACCACTGAAGTGAAGTAAGTATAAAATAGAGGTCCTTCGTTTGCAGTGTCGGTACTACTACGTATTACCCTATTTATATATCTACCCATTTAAAAAGTTGTTTCAATTCTCAAGGCTTTATTTCTTACCAAAGCTTCTCAAGAAGGAAATGCGCGCGAAAGCGGGACAAGCTACTAGTATTAAATATCCTTACTGATATTGGCATGACTGATTTAATTAATAGACTACGAGATCTACAAACAAGAAAACTTATTGTCATTATATTTACGCGATAGTCATATGTAATTCGGTTTTTGTCGAAACCACGAGGCCACAATATCTCCTCTTTGGTTAGGAATTCTAAATTCAATTTTGTACAGCTATTTACTCGAGCATTTGTTTTTCGAAAACCACAATTCATTTTACCGTTTTAATTGACTCTGAAAGTTACTGGTGAGGGTTTGTTGGACTAGAGACGGAGTCGTTCTCTATAACTTTCTTAAATATGGCCAGACGACTATGGCAGATGTCTATAGCAACTGCAAACCATGATGGACCCTGCTACCAAATTTGAGGAGCTTCAATAGACATGTCTAAGACATCCAATTCCTAGACATTAATTAACAGATTAGCATTTGTTTTAATTTGCATATCTATATATATTTATACTAGCGGATCCGACAGACGTTGTCCTGTCTACACGTCTTTAATTTCAAAATTTCAATTTTTAATAAGCCATTTTGATGAAAATTATTATTCAAATGTTATGACAATATCTGACGATCCAGCACATGGTCACACACGATATAACACAATGATAACAAAACTTTTTTAAAATTTCGGGACAGACTAAAATTAAAATTCGAATATTATTTAAAATTTGCGATGGTAGCGCCGTCTGTCGGATCCAATGTAAAACATTCCAAAATCAACAACAACTAATAAATTGAAAATTAATTAAAAAAACATTGTCCAGCGGACAAAATTGTGAATCTAAACCATTCCCAGATCCCCTTGAACACACACAAAAAATTTCGTCTAAATCGGTCCAGTCGTTTAGGAGGAGTTCAGTCACATACACACGCACACAAGAAATAAATATATTAAGATATATCTTTTTGCATATTAAAAAATCGAATTGTTACTACCATACAAATTGACAAATTCAACATTTTGGTGAGATATAGTTATTTGTTTCAGTTCAAATTGAACATTAAGCTTACTTTTCAAATTCAACGTCCGTCGGGACGGCAGTAGCTGACTTCAACTTATCCTTAAACTAAATATTTGAATCTTTTTGAAAAAATATTTCCAACTTTCTGCGTGTAACAAACGTTTGAAACTTGATTTGGGAATTGGGACACCGAGGGCAAAAACTCATCTTAAAGGTAAAATTAAATTCACATAAATGTTACGTTTTAGCAAAATATGAGCCGAAAAGAAATAAAACACGTTATAACTAAATGGTCATAATATGTTTAGGCAAACTTAAATATTTATGTCGGGGAATGTTGGGATTATCAGGAGATGTTCGAATCAATTGTCCAATGATTCTTAACTTTGGTTACTAATTGAGATTAATTACTTTTAAGAATCAATATTTAATTTGACTCATTTTTTTTTGTTATTGTTTAATGGTTTCATTTTTCAAAAAAGAGTACCGAGAGTTTTTTACGCCGGCTTTTTCTCTCGGCCTACACCCTCTGTCTTCTTTGCCGATGAGTAGGGATGCCAACAGGTTCGAATTTAATGACGTGGAATAAGTGATACCATGATGATAATCTAATGTTCCAAAATATTAAACTTTTTTTTTATAATTTAGTATCATTATTTAACGAATAATGATACGACCATTTAGAGTAGAGCAAATGCTTCGAAGGCGCCATATTGTCTTTGACAGTGCGATCAGAGAAAATAATAAAACATAACATAAAACTCGAGAAGAACGCAATATTTAATTAATATAACGCGAGATTAAGTTTTGAGTATTAGTGGAGAATTGTGGCAATGAGACGCTGGACCGAGTTGGGGCCGGTAGATTGACCTGCTACTGTTTATAATTAAAGCTAAAAGAATTATTTGTATTGTTAAAAGGAATCAATCTAAATTAAATACTGTACGATAATTATTCGTGTCTTTGTCTTGCTCGCTTTACCAACATGACGCCTATGAAGCCCGCTAATGACGATGTCAATATTGATGGATTGACGATATATTTCTAGGACATACATATATATAATCTGTTTTAAAAAAGTGCTATTCTCTATCATTACTCATCAAACGGGTTTTTTTAATTAATATAATCTATGTTACTCACGGATAATGTAGCATGATAAAAGAGAAAAAATCACATTAAATACAAATATTCCCTTCCTACAACATTTTTATAGATAACACACCTTTAGCGATTTATCAAGGCGACTTTGTTAAACTTTACAAAGTTGTGGTTAGTGGGAGAAAACGAAAATGGAGGGACGTAAAGTTAAACAATTCTTATTAAATTGGTTCTATTTCCTTGTAGTTCTCGTGCATCAGACTTTTAATTTTAGGATGTAAGTGTGAGTTGACATTAAAATTATAACATGTGACTATCAGGGGAAATGACACTTGATAAAAGTATTTTTTTATAGAACAGGGGCAAACGGGCAGGAGGCTCAAGTAAAGTAAGTGATTCCGCCGCCCACGGAAACTCTCAATGCCTCTTATTATAACTGTTAACATATTTCTATCACTGAAAATACATGTTATTTTTTCTTAATAATAAACAGTAATTTTAACGTGTTATACATAACAAATAAATAATATATAATGAAAGAGCCGTAAAAATGTGATCATATGCTCCATACCGTTGGGAGAATTAAGCGATTATTTGGATATTTTGGCGTGTATAAAATTTCGTAATATATTGTAGTCTTTAGTAAACAATTTTCTAACCATTTCATAAAATGTTGAACGTTTATTTGTTTACAATTAATTGATGTATCGTTTGCAATTAAAATACTAAACAAATTGCTCCTAAAAAAATCTAAATAAACCCAGGCATTCCATCATCCCATTCTACCTTTTCTTTGAAGATCAGGTTCTGGCCAAAACGCACCAATGTCCCGATTAAACATTCTGATGCGTGCTGGATATCCATATTTGCTTTAATGTCGATTTTCGTTTCGTTTGTATTCTCTATTTTATTTTACCGATAATTGTGTCACATTAAAAATTATATTTTATATTTCTCTCTCTCTCTCTCAGTAAAACAATAAATTAAAATGTCATACTTGAGAATGAATATCGCAACTTACAACTCCCAAACCCGAGGTTAAGGGAAATCCCACAATAGTTCTAAAGTATATTAAAAGCCGAGCGGTAAAACCACATTGTCCTCAAGGGCACATTCGTCAATAAACCAGCTATATTGTTTATTGCCTTGCCACCGTTTACTGCTTTGTGGTCTATTATCACGATTGAATTATTTTATTACCCCGACAGTTATAGACTTTCGTTAATTGTTTATTGTAGTTCTAGTTACTAAAAAATTAGACGTTGAAAAGAAATGAAACCACTGTTCATTATATATTATTCAGTTTATATTATATATAATGTGATTTTGTAGAACGTATATTATTATTTCTTATTTTTCTACCAGGACTCAACTTAAGATTCAGAAGAAAGAAGAAGCAGCTGTACCATATTTTACATAATAATTTTAATAAATTAATATAACATTGACATTTCGAAAATAGAATGAATCTTTCATTAATCAAAATTAAATGAGCCTATGTAATAATATAAGCACTGTCTAATGCAATCGTAAAATTGCATTAGACAGTGCTTATAAATGCGAAAAGAACCTATTTATTGAATTAAGTTAACAATTAATTTATTTATAACTTCCGAAACGTGTATAAATAACATTATACAAGAACATATGGCATCACAAATTTTACACACATTTACATAAATTATATTAGAACATAAACAAACTAGCAAGGGAAAATATTAAACAA
The DNA here is from genome assembly GCF_905147795.1 of Pieris rapae. Taxonomy (NCBI): domain Eukaryota; kingdom Metazoa; phylum Arthropoda; class Insecta; order Lepidoptera; family Pieridae; genus Pieris; species Pieris rapae. The sequence continues at coordinate 10,270,127 of NC_059512.1, read as the reverse complement.
GCAACCACAAAAAAAAATTAAAATAGCATAACCTACATTCGCCAATTCGCCAATTTTTGAGTTTTGTCGAATTTTCAAATTAGAAGTACCATTGATGTTTTCCACCTCAAAAAAAAAGATAGCCATATTGAAGTGATAAAACCTGGCCTTATGAGTAATGAGTAATACAATATGTCTTTGTTATTGTTTCGACCCCACGTGTGTCCGTTGACACGTAACTTTGACACTGCAACTGTCTCAAGGTGAAAATAGTTGCTATTGAATTACGTTGGCAAACAACCAAGGTATGAATGGTCTGTACGTGTGGCATACGATTATGAACTAACACATGCTTATTTTAATAGTTCTTATAGCTTGGCCCTAGTATATTTCCTTGTTTAGTTGAAAGGTCGCAGAGTCAAAAATCTTTAGGCATAACGCTACATTTATTACAAAAATTATTTCTTCTGAATCTTTGTTATATAATGTATCATGTATTCCGTCTGTGGCTATGTTCTCGGTGTATTTGTTTGCTATTATATGTAATTTGTGTTAGCTGTAGGAGTACAAAATAAATAAACAAAATAAACAAAAAAAAAAAAACATTACTGAAATTATAAAATCGTTTATTAAAACCAAATCAAATAGACAGAATTTACAAGTTTCTTAACCCAAATAGTAATAATATTTTAAAATAAATAAATTTAAGATTAATCAAAGTTTGGGCCCTGTGGCCCTTTAACGCTAGCAGTATTTTCTCCTTGTATTGCGATACTTATTCGCGAGAAAATCATCGGCTCTAGGGTCACTGGTAAGTACTATGTCCCAGGTGCCAACTTAAATATTTAATTACTGCCTGTTCTCTTGAACTTGAACAGCCCAAGAGTCTCTACTCCAAAGGGAACAACAAAATTGTAGAAAAGACTGATATTTTAGCTGCAATAAAGTAATAATCTTGGTTTATTTGAAAACATTAATTCAAAATTATCTAACCTGCATATAAAAATAAATAAAGCACTAAAACAAACTGAAAAAGTTTTTACATATGGCAGAATGGATATGAAACAATTTTTCATACAACAAAGTTCATAAAAGTGTGTGCAGGTTTACATGAATTACAATTTTGCCAATACAGTAATTATGGCATTTATTATTATTAATGTTCTGCAATACTGGTGAAAGGATTAAACAAAAATAATGTTTATTAAAAGTCTTAGTAACTACGGTTCTAAAGACATTTCAGAATTCTGCACATTTTGTACTGCACTATTGTAAACGTTGTTTGTATTCTCAAAAAGAAACGGTTCGTTTTAACGACTCTGCTTTTTCGCAGACAGAATACAATATTCAAGATCCTGTTAGGGTTAGCATTTTTAACAGACAATTCTTTTTATTTGTATTGGTAGAGTAAGTAAAAACATCATCTAAAAATAGTGTTATCTCTAATCCAATGCAAACGAAGATTATAGAGATATGTTTAATAAATCTTTGTAAAAGGATAAAACGTATTTTATTATAAGAATTATTTGTTACTTACTTAACCCTATACATTAATATAATTATTTTAAATACATACTTCAAAATGAAATATTCCGTGTTTATTGTACATATACATATAATTGTAAATATACATATAATTGTCGTATAGAACCAAAAATAACTTTATTAATATGGGTAACCAAGTATACTTATGAACATCAACAGAAAAGATGTTAAATAAATTCAAAATTTACATGTTCTACCACGAAACTCTCCGCCACTCTTTTTAATCGCTAAGTTTTATAAATAGCTGATTTAAAGTCAAAATAACTTTATTCATATAGATAAACAAGTTCCCTTATGAACATCAGAAAATAAGTTAAATTAATTCTAAATTTACATTTAACACCAGTTCGCAAGTCACATTAAATTACGTTTTAAAGTTTTGAATTTATTCAATGATAATTCTCTTATTTCTTCTGGGAGTTTGTTGTAAAACGAATACAATTTCCATATAAAGATAATTAAACCGTACAGACTGTTTGAGTTATGTTTACTGAAACATGTCTTACCCAATTTTATATAGATAGACGTTTATATAATTTACGTTGATCAATTCTTTCAAAGGCGTACTACGCCTTCTAATTGTACGAAAATACAAACCTTTTATTCTTTATCAGGTATTAGGATAGATTTAATAGAAATAATTTTGTACAATAGAAAATGCTAAGAATTTATCCGAAATTTTATCATCTCTCTTATACAATTACCATCTTAAAGATAATGTGGGTTATTATGAAAAGGTCCATGAATGAAGAATTAAAGCAAGTATGCTAAGAAAGATCTCAATGAGATCTTAAGAAAATGAGGGTCGTATACATTGCGTTATAAGGTTAAGATATTTTTCATTTAAGCATTTCCGAATCAATTCGACTTAAGGTCCTTCAAGAAAATAGCGTACCAATTCTTAAATCTCTGGCATTGAGAATGTGCATGGGCTGTATGACTGAACATCAGATCAGCCTCCTGCACGTTTGAGGTCAAAAAAGGGTTCTATAGAAATTTGAATTCATTTCCTCAGAAACGTTATTAGTCATAATTAAATATTGCAATTCAATTTATGTCATTATTGTAGCTTTTTACGGGTAAAGATGTTAAGCACCGTAAGTAGATAAAAATACTATTTATTAATGGAAATTGTTTATATGAGATACTGGGGCTTAAAGTGCGCTTTAACTTAAGATGGATATTTTTTATCTAACTATACGTGTTCTCAATTAAAGAAACCATAATGAGTTTTGAAACAAAATATTTGTGATTTTATCTGAAAAAAAAACACATATTCTTCAATACAATATATTGTTTTACTTTTTTCTAAAATAACAAAGATATACATATAATATAAATTTTCTATAATTTATGTAATAAATAATATTTGTCTGCATATTATGTCATCAGTGTTTCAAAAATTAAATAAACTAAGAATAATTCAAATGAAGTTGTGACGAAATACATTACATATTTTAATTCAACAAAAAATCATATCGAATTGTTTACTTCCTTTTGGTTGAAAGATACGTTATTTCTCAGAGAGTTACATTCACTTTGTGACAAATTTTAGAGTAGATCGGTAGTACATCGTGTGATGAAACTATTTAAAAATGAGGCATGCAACGTTATGTACAAAACAAAAAGTTGTTTTTTACAAAAGTATAGTTAGGTCGCATCGATATTACAACAGGCATTGGGTGACTAATGAATAGTAATAATTTTAGGCGCTCGTTCAAGGATATAAATAAATGCTAGAAGTAAATTTTTTGATGTTTTGTAATTACATATTTATTATATTAATTTATATACAACTTTAACGGTTTTTGTAGTCATATAATATGTGTGGATTTTTTTTTATTCAAGTTTTACAAGTCGGTTTAAAATGGGCCGTTAGTTTTCCTAATTGTTAAATCTTTTCGACTGCCCAAGGACTTATTTAAAATCTTACCTTGAACAAACTCATCTTCATTATCATTCATTTTGATACAGAATCAAACCTAAATATAACCCCACATATTAATGAAACAAACTTTTTTACAATTCAACTACGCGTAATTTTGGAGGGAAAATTCGTGACCACCGACACAACTTTCCTCCTTGACAGCTCGACGCGTACTGATTTCCCGTTTTCCAATTTCGAAGTTTGCAATTTTCATCGCCAAAGGAATTATTTCGTATACGACATTCTTGGATAATGATGTGGAATTTTTACATCACCTAGATACTTCAAATACTCTCAACGGGTCTTAAAATGTATTTAAAAGAAACATTGTTATTTTATTTGTGTACTTTTTTCATTAGTTTCGTATACTAGAAACATTGGATCGTTAAGGACCAATTTATTTTTGGCATTACTTGATTTTGTAAAATAAACGAATCAGTGGTACTTAAATCTCTTTGGGTCGGGGCCTCAGATTTCTTTATCTGTTTTATAATCATTTGTGAATCTAATAGACAAGTAGGTGATCAGCCTCCTGTGCCTGACCCACGCTATCGACTTCTTGGGTCTGAGTCGGTTTATTTACGATGTTTTCCTTCATCGATGCAGCGAATGTTTAATGCACGCATACAAAGAAAGTGCATTGGTGAACAGCCGCGTATCGAACCTACGATCTCAGGAACGAATTTCGGAAGCTGAAGCCACTAGGCCACTAACTGTGCATTTTAGCCGGTTCTATTCCTGGTTGTTAAAATAGATTCAATATAATTTTTCCTTTAAATACATATTCTTCAACAATATTAGACCTTTACTAAAAATACAATATGTACCTTTAATAAGCTTGTGGGCCCTTGTCCTATAAATAATATTCGGAAGCCTTTCCTTCGATTGTAGTTAAAAATCTCTTTACAATTTGGAAAAATTGTTTTCTTTTAACACGTAATAAAATGAACATTAATATTTTTTATTCGCGCGTATATTTCAACCCGGGCATTATTATAAACGTTAGACTTGATTTTCCTAGTTTTAATAATAATTAAAGGAATAGGTTTTCCATGTATATAAAATATTTACGTTTACTTACACTTTAGTTGAATTTTATAATAACGCCGAAGGTTTCTCGAAAAAGAAACAAAATTTTACATTGCATGCTGCAATAACAAACACCTATTTTTTTAACTTGGAAAAATACTCGCTTCATAACACAGCTTAGACTCGTAGACAAAGTGTAAACAAGTTTTTTACTTATTTATATTAAGCTGAATAGTGACAGCTTATCTCTGTCTCCAAATTTTACATTAAACATTTATGTAATACAAAACCACCTCGGATAAGCTTCAGAGTCGAGCTGAATGCGAACGAAGTCTTAAATAACAAAGTGCTTTTCACGTACGAACCGTAGGCATTTTGAAGTTTCATGATTATTTAAAACTGTTTGGGATGCCCAATTTGTGTTCTTTGTTCTAAAATATCATATATATTAACAATAATCTTCACAGTACCAGTCGCGCAGCCCTGCTTTACAGATATTTTTATCCTTATCATATATATAAAAATTCTCGTGTTTGTGGTTAAACTCCGAAACAGCTTTCCGATTCTCATGAAATTTTGTGTGCATATTGGATAGGTCTGAGTATCAGACAACATCTATTTTTCATCCCCCTAAATGTTAAGGGTAATCCACCCCTAATTTTTTTTTTTCAATTTTAGTTTTAAAAAAGTTATGATACAGCATTAGTAAATGCATATAACCCTGAATTTTCAACCCTTTACAATCAACCCCAATTTTTTATTTCTTTATTAAAAACTTATGTTATGAACTCTGAGGAAATCTACGGAGAAAAATTCACAGAACAACCTAAAAAGATTTCATTCCGGAAAACCGAACAGTCTCTGGGATAGCATAGCAAAATGTTCCATGTTCGTATGTACTAAACAGGTAGGCTCAGTAAAATCTCTTTAAGGAGAAACGCGTTCACGGGGGCAGCTAGTAATATGTATATAAAAACACTTAGAAAATTGTCTTGTCGGATTTTTCATTACATTAATTATTCTTTCCAGAGTCTAATTATTTAAATTTATGAATGGTTTGGTATAGGGACCGTAGCCACCTTTTCTTTACTGCCTACCCAAATAATAGGTGGGACTTAAATAAAATATGTAAATAAGTAAGAATTACCACGTTCAATAAATTCTACTGAATTGCTCTTAGATTTGCTCACATTCCTACATAAGTTAAAATTCTTGAGACATACTGAGACAATCTAGTCTAAGCGAAAAGCTTTTATTAAAACATTCCTTTCTTTAATTTCCATCATTTCTGAATTAAAAATTTAACAAAAGAAATATGCAACTGTTTAACGAGAGAGATAAAACGAATGAAAGAAATAATTGTTGTATAGTTGAAGTTTATCGTTTGCTTCGACTATTCATATGTCTTTGATCTAAGAAAGCTTGCTTAGAAATAGAATTACAGTGGTATTAATAAATGTACATAACCTTTAATTACCTAACAAATATCTAAAAATACATAATAGTAAATGATTTACAAACAACATATTTAATTGTCGCATACAATCCTCAAAATTGCCCTCAATTTTTTCTGTTTAATTTTAGATTTAGGTTGAAAGACTTTATTTCTCAAAAAAGACAAAAATGAGAACTTACATGAGAACAATACTGCAGGTAAACATAATATTGTAGTAGTTCCCAAATAATCACAATCGTACCTGCAACAAACTTAGAAGTAAAAGTAACCAAAGACACACGAATAAAAACCAATTATAGGAAATTAAATTAAAAGTATTTATAACCTTTAAGTATCTATACCTCGTTTGACGGATAGTTCTATGACTCACACATTGCGGTTTGGAGAAAGTTAATTTTCTATATTCGCTTACACTGTGCCGGACATGGCAATTATATAGCTAGGATAAGACATTTCCTTAAGATAGTTTCATACTCTACCCAAACTTTCGTACATAGGAGTTCAAATTGGTTTACAGCCAGAGTTCAAACCAAGACGCATCACGCAGGATCGAGTATATAGTAATAATTTATTATAATAACCGTATGTTTTACAATTAATATTAAAGTAGGGTTTAAAATGTATATATAATTAATATTGCGTAATGTAAGCTTTCAATGTTGATTTGTTTCATTTAATTATTCAACATCTATTGAAAATATTTTTTTCATTCCACAATTATACGATTGTTTACGTCGAAATCCATGTAATAAAGGACTTTCGTAAGTGCTATTAAGTTCTTGAATTCTTAATACCAATATTAGAAAACCAAGAAGTACATTTGAAAGCTTATTGTTCTGAAGCTAACTCCAGACAGAAACAAACTCAAATTAACGAGTTTCGAAACTTTGTCTATTTATCTGTCTATATAACGCCAATGGTTTTAAAACTTAAGACATTATCACGGATATCTATAATGATCATCACTGCAGCTTAAAACTTTATGAGAGAAAGTTATCAGCTAATAAAAACATTTAATATTAAAGAAAACTTTTTAGCAGATACGTTTTCATTTATAGTATATTTGGCAATAATAAACACGATTTAGGGCCTGCTTCACAATGTATGGATAGAGTCCCAAATAGCTATGCAACACATAAATTAATCGAAAGATAAAAGTTCCTAATAAGATACTTCGCATTTCATGACGATATCGTAGGTAGGCGCTATCTGACAGTCGTGAAACGCAAAAATACTGTTTATCCTACCAATAAGTAACAAATAGCTTATTTGGAACTTATCCGGACACAGGTTGTGAAACAGGCCCTTAGTATTTTAAATACTGTTTTTTTAATTAATACATTTCCATCTGCCTGATTTAGTTTTTAAAATTTGTGTTTGTAGCGGTGATGTCACAAAACTTGGAATTAAGTATTATAAAAACTGTAAATTTAAATTGTAATTGATACCCAAAGTTAATATATATATGTATCCTTATAAATTGCAAAAGGTGTAAACTTACAAGCGTTTTAAAATTTAGACAAATGTATGGCCTTAACGCTATATAAATGTTATGTCTTAAGTGCATCCACATCATATCTACATCAGCACGTACTTAATAAAATAAAATACATTTATTTTGGAACATAAGATCATCATGGTAACACTTATTCCACGTCATTAAATTAAACCGTTAAAAATATTTTACCTTTTCTTAAAATTGTTTCTATACGAAAATATAATTTCGTGTATAATTGATTCCCTAAATCAATTGTAAATGCTGCCAGCATCATTGAAACCATGTCTAAAGGGACTCCTTTTAATCATATATTTTGATGTTAGTTATAGTTTTTTGTTATATTGTTATCAATGTAATCTGTTTTGGCTTTGTAGTTTGTCATTTATTCAATATACTTTTTCCTCACTTAAGTTGCCTGATAAGGCTGCCCGTCGAAACCCAAAAATTATATATTTAAATGTTAAGAACTAATAATAAATAAAAGGTGAACAACCCACAGATGATAAAGACATGAGTAGTAAATCATACGTTCATTATTTATCTATGTCAGGTGTTCTGAACAGCCTCGCAAGGGTTTAGGCAACGAATCCATTGTTTGATTAATATACTGTCAGACCACATGGGATTGTTTCATACGAAATATTTGCGTCTAAACAGTTCACTTAGGAATTGTATTATTTAATGTAATACAGTACTTTAAATTAGTATATATATAACCTTTTATATATATTTATGTTGTTTGATGATTTGCTTTTTTTGAAAGAGTATCGTTTATTACCGTAGAGAGTAGAGTTTATTACGCCGGCTTTTTCTCTCGGCTTACAACCTCTGTCTTCATTGCTGATGAGTAGGGATGTCTGCAGGTTCAAATCCTGTCTATCTTATGTTTCATAATAAAGGTTTTTTCATGCTTTAGAAATGCAATCGTACCCGCCATTGACGGTTAAGCTCACCTGGTGTTCAACAAATACAGAGAACAATTTAAACTTAAAAAAAAGCTCCGAACCGAAAACGAATTCTCAAACTCACACTCTCACTTTAAAAAAAGTCCGCTGGGCTACGAAATTAACTCAGCTTTTATAAACGTGACGTTATTAGTCTTTTGTAATTTAAGTTTAGTTTCTCTTATATTAATTGTTTTATTGTGGTTCTTTTACTAATGTATCAGTGTGCCGAGCGTTGGAAAGCTATTATGAATTAAAAAAAAGTGTTCTCTCTGCCTGACACTTGAATATATTTTAGTACAGTCGGTGGTGCGAAAACACGATTTCAAATTCGAGGCTCGTAAACTGCCAGTGTTCAGAAATCATTAACGCAAATTTATTTATTTAAACATTGTGTTAAAATATCATTCAATATTTAACGAAGTCACTGACGCAAGAAACAGCTTCTTTAAAGCATCCAATTGCCAAAATACCTAATTATTATATTTGTATATCACCCTACGTGGTCAATAAAATCCATACAATAAGCATCTCACATGACGCGTAATAAGGTGAACTAATGAATTCTTACGCTCACGCGAATTTTATTGTAATCGCTGACAGACTAATAAAATATAGTAACATGTGTAAATGCCAAGACAGCCGAATATCTACCCTAAACCAATTTAACGCCAACGTTTCGTAGTAAATTAACGAAACCGCATTTTATGTTATATACTGAGGATAGACATTTAAATTAGTCAGCATCAAATGGTTATTTATTTATTTATTACGTAATCATACAGCTAACATAAATTATATATAATTACAAACAAATACACTGAAAATATAGCCAAAGACATAATACATTGTACTACAAAAAGATTTACAAAAGGGAGGAAACAAACAAAAAGTATTTAATACATTTAACTAGTTTTGATTTAATTTATTTATCTAAGCTTAATTTGATTGTGTTGTGTGATGGTGTAAAAGTGTGGGTATGTACGTGATGGTTATATATAACAAAATGTACAATTATTTCATTTTCTAGCTAGAACTTTAGCTTGAATGTTTATAATCTTGGTTGTAGATAATATCATTAGAATCAGAGTGCTATTTCTGAAATAATTTGAAGTCGGCAAGGTTATCTTAATAATTTATTGAAATGTCTTAATAACAACGTATACTAATTAAGAAGATACAGTTCTAGGCTTGAATAAAAGTAACACAAATATAGGAATAATTTATATTAGGTTTTGTTATCTGTATTATTAATATAACATTTTTAAATATACCTAGCAATCGGAAGAGTTCGATACTTAAAACTGCCATTGTAATTATTAATGCACGGAATAAAAATAAACGATAGTAAATAGGGATGTACGCACCAAAATGGCGGCGGTTTTACTAATGATTAGCCGCCGGCCAAGGAAACTATATGGCACTGTATCTTACAAGATTATACATAATTTTTTTTTAATATTACAAAAAAGCCAGTATCAAAGGCTTCCCTCACTTTTATGTCAACTAGGACCCGTGTCACTCCACATTTTCCGCTATTTTCAGGAAACCGTCTGAATTTGACAGAGAAGGTTAGAGAACGCTTCAGCCTTTTAATATTCAAAGGGTATTGGTAGTAATTTGTTGGAATTGGTATTTGCCGTACTTAAAGTTGGCTATAAACATTAAGGCTTTATGTGAGGCACGATGTAGGTGAGAAAATAAAAACGTACACTTTGTAAATGTTATCTAAAGAATTTTATGAATACGAAACATAAACAGAAGCAATAAGAATTACCAAAGTAAAATTAATGTCATCGTAATTTACTTAATACCGCCCATGACATATTATGTTGAATTCATCGTTATGAACCCATTATTTCAATGAATATCGATTTTGTAATTAATTGGGAAATGTTATCTGAGATTTTGAAAGGATATAAATACTACTATATAAGTTCTAAATAAGTTATAATATAAACCCAAATATTTGCGGTTTTATACTTTTGTTTCGTTCATTTGTTTGCGAACATGCTATGAGATAGTATCAATCATAGTAATGCGGTATGCAAGCATTGTCTGAACTTGTCAAAATATTACAATAACAATGGTTAGATCAAGATAAGTTATTTAATATCCTAAAAAGGGTCAATTAAACCTATTTGGCTTGTTAAAGTTACGTGCTATCAACGATCTGGAGTAATTATACTTACGAATATGGGACAATAGTCAATTAGTTTGATAGCGACGACGTTTGCTTATTCCTTATTTGGTGCGCTTGCAATAATTTATATGGATTAATGAAGAACCTGGAGATACCTAATTGGGTCACTTATAAACCAAACATTATCCTACCTTACTAGAACTATATATTTACGATAATCACAAATACAAAGATCGGACTACTTCCGAAGCTTAGTAATTTTACTGTCAATTTTAACCATCTGTAAATAAATAAATAAATAAATCTGTAATCAACCTTTTAGCTTTTATTAGATTTATTGATCTGTTTTTGAAGAAATTTAGAAAAGTCTTCCTCGAGTGGTAATTCCCAAATATTTATGAACATCAGCATTTTCATAATTCAGCAAAGATTAATTGATAAACAAACGCGAACTGCATTAAAAGACAGACACAAATTGTGGCACCTCCATTTTGTCACGTAATAAAGATCTGGGCTAATTTATTTTAACTATCGTTATATTTATCTCGATTAACGACCTCGACGTTATCCGAAAGCGTGATTTGAAGTCGTAAAAATGCATCATTAAAGCCAAGGAAATGGCATGTAAAAATTAATACATCTAAGGGTACGGCGGCCTGTCGACAAATTACAGTGATAACCTTGATATCTTCGTAATGTTTCAGAGGCGAATAAACATATTCTATTTATTATATTGATTTCAAAACCTGGCGTTCCGCAACCAAGCCCTTTTTAAAGCACTGCTGCTAACGACTTCTTTGAGATGCATGTGGAGGTATTCCTGAACTGTTACGGCTTAGGAGCCTTAAGAGCGTATTATATAATAATAATAATAATAAAAAGTCTTTATTCATTTTAAGTACATTTTCTTTTCAAAGTGAAAAAATTTGAAAACCCTTTTAGGTAAAAAATAGCTGGGTTCCCAGCTCTTCCATAAACAATATAATTACTTAAAATAATGACATTATTTAACCTATTTTTCTAACCGTTTCCATTTTTATTTTTAATTTTTGAACCGTTTTAATCACACCTGAGTGCATGATAAGTGTGTGGGTGTAAATGTGTGAGTGAGTGAATAGTAGTAGGTCTCAAAAGCAGCTATAACACTATATATATGAAGGAATATAATATATAATATTTTATATGATATACAACACATCTTTGTAAATCACTTTATCATTTCCCCTGCGCCATATAAAAACTATCTACTTCTGTGCTTCAGGCTAAACCTTGAATGTAAAATAAAAAAATCGATACATTAATCTAAGAACTTTATATCAATAGCAAACGTCTTAATGTACGAAACAATATATTTTATTCACGTCTATTACACCGTTTAAATTGGAGCATTCGAACATCCGCGTCTATCTATAGACCGGCTGTCCACTGTCATCCGTATATCTTGGACAAGTTCGAGGTCGTTATGATACTATTTTATTCATGCTCATCGATTTTATAATTACTTGGTATAGCTTTTCTGTGTTTATATGTGAGTTCTATGATCATTCCTTCATATATAAGTTCATTCTAAATAGATTATACAAACAAAATAATATACTGATTTTTACACCTCACAGTTTTTCATGCAGTTAATTAATACAATCCAGTATATTCTAACCATACTTAAGACTGTGCCATTTTAAGCCATACATGAGATTTGTATAGAGATAAATACTTTTTTTTAAATTTTCATTGTAACAAGATATAATTATTTATAAATGTATAATTATTTTCCGTCTTAAAAATTTTAGTACGAGAAGCGATATATAAAAATAATTGCGCTCAATTAAATATTCTTTACTTTCTTTTGCGGACTAGCGAACACGTGGATGTACGACCTCCAACTATTCAAAGTTAGAGTGTACTAATCCGTCAAAGGTCGGCCACACACCCACTAAAATGCCCTTAATGAGCGACTCGTAGGCTTGTTTGCCACCCAAATATACATATATATTTTTAAATTCTCTCTTCATTGAGACACTTACAATCTAGCCTTAAGACTAGTAATGTCTTACTTAATTTAATAATAAATACATTTAAGAAAATGTACTATAACACTACTTACTTTTTATAAGGGACAGATACTCTGTTCTTGTGTTACTTACCACTGCTTAACACTTTAGATTAAAAATAAATATCATTAAATAATAAATTTAAGGTCATATTGTATCACAAGTCTCAATGGCAAATCATATTTATTTTGATGAAAACTCATAAACTATCTAACATCCGGACATCAAAATTTCAACCGCGTTATTAAAATAAAATAAACATTAAACTATCAAGGACACATAATTTATCTGGTGATGTAATGAAATTAGCGTAAAGACACACCACAGGTGATCCAAGCGTAAATATTTAAATATAGAATTTGTTTTTCTGGCACACCTTCGTCACAGTCAATGTTTAATTTACTAATATCTTCTTTAGTCGCGTTTCAAAAGGACCTTCAGTTATATAACTTCTGCTTTATATATGTTGTCTATACCTATTGTCTTGGGCGTGAGATCCTAACTACTTCTAATAAGGCCGAAACGATCTTAAATTGGTCGATACAGCGAGCAGATCGGCCTCTGGGTTTCGTGCCCTTCACTCTACTTGTCAAGGAAGCTCCTCCAACTAAATATATATACCACAGAATGAGATATGTCCAAAAAATATCCTTATTGTAGGTACAAAAAATAAACAAATGGCTATTACCAATATAATACTCGAAATGGAACTAATCTAAGCGTCCGTATGTTACAGAAGATAAACCACTCCTTAAAAAGTCGAGAATTATTACTGAATAAATTCATAACTCTCCTTAATTTAATCCATAAGGCTATTTATACATTTGACGATTATTGAAATGATTGTAATCCTTGGGATTAATTTGCTCAAGTTTTTTTGAGTTTAAGTTCTCAGGATCTTCAGGACGGTTTGTCACTTGTCGAATTGACAAATTATTATCAAATTATTATCTTCGCTGTATTTATTCGCAACCTAAGCTTCTCACTAGCTTAATAATAATACTCATATATGAATATTATTTATTTTTATTACCACTTCTATGCATTAGTGCTCTGTGTGTACCAACCAGGCTGATAGCCTAGTAGTAACGATTTTTTTACCATACTTAAAACTTATGTATGTGCCCTATGTGTGTATGTATGGTATGTCCTTGTTATATATGATTACAAACGTAAAACATACGTAATGCTTTATATCGATTAATTAATGCACAGCATTATTTTCTATCAATTTAACCAGAAATATTTACTAAAATAATCAAATTTATATAGTAAATATACGGAAAAATTGCATGTTAATAAAGAAACTAAATAAACAGAATTGCTCATCCGCCTGGATATAAAATAAACTTGGAACTTTAGTCATTTACCGCTCCGTATTTGTTAAACATATTTACAGTGAAATAATACGACACGTAACGGTAAAATACGTAAATATTTGCATGAATCAAGTAAAAATTTCAATTTGACTTCTAGAACATTCTTTCTAAACAATTCTATAGCCTCTACATGTTCCTCTTGCCATGTCTCCCACCCATTTCCACATCAGTTTGTTTATTTTTACTGTAACATATGTAACCTAAGTGTTTTTTACTTAAGCTGTATTCGTTATTTTATATATTCTTTTTGTTCCATTGATCATGATTGTATCAAATACAACTGTAGCTTTGTATGCTGCGTTTAAGTGGGCGCACAATTTTTAGATTCATATGTTAGTACAAGTAGTATACATTCAAGACTATTAAGTTTCAAGTACTCAAGACATTCCTTGAAATTGCCATGCTCATTGATTTCACGAGGGGCCCAAATAATCATAATCCATCCCTGCATATTAAAATACATTCTAGCAAACATGTTGTAGTTGGCTTTTAGCCTCAAGATAATCTAGTACGACGCGTTAATTAATATGGTGCTATTGTTACTTGAAATACTAGGAGGTAATAAAATGTAATTGAAATTAAATGGATTATCAAGGATAAATTACCTATTACCATAATAGTTTAAGACCTGTCTTAAATTAGTTATTTACTATTTACTAGTACTTACTATACCGTAACTTCTAATAATTATGGACATAACTAAAAAAATCAAAATTGTGATTAAAATAGCAAAAAAATGTTAATGAACAACAATTATGTTCTGGAAGAATAGGGAACTTTTCTAATGGGTTGTTTATAATAAATACACACAATTTTATTCTTATTATTATGAGATATCTGCAACTGTTCCATTAATATATTATCTAAAAACATTATAATTTATAAATACAAAAATAACTAATCAAGCCAAAACTGAAACATTAAATAATATTAACTATATAATAAAGTTCCTGAGCTAATAATCTTTTTGTTGGCTTACGGCTTGAGGACTTAAGACGTACATAATTGATAGTTAGGACCAATTACGTTTTCTGCTGATTTCCCTGTACAATAGAGAATTTGAAAGAATAAGTATTTTATATAAAATAAATTTATAAGAAACAAATAAGTCAATGATAAGGAATTTTGTGCATAGAATTAATCTAAATCTATGATATGGTTAGGAAATGTTGAATTTTCTTATTTTGTATGAATTTAAAGAAAGAAAAATAAAGCTTTAAAAATGCAATTCAAAACATCTCCGACGAATGAAACTTTTTTAAATTTAACGTATAAATAGAACACATATTAAATTAATTATAACAAATTTTATAATAAAGGAAAAGTCGTAAAGCTTTGTCATTCCGATTTCACTTTAGCGAGAAAATTCTCTGATTTCTTCTAATCGCGTCATTTGATGGAAATCAAATTATCTTTTCCGTTTGAAGACTGAAGTAATTTATATCAGACAAAATCTTATTTCTGCACATTAACGGAAATAAAAGTATAATTTTAAATCTATAAAGCTTTGAAAAAGTTACTAAAAAGATATCACATCAAAGAACGTAACCCAATAGTACATTTCTTTTTCTTTTTTGTTTTGACGTTCATAAGTGTACATTATGTTACCTATATGAATAAATTATTTTTGATTTGATTTGAATAGGGGCAAAATATTAAATATGTTATGTCAATAGTTCACAGTTGAAATATAACATATTTTTATTTTTTATTTAAAGCCTTTTTTAAGAAGAAATTAATTCTCTTTTCTTCTTTTTTTGAGGAACCCTAAATCGAATTGGTATTATTAATTTATTTATTGACAACTAAGTGCTCTGATTTTTTTTTGAGTTAAAACATGCCGGTTTCACTACGATTGCTTTCACCGTTAAATGCGCACTTAGAAAAAAGTATTTTGGTGCGCGACGTTGATTCAATCGGTCAATCTATCTTTCACCTATTTTCTTATCTCAGTCAGTTGGACTGAAAAAGAACTATAAAACCTAATACTAAAAGAAATATATTATCTTATCTTACATTGAAATATATCTCATCTATAATCTTAACAGAACTTTACAGTTTAATATAAAATAAGTGTTACAATTTCTCAAATCTGATTTATCGTTCGAGATCTTCCTTTGAAAGGAAAAATAAACATGCTATTTGTAACCACCTGGCGGTTATAAATCTTCACGAGTGCCATCGTAAAGATCAATGAAAATCCACTTTTAACAAATTTTTAACTTTTAAACCGTCCTCTCAGATCGTAGACAATGTAGGTGATGACGTAGAAGACGTAATTTTTCAAAGGAGTTTGATTACTTTACGTACAATATTGTGTACTTTAAGTACACAATATTGAGTCTTTACTGATTTAGTCAAAGACAATTGTTCATAGACAGTTTATCAAAGACAATTTATTGTTCTAGGTAGTGAAGCAAATGCGTGGACACACAAAATAACACCTTGAATTGTAAACCAACTTTTAGAGCGCATATTGGCGACACATGGAGTACCAGTACCAGATCTTTCCACTTAAACGTATTCAACGAGAAGCGGTTCAAATCGTCGACGACCAGTAACTTTCCTAGCAGCTTCATCCCTTAGCATGGCATAGAGATGTGGTGTCTCTCTGCATCTTCTACCACATTTACCATGGAGAGTATTCAGGGGAGTTGTTCGGATTATAATAATACCTGCAGCTGAATTTCATTATCGGACGTCGAGGCCAACTAAGAAATTCCACCCGTATTACCTCGACGTCCGTCGTTCCATAACTGAGCATTTTTAAGACAGGATTGGCGTGCAATTCTATGTAAAACCAGCTGCCAACTGAAATATTTTCGTACCAATTCGACTTAGGGTCCTGCAAGAAAAGAGCATAACAATTCTTTAAAGGCCGGTAGCGCATTAACTCTCTGGCAATTGGAGTGTCCATGGACGGTTTTATCGCAAAGATAAGATCAAGTGAGACCGTTCATAAAAAAATGATTCCTCTTCTGGTCTCTGGATATGTTGTTTATTTAAACAACAGTATTAATACAAGTCTTTTTAATTTTAAATAGCCATCATACTAGAATTAAAATACCAGACATCGCATTAAAAAAACTAATATTACACGCACTTTATCGTCATGTTTTTATTAATGAGTATTCAATAAATAGAAACTATTCTAAATTTCAAGTCTAACCTTTGTAAATCACTTGAACCCACATTATAGCGACAATTGAATGATACGGCGTGCACATTCAAAGTGGTGCACCCAATAAAACAATTTCGCGGTCGGTTAACAAGGAAACAGACGGAACGGTTCGATTGTTAGCTCAATATACTTAGATAAACTGTTCAACCCGAATAATAAATGTTCTAGAATCAAATCTATTATCTTGAGTACAGTTGTACCTAACTCAAGAATTAAAAATAAAATATAAACTTTTATTATGGAGCGTAAGATAGATATATAGATATATTACACGTTATTAAATTTGAACCTGTAGGCATACTTATTCATCGGCAAAGAAGACAGAGGGTGTAGCCCAAGAGAAAAATCTGGCTTAAAAAACTCTTGGATTTAACACTCGCTCATACGGTGAAAGGAAACGTCGTGGTAAAACTGGCATGTCAACACAAACTTCTATGTTCAAAATATCATTTTTCAGCTGAAAAACCATTGAATGAAACGCGAACTAGCTGCTGTGGTTCTGGCAAGAGACCAGCAGTGTGAAACAGTCTGCTCCTTGGCAAAATGCTGAGCCAGGGTCAATTACAGCCATTTTTTCATTATATTTGTTATTTTCTGTACTGTTTTGTTTGTAATAAATATTTTGTCTATAAATGTGTAATATACCCTTAACAATACAAACGACAGGTTTCTCTACCCACAAAGGCTTCGCAAATATCAATCGGAGTAAGGCACTCGAAGAAGCAATAAAGTTGTATTGTTAAACCTCTACTTGAGTTTGTTTATTTATTGTTTTCATTTGGAAAACGGGAATGTTGTATATATAAGTGTATGTGGATATGTGTGTTATAGCACATATATTTAATTCTGTTCTCTCAATATCTCAGTTAATATGCGTTTTACTTAACATAAAGAAAAGGCTGCCTATTGCACCTAATAAAACGTATTAATTACATCATTTTAATATACTAAAGTAGATATGAATCACATTGTTGTACTGAGTGTGGAAAGTGCTATGATATGGAATTCGTACCTTAAGTCGTAAATGATTTATTATTTATTAAAAAAATAGATTCCTTATTCGCATAGGATTTAACGTCATCTCTGATGAGCTCTACTAAAACACTTAATTGCCTATCTTCATAAAATCTAAATCAGGCTATTTTTTCATAGGAATACCTTCGATTGACAACACCAAGGTTAGCAAGGGAGTGGCCAGTCTATAAGGTCTCTCTAATTGCACTCGTTTAATTAAAGTACTCATTCGTCTCTCTGTGTCAAATTGTATTTAAGCTTAATAAAAAAACAAATGAGTAAAGTCAAAATAGTGCAATCAGACTGTTCTTGTTTATTATTAAATTACTTCAGTTTCGAGTACGATACCAAGAGATAAACATCGAAGAGATAAAGTGCGAAAAGCGATAAAGTACTGTGTGAAGTGATTGAATTTTGTGTGTGGTAATTTGTGTAATTCCATAATTAGCGGCTTCAATAAATAAATAATTTATTTGCAAGGATTACATTTAGATTACAGCTTTCTAGTGTAGACAAATTCCTCGATGATTTATTTAAATATAACCCCTTGAAGAGATTTACGGCGTTTTCTATTCAATCCCCTACTCGTTACAAAAACATTAACATTCACACAAATTGTACATCTATCTATCGTAGTCTAGGTCTATATTGTCATTTAATATGTAGGTCCGAAGTCCTTAGCTGACAGGTAACATATTGGATTGGGTCATGATTGCTTCGGTCACGCGGACTCATGTTAAATTACTATTGGACGTTTCGAATTTAACAAACGACATCCTAGCGTATTTTTCCATTGTTCTATCAAAGTCAACGCCTATTTTGGTTACCACCGACTCGGGAAATAGCTTTTAAGGTGTAAAATATACAATTATAATATGTATAGAATGTTATACATAGTTTTATTATACAAACAAATATATATTTATACTAAAGCTTTAAAGTGAATCAATAACAATCCTACAATATTTAAACCAAATTATTTTAATAATATAATATGAAAAGTGAATTTAATACCATATTATTAAAAAAAAGTACACAAATACCATTACTGTGATCATCATTACACAACACAGCCGAATTAGGTGTCATATAATTAATAATTATGACAAATCTTTTCTTTTCGTAAATTTAAACTCTTTTTATTATGCATTCCATCTTTGGCTATATATTTAGTAGATATAGTATTTAACTGGAGGAATTTAAAACACATAATATTAATATAAAATTTATCAAAATAAATAAAATTAAGATATTATGTACATATTTTTATTTTGTAAAAGTCTTTGGGTATTCGTAACTTCAACGCAATCGTAGGACCTTTCTCTTTCGTAGTCAACCACCGTTAACATTTAGCTACGCAACGCTACAATTGTAATGCTACGGAGCTACGTCTAATTACTATGCTCAAGTAGGCTCGAGCTTAATGCTTCGTGCCGAACTTTTTTAATAGAGAGAATCGTAATTTCACTTTTTCACACCCACAATTCTCTCTGACGGGTTTCTCCTCGTTAACGCTAATTTCACAACATGTCCTGATTTGACATTAAACAAAAGTCGATAATAAATTCCTTCTAGGCATAGCATAATTAAATAGTAATCAAAATTTAAATATTTATATCAAAAGTAAATCTCAAGTTACTTTGTATAACTGTTATAATCTATTCAGATCTCAATAGTTTTGTTGATTAAATACGGTATTTTGAATTTTTTGTATACTAAGTGTTAAATCAAATCGAATACCAATCTCATTTATTTGTTTTATTGTATTTCTCTATTGACGTTCATAAGTGTACAATGTGTTAACTTAATGAATAATTTAAATTACTTAGTTGGGAACACTAAGTAAAGTAGAACAAATTAATAAACAAAAGTATTATTTGAATTAATTATTCATGCTGAAACTGAATTAGCGGATAATTAATATTCATAGTTATTTTATACAAAGAGTCACGCAAAGCGTATAAAAATAATATTTATTAAAGCTTATACTGTAATAAGGTTGTTGCCAGGAGTAGGTATTTTCTTTAATTAGCGACCCGCCCTAGCTTCACATTTCCATTTTTGAAGGTACTGATTAGTAATGTTAGTAATTAATAAAAATTATCAGAGTTTTCTACAGGTTATCTTTATACAATATGTCCTGAATCAATCGACGGCGTGTGTCAGGCACAGGAGGCTGATGAACTACTTGTCTATTAAATTGACAAATGATCATGAAACATAAATAGATACCTGAGGCCCAGACCTAATAAGGTTGCAGATGCAATTATTTAGAAATAAAAATTATGCAATGATTTATCTTTCATTGGAACGAAGTTCCTTACGGCAGGCTTGGAGGGGATAAGGATTTTGCTGCGCGACCGAACTGAAAAAACTAAATGAGACGTTCGCAGGCGCAACAGTCGCATACATAAGCGAGTAGTGTATAATACCTTACTCTTTCTTTTTAGTTGATAATTTGAATAACGATGATTTTTTATTTTAAGTAACTTATTAGTTCCTAAAATACTGAATTTCTTAAATACTTTCTTGTACTTAAATAAAAACTAATTAGCAAAATTTAAGAGAAAAATCTAGAACCTACATTAAATTGAGCACGATTTTTTGCAATTTGTGTCGATACTACATTAGCCGAAGGAACTTCGTTCCTACCTGGTGCCCCCGACATCACATCATTTTTAATTTATTTATTAACACTTCGTTGCATATTTCGTTGCATAAAAGGAAAAAAATATTAAACATAATTTAATGAAAAACAACTGGCGTCTTCCAGACAATCACAATTTATTTATTCGTCCTGAATCATTATGTCTATTAATAAATATTAATTAAAATGAGTTTATAGTTTTAATAGAATTTGGAATTGAATTTTTATTTTTTGTTCAAATAGGTAAAACTATGTTTATCTTTGAATGTGTATTCCGTTTCTGGCTTTTATGTATAATATAATTATTTGAATATTGTTTAATGAGTAGCTGTAGGAATACTTTAATAAAATAAATAAATAAAGATTTAAAAAAGACTGTTTTACTATTCACTGTTAAGCATTACAAAATTGCAAAGAAAGATATTTAAAAAAATTGATCTTAATTCTACATAGTATTGTCTTTTATTTACATAACTTTTACACATTTAAAGAAAAACACTTTTTTAACGGATTATAGATATGTATTATTATATTTAAACTTATAATTATTTTTACATAATTTTAAATTTAAACCGACGTTTCGCGTGCTTTACAGCGTGCGTGGTCACGGTGACTGAAGACAAAGGTGTTAAATGTCAAAAAGTATTACAGCTGCAGAAAATGTTGTGTTATCTGTATTTATTTCCCCGGAGTTGGTATCGACTAAAAGATGTAGGGTTTTTGCAGAAATTGCTCACGGTGTCCTCCATTTTCGCGGGTTGTTTATTTTGAGATTTTAATTTGGATATTATTGGATCCCAGGTGTTTGATAATTTTAGGCCGTCTAATCAATCAAGTCAAGTCAAGTCAATAGAGAGGACGGCCTAAAATTATCAAACACCTGGGATCCAATAATATCCAAATTAAAATCTCAAAATAAACAACCCGCGAAAATGGAGGACACCGTGAGCAATTTCTGCAAAAACCCTACATCTTTTAGTCGATACCAACTCCGGGGAAATAAATACAGATAACACAACATTTTCTGCAGCTGTAATACTTTTTGACATTTAACACCTTTGTCTTCAGTCACCGTGACCACGCACGCTGTAAAGCACGCGAAACGTCGGTTTAAATTTAAAATTATGTAAAAATAATTATAAGTTTAAATATAATAATACATATCTATAATCCGTTAAAAAAGTGTTTTTCCTTAATTCTACAGTTAGCCATACAAATTTTTGAAGAGAAGAGAAGAGATTGAGAAGAATATACATTAAATGCTTCTGATTTTACATTTACTGCTAGTTCATAAATTAAACTAACATAAATTAAACTCGAAAATAATTAGCTTTATATAGAGAAACATTTAAAAAAAATTAAAAATTGTACTCCTCCTTCAAAAGCCGGCAAAGTACCCACTAAAATGGACTGCGATGACTGTCCCATAGGCTCGTGTCATCGTTTATATATTTTAAAAAAATATATGAAACCTGTCAAATTTGCTTCATTATGGATATCTGATTGGCTGATAGCCAAATTGTGACGGTATTCTTGTATCGTAGTTACCAACGTAACTTGTATGTCATAGTACATTTTTCAGGATTTTGGCTCCATTTCAACTCTTCAGGGAATTTTTAATAAACGTCGATTACATGTGTTTGTAATACATTTGGTTCTAATAGACTTTATTCGATTGCCGAGTGTATTTTAATGTTGGTTGAAACGGTGTGTTGATTCCGTGGGTTTGTATTTATTTATAATTCAGGATAAAGCTACATTCCAATTAGATTAAGACATAGACCTAACTTTTATTACAATTGTGTAATGCATTGGCCCTGGCTCGGAGGAGGAGAAGAATGTCCCACAGCGCTGGTCATTCAGCCAGAGACCACAGCAGCTAGTTTTTTGTTAATCGCTCAACGCTTTTTTAAAACGCAACGTATGTTTTAAAAGACTTAGGACAGCGTAGTAAGCAACAAAAATTGCATAAATTAAATACAACTTTACCTTAAGTCTGCAAATTTAATGTGTTTAAAACACTGTTTGACAATTTGAAATTTAAATCAACAGAAATGTTTTTATCTAATTCTAAAAGATCTTCCATATGGAGAACGGAAGTACGAAACCTTATATAAAATGCAACACATCATTTACTTTCGGCTAATATATCATCGCGTCGGCTCATTGCCAAAATTTAATTAAACCAGAAATGTTTCAGAATGTCAACAAAGTATTGTATTTTGTATTCATGTGTTTTTTATACGTTTTTATGTACTTCGCTGAGCAGTGTTGGCCTAGTTGCTTTAGCGACTCTCATCTCTGAGGTCGTAGGTTCGATTCCCGGAAGAACTCCATGAAGAAAAACATCATGAACCGGTTTCCGGCTTGTCTTAAACCCAAAGAGTCGACGGCATGTGTCCGGCACAGGAGGCTGATCACTGAGACAGACATAGCAGTTATTACTAACAAAACACACACACAGAAACACACAAAATCACAATAACCAAAGAAAAAAATAAAAGAATGACAGATAACCATTTTTTTAAATAACAAGGTAGGTTTTATGTAATGCGTGTGTGCTGTGATTGTAATTGTCACTGACTCAGCATTATGCTGAGGATCAGAGTGTTCCACTGCGCTCGTCGTTCTGCATCATTTGGTCGCGCTATATTTAATACTTGCACGAAATGAAGCTAGGTATTGGCGAGCTCCTGAGTACAACTACTAACTTTGCTCTTGTTGGCATTAGTAGAGGAGTTTTTTTTTAATTAACAAACAAGCCAGATACGAAATCTCAGGCCCGGTAACGCCACTGATTTGTTATTTATTTTATTGGTATATTTACAGAAATATAATTGACTTGCCATTTAAAGTTCGTAGAGCTACTGAATGTAATAATAAACAGGATGTATACAAATAGTAGTTATAGGCATAATCATAGTGCAAGTCATAACAACTCTTGTACTCATTAAACTAGTTACGTTTTCTTAACTCGTAGACAACCAATTAGTTTCATGTCGCTTGGCCTTGTTCATTGAACAGTGAACATTTTTCATCAAAACTCATTGAGAATCATGACTGTTAATGGCGTTTTTACATCATAATGAAAAGATTCTGAAGAGGTCACATTTTATGACAGTATTGTAAATAAAATACAGGTCAAACAAACATCTATTCATCAAGTATGTGATTCATATTTAAGACCTTTATTATACGATTAATATCCCAAAAGCAATATAACTCGAGTTATGCAGATTCTTGCACATATTTTTATTTAGGCTGATTAGAAAGTTGGCAGATACAGACCTATAATTTTTGGACGAAATTCTTAATGGCAGGATAGATAACACCTATTTGCTGTCGTTAATTTCTCTAAGAATCCCTCTCCAATATGCGACAAGATAATCACATTCGTTCCAAGTGACTCGTAAAAATACGGAATGCCAACATAATTCGCCAATGCTTCGGGTTTTATTTAACTATGGAAATATACCAATAATGAGGATATTGGTATATTCCACCTTACCAAAGCAAAGAGGATGTAAGGAAATATTTCAAGAGGTGGGTATCGATTGTCGTTTGATTAATGTTAAATTTCATTTAAACTGAAGCTTCAATTAAATATACGTTAGACAGTAGTGAGAGTAAATGTTATTCTCAGTTGTGTAAAATAAATGAACAAACCCAAAATCGGTGATTAGTTTTTACATCATATATCTTAAAAATCAAATTCATCTTTTTGTAAAGTGAATATTTTGGAATGGATTATATCTATGTCCTTGCGATAAATCCTGTAGTAATTTACGTGGAAGGTTATCGAGCTAATCCCCGATTACGTCATCTGATTGAATCATTTTTTTAATAGAAATCGTTGCCCTAGAAAAAACTGAAATTAGAACTAGGCCTGGCACGTCTGAACAATACTGTAGGATTTAACAAATTTCAATTTATTGTTTGAAGTGTAAAAACATAAATGTTTACGGAAATTCACATACATAAATTAACATTTTATGGCATGGTATAAATTATACCTACAGAATAGTCAGATATTTGTCTTTGACATTTCCAGATGCTTTTCGGTCTAAGGCAAATTTTTCTCACGATTTCTTCCTAAGTACGAAGAGAGTAAAATGAGGACATAGAAAGAAAAGTCTCCGTGTGAATCAAACCATGTCGAAATTGTCGTATAGTATAATCCACCTAAGCCACCACCTAACTCAAAGTCCCACGCTCATTTATTTCCAACATTTTTTTTTATTTATGTCACAGACTAATATATATAATCGTAACATTTGATTGCCATTTTTATATAATCCAACAACCTGTGGCGTATTAATCAGAAGCATCTTCGCTGACCATTAATGACGTCAATTTATATAATTTATTTACCATGAACTATTCCCGGCTTATCTCAATCAAGTTCTATGTTATTGGTTCACGTTCACGTGTGCAATTAACGCAAACGTGTTTTTCTGGTTTCGCAAAATATTGTTAAATTTTACCTGTACCGGCTTATTTGAAATCGTTGTGATTTAACAAGACGATAGTTACCTTGAAAGGTCTTAGCTAGCTTCTACAAAAAATAAGGATATTAGAACTCAACTACATATTATGATAGACAATAACACACTCTTACATATAGTACAGCGACAGCCAAAGCAGTGAAATCTTCTATTACTGAATACACTACACACTTTTATCTAACGAGAATGTGTCATAATATAAAAAAATACTCAGGCGCAAACTGATAGTGACATCATGACTTAGCGACAAATTTGTTTTTGGTAACCTGACCTAACTATCAAATGAATATGCTAATGAATGAAAATAAACTTACCTGCGACAGCTGGTAAATCATCGTTATTTTCCAGGCTATTTTCGATATCTGCCATCCTGGTGAGTTCCGAGCAATGCACAAATGTTTCATCCATGAGATTAATTTATTGTCACTCACTAAAACACTAATAAATTGAATTGTTTAAACTTATCACTAATAACAAAACTGATTTAAGGTACAATGAAGTACGTCACCTCTGAATAATTTATATGTCATATAAAAATTTCCAGTGCCGACGATTTAAAGTTTGTGGTTTCCCGCCAACTTTTTTTCATAACGCACGTCTATATTGCACGGGCTACAGTTTTATACTGTTCTATTTTTGCATGGGAAAAATTAAAAAGATTTTGTTCACGTGTTTGTTTACATTTGTGGCGAACTGTTTATATTTTTACAAGTTAATTGCGGGGTACTAATTTTGTGAATTGCTAATTATTTTTTGCGCAAATCTACTGTACACCTGATGAAAATTAATGTCTGGGCTACACCTTAGGAAATTTTTTTATATATTTTAAATGTTTTTTTTATGTATTATATGGTAGAAAAATTTTTTTTTTTTATATATTTTTATGTTTCACGAAGCAACCGTGCAGAAGGCTACCTAATGTTAGGTGCTACTGCCGCCCGTGGACACTTACACTGCCCGAAGGCTCGCAAGGGCACTGCCAACCGTTTAAGAATTGGTAAGCTCTTTTCATGAAGGACACTTGAAGTCGAATTAGTTCAGAAATACTTAAGTGGAAATAGCTGGTTCCACCTGGAATTAGCTGGTGCGCGACAACAAATGCCTTAATAACGACCAGTTGTGGAATGACGAACGTCCAGGTGATACGGATGAACATCATTCGATATGCCAACGCCCAGTATCCTGATGCTAGCAGAGGCTTTAAGGAAAATGTCATCGAAAAGAGGAGTATTCACAAAGCCTTTTTTGCGGAATACGCGCAAATTGTGTCTTCTTGGGGTTAAATTGGACAAGCCTATGTATACAGTCCAAAACTCCACATAGTAGAGTGTCGACTTCAGATACAGGATTGTAACGGTACTCATCGACAATTGCCCAGTGAGTGCAACGAGTATCTCTAGTGCTATCGTCCGCATCGCAGTGAATGTTGGCAAGTTGCATCATATCTTTGATATTAGTACACAGCCTTATAGGACCCCAGCATTTACGGGTTTAAGTTCGGAAAGTGCTCCGTCGATGACGAACTTGAAGCTTTGATCAGCGGGAAAACGGAAATATCAGCATTAGTTCGAGAGCAGTGCTATAATACCCGATTAAAGGATTTTTCTATGTCCAAACTTACCTATGTATATATAAGGTATACAAGGAGGTCACCAGCTTCGCGACCACAAGCCGTAATTATAATCGCTAATCAGCAGGTTGCCCTCTAGATAGCTCAGGAGCATGTACCTTTAATAATTATTTCCATTATTTTTGAGACCAAGGAGGTTATAGCTACTGGGTAGTTGGATGAATCAGAACAATAGCCTAAATTAGGGATCGGATGTATTGAAACGGTCTTCCAGAACCAAAGGACGACACCGATCGAGTACAGGTACCAGAAAAGGCGCGTAAAGACCAAAGCCAACATAGGAGCACAAGTACATAGCACAATTAGGGGACTGCCATCGGGCGCAGGAAGATAAAGCTTTGCGGATAGTACGTTGCCAGAATATAACTTTAGGGAACGCAGTATCACACCGCAATAATGTCGGTGGTTCCTGCCCTTGGTAATTCAAAGTGGAGTTCGACAGAAAGAGACTGCCATACGGATCTGCTTTCTCCCTTGCGGTGTGCAGCGAGTCATCCTCCCTGAGCAGTGGTGGAATCGAGGGCTGACAGAAATTCCCTTAGACAGCTTTTGTAAGAGATCAGAAGAGCGATCAAGCTTTCTAGAAATTTTATCTCATAGGTGGCGGTGGCGTAATACTATTAAGTGCCATTTGTTCTAGAAAGAAAAAGTTTTTAATCACATCTAATTCTATGTATGATATGGCTGTAATCTCCATAGCCATATAAAATTCTTATATAAATTTCTGTAAGATCAAATGCAAAAGTCTTGTAACTGTCACAGAACACTATTTCTGATTTGACAAATAGATTAAAATGACGTTTAGTATATTGTCAAATCTGTCATC
Source organism: Pieris rapae (assembly GCF_905147795.1). Classification (NCBI taxonomy): domain Eukaryota; kingdom Metazoa; phylum Arthropoda; class Insecta; order Lepidoptera; family Pieridae; genus Pieris; species Pieris rapae. The sequence goes on along the minus strand of NC_059512.1, from coordinate 10,242,373 downwards.
TCTCAGTGCAGACTGCAGTGATCACTAAACAGTGCTGTTTGTGTTTTTGTAAAGTTTTCCGCTTTAAAGAACAAACTTATTTCGGAATGCCTTCAAAACATGATATTTATTGTACGTTATAAGGACGTTAAATTCCTTTGAATTTTTGTGGTTTAATACTTAATATTATACGCAACCGTGTTTTTACCATGGCGGATAATGATGAAAGTTTACACCGCTTGGAAGGGACTTCAGGAGATGCTCCTGGTGGGTTAATCATTAGAAAGAAAGAAAAACCAGATGAGTTTCAGTTTGCTTTGCCCTCTCTCCTTGGCTTAGATAAGCTAGCGGCAGCTAAGCGTAAGCAAAACCGCTTAATATCTTTTCAACCTGAGGACACTGAATCAGAATCAAATCAAGATGAAAGTGACTCATCTACTGTAAAGGAAAGAAAATACAGGAGACATAATGAAGAGACTCCAACCTACACTGGTGGTCTTTCTGAAGAAGCTCGAAATAGAATGCTAGAACGCTTAGAAAAGTAAGTGTTGGTTAGGTTATTTTAAATCTTTTTTTATATTTAATAATTATTACTCTACATTGGCAATAAATAATACAGGGGTTTGTATTATTTAATAAATAAACTATGTGACAATGGATATTTTTTATTGTAATACATATAAATATTAACTCACCATTTCACATACATGAAAATATGCTTTACTTATTCTTTTAAAACTTCTTATTTTTACTTAGAAAAACTAAAGAATCTAGAGAAAAAGGTGTACACAATTCTACACAAGAGGAAAAAAAATCTAGATCAAAGGAGGAAGATATAGATCGCCATTACCGTCGTTATGATCGTCGGGATAGGGACAGACATTATGATGATGATAGAAGAGACAGAGACTGGCAGAGACGAGATAGAGGGTCTGATAGAAGAGATAGAGATAGAAGAGAGAGAGATTCTGATAGAGACAGTTCCAGAAGAAGTTATTATGAACCTAGGTTTAAGGATGAGCCCCGTACACCAAGGTATATATAGGCTTTAGTAGTCAAGTTTTTTTTCATGAATTTAAGAAGGTTATTGGTTCAAAGTATACCTCAGTACAATTATAATTTTTCATGAAATTCTGAATGTCTGCTAATTTAAAGGTAATTCTAAGATATCTATAATTCTATTTTTTCAGTATTAAAGCATTAAAACCAACTGATAAGACAGCCTGGGATGAAGATGATGATGACCCAAAAGCTGTTAGGAAGTCAAGTTGGGATTATCCAACACCCAAACCAAGGGAAACACCAGATCGATCTACTAGGAGTGATAGAAGGCCTATCAGGGATTATAAAGGAAGACCATATGATAATACACCTAGACCTACACCTCACAAGTAACTAAAATAATAGTAACTTTAGAGACTGTTTGTTCAATTAAAACCAACTAAGGGTTTAAATATAAATTTAGTATACTTTATTATGGAATTTCTTAAATGTCCCAAGTTTTGTTTAACACTATTATGTAGTATATGTCTGTAAATAATATGTAAAATATATCAAAACATAACTTTTTAATCAAAAAATATATTTAAAATATTTCAATATATGTACATATTAATGAAAATTTCATTAAATTTTTTCCTTTAACTAAATTTCAGATGGGTCAGTTCACGGCGAGGCCTCGATGTAGATGATCCTGACTGGCAGGAAGCAGAAAAGAAATTAGACCGTGCTTGGTACAATATGGGTGAAGGTAATATGGCAATTATTTTTATATTAAAATGTATATTAAATTTTACTGTTATTACTTCTTTCTATGCTTTGAGATTTTTCTGAAAAAAAAAAAAAAGTAAATTGCAAAACATAAACATTATTAATATAAGAAATTAACCATTGCTTAACTTATATTCATAAACATATAGACTCAAATAGCTATATAATCTTTCTTATCACTTACATAAATAGTATGTGTTATTTGAATGTAAAATATACTGGTCTACCTGGTTCTATTTCAGAAGAAAGATTCCATTAAAAAATCTAATACTTGTTTAGTACCAAGCTACAGAATATGTTGCATTGTATATACTGTATTTTGACTGTCTACTATAAAGTTTTCAAAAAAATTTTTACTAATTCAGTTTTTCAACAATCATTAATTTGAACGGTTTATATGTTTTATATGTACTTATTACATAAAAAAAAACTAGGCCTTTGGTGCCTAGAACTTGAATAGCCTACTTATTCACTTGATGGTTGTGTTTGTTGGCTCCCCGATCTTTTTAATTGTACTGACCACATTAGATAACACTAATAACATATTTCTGTACATAGGTGAGACTGATGAATCTGATCCCTTTGCGGGAACATCAGCTGAGTATATAGCTCGTAAGGAAGAACAAATAGAGAAACGCCGAAATCGGAAAGTGTCAGCTGCTAGGCAGCAAATAGACAAGGATAATGAGCTGTGGGAAAGGAACAGAATGCTTACAAGCGGAGTTGTTCATTCTATAAATATTAATAATGATCTTGATGAGGTTAGTATGGACATCTTCATTACCATAACATACAAAATCATACATATATCTTTAAAAAAGCAGGTTTTATAAGTTTTTAGGCAATGGGCGGCCTTATCGCTAATAAGCGATTTCTTCCAGACAACTAGATAATAAGGAACAATAAAAAAGAAACACCTAAAGAGTCCGGTCTGAATAGAGAGTATTTACTCATGACTAAATTACTTAATTAACATTGTATTAAATGTTTCAGGAAAGTGTGGACCGAGTACATTTATTAGTACACAATATTGTCCCTCCATTCCTGGATGGTCGTATTGTGTTTACAAAGCAGCCGGAACCTGTTATACCTGTAAGATTTTATTTTGTTATAATATATTTTATATAAAATTTGGAACAATGATGCCATTTGTGTTTTAACTTCATTTCAACCTAATTAAAAATTAAATTTTCAGTATACATATGAATTGTATATGTTAATTCTTTTTATTCAAAAGTATTGTTGCCTATGAGCGCCTGCCACATTAATACTAGAATTTTTCTTTACATATAATAAATATATATTTCGCCAAGCATTGTCAAGTTTTTCTTTAATTATATACTATTTCAGGTGAAAGATCCAACATCTGATATGGCGATTAACGCGAGGAAAGGTTCTGCTCTAGTAAAAGCCTTTAGAGAACAAAAGGAAAGACGAAAAGCTCAGAAGAAACATTGGAAATTGGAAGGAACTAAAATAGGTAATAAACAGTATATTTAAATAAAACAGATTTAACCCATTAAATTACTTTTATAACAGTTTTTAATATTAATAATAATAATAATATATTTATTTATTTTCTCACAAAAACAAAAACATATAAAAACATATACAATAATTGTCATTCTTATTTGGATCACTGCTATTGCTGATGTGAGACTGATGCCTGCTAAAGGTTGTGCACCTGAGTTACAGGTCATCAGGCCTCCACTTCTTCGAATCGACAAAATGATTATATGTAAAGAATAGACAATTATATTAATTATAAGGAAACCACATGGTGTATGCGTGTGTGTTTGTGTATGTGTGTGTGTTTGTGTATGTGTGTGTTTGTGTATGTGTGTGTTTGTGTATGTGTGTCTGTGTATGTGTGTGTTCTGAATAATTGACGTAAAAATATTGCACAATTATACTCCAAATAATTATTAACTAAAATTTACATAAAATTTTTGTCAAACTTTATGCTCAACTATTTAGTTATGATAAGCATTTTCTCGGTAACCTCATAGTTTAATAATAATAATAATAATAATAATAATAATTTATTTATTGCACGAATATGGTATAAAATGTCAAGGTGGTACAATTGTCAGTCGTTCGCATATTCTGCCACACACAGTGGCGCGCAAATTTATCTTAGTTTAGATTTTACATTATTAGTCAGATTCATATCAATTAAGTCAATTATTATACATAATTAAATTTATATAAATTACCATGTCTCACACAAATAATCGTTTATTGAGTAGTACGTTTTTTCTAAAAGTAATGCACTAAGTCGCTTTTTAAAGATTCTTGTCGGAAGATCTTTAAGTTCTTTCGGTAATCTATTGTAAATTTTAATTGCCATACAGAAGGCGTTTTTCCGAAATAATTCTAAATTTATTTTTGGCACAGCCAATTTCTCCCCATGTCTACTACTTACTACATTCGATTTAAAAATATGTATATTTCTGTGTACGAACAGGGACATTTCTAATATATAAATACATGGAAGAGATAACACTTTGAGTCTCTTAAATAGAGGCACGCAACTATCGATGCAATTTGCTCCACAAATTGCTCTAATACATTTTTTTTGGGCCTTAAATACCCTATTCACTTCGACTGAATTTCCCCAAATTATAATTCCATATCTTATTATAGATGCAATATATGCATGATAAGCAGCTAATACCGCAGCATGGTTAACAGTTTCCCTTAGTCGTTTTAACACAAAAACAAAACGGTCTATTTTGTTCTGTAATTTTTCAATATGTGATTTCCAATTACAAAATTTATCTATCGTTATACCTAAAAATACACACTCGTTCATTATGTCCAGTTTATTGTGTTTATATTGTACGTCTATTAGTGTTTTAGAGTTATATGTCTGAAAATGAATTATGTTAGTTTTGGTCATGTTTATTTGTAGGTTATTTGAATTCATCCAGTTGATGGCGTCGTCTAGAGATTTAATTAAGTTGTTTTTTAAATCTTGGTCGTTTTTGCCTTTTATTATAAGTGTAGTGTCATCAGCAAATAGTATACAGTTCTGGTGTATAGCATCTGGGAGGTCATTTATGTATGTTAGAAAAAGTAGTGGGGCCAAAATACTGCCCTGAGGTGTTCCGTACTCATTTTTCTTATAGTTGGATCTATAGGTTTTTTGTTTTAGTTTACAAATCTTTGTTATTTCCACATATTGCATTCTATTTTCAAGGTAACTTTTCACCCAGTTATAGGCATTACCTCTTATTCCGTAGCATTCTAATTTTTTTAAAAGTCTTTCATGGCATACAAAGTCAAAAGCCTTTGTCATGTCTAAAAAGATGCAACCTACAAGCATTTTATGATTTAAGCATTCAGTAATTTGTTTAACTAGGGTAAAGCACGCAAGGGTAGTGGAACGATTTTTCCTGAAGCCAAATTGTTCTTTTTTTAGAATATCGTATGATAAAAAGAAATTCTCTATTTTATTATACATGACTTTTTCGAAAATTTTAGATAATATGGGAATTAAAGTTATTGGTCTATAATTAGTCATTTGTGTTTTTGCTCCTTTTTTATGTAATGGTTTGATAATTGATATTTTTAGTTTTTCAGGAAAGATCCCTTCTACTATCGATAGATTAATTATGTATGTCAGTGGATCAAGTAGGTATAATGCGCATGATTTAATTGTTTTGGTATCTAAATTATCGTATCCTGTAGATTTTGTATTTTTCAACGATGTAATAATTTTTAGTATATCCGTGTTATTTATGGGGGAAATAAAAATACTTTTATGGTTTAGAGGGATTTTAGCTTCTGGCAAATTGTTTGTTTTATTTTTAGTAGGCAGTGAGGTAAAATAGTCATTAAAAAAGTTGCATATTTCATGCGGTGATTCATATGTTTTGTTATCGATATTAATTGCTTCTATTAAGTCTAATAGCCACAGTGTAACCGTCTTCTTGCACTCATTTTTTGTTAGGGGATATATGGAGAGAGAAGTGTTTACCTTGTTATATAAGTAATCACCCAAAAAACAGAAGAATTTTTGAGCAAAGCTTGTGCGAAAGGGTTTTGTATGGCACAGTGCATTTTTTCTACGCTTATTATCATTGAGGTGTGGGTCATATTTGAGAAGTGAGTGTTTGCGTAGTATTGTGGCAAGAATGAAGATTTGACGAACAGTGAGAACCTTCCAATGTTTGTAAGTCTCTGCCGTGGGATACATGAACGGAAGGAAAGCGCTTACCTTGAGAATAGCTCTTTGAGCTCTTTCTACCTTCAGAAGTTGTGTTTTTGCGGAGCCACCCCATGAAGATATACAATAGCCCAGAATGGATTGACATAGTGATAAGTAGACGGTTTTTATTAATGTGTGATTAGCAATGTGCCTCAAAATTTTGAATATATAAATCAATTTTCTAATTCTACCGGTCAATAGATCAATATGAGCTTGAAAATTCAGGTTGCTATCTAGCATGACACCTAAGTATTTCAAGGTACTTGTGGAGGTAAGTTTTGGACATCCGCATTGCACTTTGGTTAAACATGATCCAGCATGTGACACAAGTTCAAGATTAGAAGGGATTTTACGCTTCGTAATTTCGAAGGTTATGAATTTGGTTTTATCAGAGTTAAGGGCCAGGGAACTTCTAAATAGCCAATCAGAAACTAAATTCAAACCTATCTGAGCATGTTGAAAGGCCTCAGACCAATCCTGACCATGGAACAACAAGGCGGCGTCATCAGCAAAGGCTACAATTTTTCCATTTCTAAGGTCCATCCCACACAGTTCATTTATATAAATAAGGAACAGTGTGGGTCCCAGGACGCTGCCCTGCGGCACACCGAAGGTCACAGGTAGCTCAGTACTAGACCAATCCCCCACCCTCACAATTTGCGTACGTCCAGAGAGGTAACTCGCGAAAAGTTTGTGAGTTATGCCCCTAACGCCCAATCTCTCCATTCTGTGCAGTAACACTTCAACAGAAACGGTGTCAAACGCTTTGCTCAAGTCCATGAAGATACCGATAACTTTTTCCCTCCTATCCATATTTCTAACTACAAAATCAGTCAAGCTATGCACTGCGTCATCAGTGGACCTACCCGAACGAAAACCATATTGGGAGTCAGAGATTATATTATATTTCTCGAGAAAATGAACCAATCTCCTGTTAATCAGACGTTCCAAGATTTTCGACATGATGGGAAGTAAGGAGATAGGCCTGTAGTTGTCTACAAGGCTTTTGTCACCACCCTTGCAGATAGGCGTTATGCGGGATTTCTTGTAAATGTCTGGAAACACTCCTGTTTCCATGGAGAGGTTGCAAATGTAAGTGATGGGTGGGACCAAAACTTCGATGTGCTGTTTGAGAAGTCGACTAGGTATCAAGTCATTACCAACAGCACATGTGTCTCTCAGACCCATCACCAAACTCTTAACTTCAGCATTGTCAGTGGGCATGAGGACAAGAGAATTTATTGACGGGGCGGGAGAATTGAGAGCTAAAGAGATATTTGCAGTATATCGCTGGATTAAAAAAATACAAGAACACAAAATTTAGTTATAGACCTTTTGACACTATTAGATCAGTATTTCCCAACCTTTTTTGTGACATGCCCCACTTTAGCCAACCTAGTTCTTTTACCTATGTAACATTATGTATGTTTTTATATATTAAATAATTTTCTTGCAGTTTGTAAAATCACAATGCTCTGGTCAATCTGACATTGTCAATATGATCAAATGTTTTATATATAATTTCAGGTAACATAATGGGTATTCAGAAGGAACAAGAAGAAATTGAAGATGGGCCCACGAAGGAGGCTTATAAGTACGCCGAACATTTGGACAAGGGTGAGAAATTAAATCACTTACCTTCTCGATTTTTTTTAATATACATACATTCTAGAACTATCCTGTCATAATATATATCTAGCAGATCCTTCAGACGTTGTCGGGTACACGTGTATTCGATACAAACGTCGAATACACAAAAATTTCATGAAAATCTGCCAAGTCGTTTAGGAGTTTAATTGCGATCACATGCACAGAAGATTTATATATACCAGCTGTTTATTTGCTGCAAATATAAATATCCTAGTTACCGGCTGCAGCGCCATCTGCCGGGCTGATTTGTGAATCTAAACCATCCAGGTCCAAACGCATATAAAAAATCATCCAAATCGGTCCAGCCTTTTAAGAGGAGTTCAGTGACAAACACGTACAGTAAAATTTATATAAAAAAATATTAATTTAAATAACTATAATTATAGAATTACTTTATGGTATGATTAACACTTAACTTAAATTAATGTAAGTATAACACTGCTTTTGTTATGGTAATGTATATTTAAAAATAAATAAATTATTTTCTTTATTTTCAGAGGGTCAACAACCAGAGTCGAAGTCAGATTTTGTGAAAAAGAAAACGATATCAGAGCAAAGACGGTTTTTGCCCGTCTTTGCCGTTAGAGAAGAATTAATGCAGGTCATAAGAGAGAATAATGTAATTATCATTGTTGGTAAGTAATAATGTTCAACATTAGGTTAAGAAGCATCTTTTTGGGATATTTGTTACCAATACCATTTACGTCAAACAAATATAAATATCGGTTTTTTTTTAGAAACGCCTTTTACATGTCAGTGTCATTGTCGAACATATTAAATTTTGATTGAGACCATAAATTAAAAATGGCTGATGTAACTGATGTAGGAAACATAATATGTTTGGGATGCTATTTTATTTAATTTTTTTTTGAAAAAACTTCATTGATGGTATATTTTGAGGTTGATTCTGAAATAAAATAAATACAAAAAACCAATACACTCTCAACATAAATAATTGTCGTGACACCACAATGTTTAATGCGGAATAGAGAGACGAAACGAAAATGATTGGCTTGCTATCAGAGGGAGAGAGAGAGAAACATGCGCGTGTTTTTCTCTCTCTCTCGCGCACGGCTTTCAACTATAGCGGAATGTTTACTAAACTTTTCGTCTTATTTGTGAATCCAGGTGAAACGGGAAGTGGTAAAACCACGCAGTTGACCCAATACCTCCACGAGGAAGGGTTCAGTAAGATGGGCATGATCGGGTGTACGCAGCCGCGTCGTGTCGCCGCCATGTCCGTCGCCAAGAGGGTCGCTGATGAAATGGGCACGAGGCTCGGTAAGGTCCATGTATTTTTTAAGGAAACTCCTCAAACTCAAAATATCTTTATATACTTTAGGTATACAAGCAGACTTATGAACGTCAAAAAAATTAAATTGTAAATTTCCATTTACTACAGTTATGAGTTTCTATATATTAAAAGTTGTGTATGATCTATTTAGTTTTCCAAGTGTATGTTTGACACAATAAATATAAAAAATAGATCTTACTAGGGAATAATCCAAATTTCATAAAAATCTGTTTAGCGTTTTCACTTCGTTACATTTATAGAAAAACAATAAATAAAAATTATAAGGGATGCAACACGCGGCCTTATCGCTAACAAGCGATCTCTTTAAGGCAACCCTAGTAAGGGAAAAACTAATGAAATAAATATGATGAATATAGTGCATGACTAAATATATAATCTAAAATGAATCTAAGATTCATGAAGTTAGTAGGATAGTTAAGAAATATTTATGTAAAAGAGTATGAAAAAATTTTAGGCACCCCTATCATATATGTATTTCCCATATTAATTAATAATTAACTCATTAAACCTTCAATAGGTGAGGAAGTAGGCTACGCCATTCGTTTCGAAGACTGTACTTCGCCCAACACGGTCATAAAGTATATGACAGATGGTATTTTACTACGCGAGGGCTTACGGGAACCGGATTTGGACAACTACTGTGCGGTCATTATGGACGAGGCCCACGAGAGGTCGCTGTCCACTGATATGCTGTTTGGATTGCTACGGGAGGTGAGTGATTGATAATATTTTTTCTAATATCCTAAATATATTATAACCAATTTTCTTAAAACACGTCGTTACTTTTCGATTCGTTTTTAGTTCGTGTTCAGACCTCCAATCACTATGGGTATGATTATGTCTCCATTTTTGACCTACGGGGGAGGCAGACAGTAGAATAGCTCTTAGTTTTTTAATGTTACCCTAATTTCTACTATATTCTTCTTAGCACTCATACTCATAATATTTATATATAACTTATACATGACTATTGAGTTTAATATAGATATATCAGTTGTTTTTAGAAACGATGTAACATTCTTAAAAAATAGTTTTTAAAATAATCTGTAATAGCGCCATCTAGAGCGGCAATGCGCAAAAACCCACATTGCTGTAAATATATATTTTACCACTAGATGGCAGTGATTAGATAAATTGTACTTGCATTTCTGGTACCTGAAATGATTAATGCTATTATATATTGTTTTATCCTTATCTTGCTTTTAAGATTAGAAATATTACCTCCGTTTTAATATCGTCGAATGCTATGATTGTTTTGTCCTTATCGCTCTCGTGTCACCTTGCAAATGTATTAATGTGACTACTCCAACAATACTTTTGAATAAGACGTAAGGTATTTGTGACTCACATTAATGAACCGGATATTTTAATTGACAGTTACTTTGTCTTATGTCTCGCGTGGATTTCACTACGCGAGGATAATTGATGATTTTATCAATACTCGAATATAATAATAATTGTACAGAAACTTATTAATGTTTTGTAGGAATTCTTGGATTTCGTTTTCAAGCGTAGACAATGTGTTGGTAATATGTAAGACGTAATCACCAGATACAGGCCATTTATCGAACGAGACTATAATCTATGTAAATCTAAAAAGCATTATATACAATTTAAACATAGATTAAAATGTCTTCATGACCTTTGTTGTATACCTGTTCAAATTGTGATGAGTCATAATAAACATATCATAACAGAGAAGGTTATACAAATAAAAACACTATGTTTAACTATTTTATTTATAAAATGCTTCAATATAAATAGCTCATCAAACAAACGAGTACAAAACTCAATAACAGCCATTCTCATACTTTATTATGTAGAAATACTTAACAATACTCATACCGAATACTTGACTGTAAGCGACTTCGCATATTGAAGAAAAATCTTGAATGTTACAGATTTTTAAGCTGTAAGCCGCTTTTCTCGGATAGTCTATAATCATTTCCACAGATAAACCACAGTCTTTAACATGATAATATAATGTTTAAATCCTACTAACATTTCAAGTATCTTAGATCTACAATATCATAATCGTTAAGTCTACATGCCTAACGTGCCGTGGACACGACTAATTTCAGGAATGTTTCGCTGTTAAAATTGGGTGTACTCCGCACCCATTTTGTTATAATACTTGAGCAAAATAATACAAATTAAATTTAGATCTGAATAAACTGATACATTTGGACCTCATTCAGGCAACATTACGCGAGAGATTCCGTTGAAGTTGTACTTATGTTGCAACCCTCGAACCGTCAATTGTCATGTTTGAATATAGAACGTTAAATTTAAACAAAGTCTATTTCCCCGGCTGTGGGTTGCCAGAAGCAAGCGTAACAAGTGCCGGCATTGCCGGCCTGCGACAATCAGACTGATTTTGCTTTTGGACGCGCGCTGTTCTGGCTGACTAGCATCACGCCCATATTCATGCCGATGTTACCCCATTTCAGTGACTCGCTTATCTGTAACAAAAGAAAGGTAAACCTTATATATTAACGTCAACTTTTAATTTGTATAGTGGTAGATAGCACAGATTAAAAATTCTATGTAACATTATAGTTTTACTGCTGGTACTCCACTTCACTCCAAAAAGTTCTCGCCTTAAGAGTTTTTTCAATCTAATATAAGGTCTTCTTTCTGGTACCTAGCCCTTTCAAAGACCATGCTCTGCCTTCTTCCCGTGAATTTTATACAGGTACATTAAACAATTTTACAGTTAAAAATTGTTCTGTCTATTATAAGCGCCATTTTAAACGATTGAAACGATATTAAATAATCAATTGCCAGTTTTGAATCACCAACTCACCCAATTAACCTAAATTATTTGAATTAATAGACTTTTGTCGTTGATGTCACGGCTGAGCACTTTAATGACATTTCAAATTAGTGTTGCTAGTTGAACTTTATATACCTACATCGCTTATCGGGTCTAGTCTATGGTAATTATTAAGAAGTTTAAGTTTGCATTAATTTTTCATATAATTATTTATTTTTATCTGCGTACATTGCTGCGTTTAAATATAATGTTTTGTAATTGATAATTTGAATGAATTTCAGTACATAAAAGCTTTCAAATCCAACTACAAAATTTAAGCAAGTAATGAAACAGCTTTTATTTATAATATATAATGCCAATAACTGCTAGCCTTCCACTGCGAGCGAAACGGGCCCATTACGGACTCCGCTATATGACTGACACGATGATTTTCATGCATGTGCTTCCACCAAAGTGGAATCTTTTAATATGAAAATCATCGTTTCGTGTATAGCGGAGTCCGTAATGGGCCCGTTTCGCTTGCAGTGGAAGGCTAGCATTAGACATCCTATAGATGGTAACAGCTATTAAGCTTGTCTAAATAAAGCCACGAACTAAAACTAGGTACTTCTGTATACGGATACATTTTTCTATATTTGTAAACCACCCGAGCGTATACTTTTTATTCTATAATTGTCTTAAAGTGAAAACACTTTTTTGTTTGAATCATCTTAAGATAGAAAAGCAAAAAACAGCTATATAGGAACATGCGTAAAAATATGTCTTAAAATTATATAAAATTTTCATACAAATAATTCAAGGCTAAATATCATACAAAAAAAATTTTCCAGTCACATATTCACGTTCTGATTGAAATCAGATGAAAACGTCCTCAAATATTGCGTCTTTTGACGATTATCGTTTCAATACGAATGCCAACTCCTATGCAGTTAAGTAGTGTAAACGATTCTTACTGCCAATTTGTAATACCAATAAAACACTCCTTTCAAGTAAACACACACATCTGCTAAAATGATTAAAGAAGAAATTGCAACACAAGATAGAACATAATATGGGCACATTGAATTCCGGTAAATTGAATTTTGATAAGAAAATCCCTCACCGATAAAATGTCGCCAGCTGTTTGTCCAAAGCCCCTCAACGATTACCATCAAAATATGATAATCATAGGTGTTTTCGACGTGGTTAAGCTGATCTGTAACAGAATTACTACTTTGTGCGATCTTTTATATTCACCCCAATATCCCATGCACGATCGCCAATGCGCCAGTCTTCAATGTTACCGATGAAAAGCAGTCTAAGAAACAAGCTTCAGTCAGCAAATAAATGGATGAGTTTGATATGAGAGACCTTTGAAACTGTCTTTACAAATTGCATAATACCTAATCAGTATTTAATCAAAACAAATGTATGTAAACAACAATTATATTTGTAAAATAAATCTATTACTATCCGCCTAATTTGAAGCGAATAGATTTTCTTTATGAGGAGCTGGTGAGTTTGTAATTCCATGATTTATTGGAATTGGTATAAGAAAATTGTAACGACAGCTTATATGAACGACATTCATGCAATTAAAATTAAAAACTTCTCGAACAATACAGAAAGCAAAATAGAATATGACGATTGTTTCAATTGTACACATTATTGCGCGTAACTGAAACAGTATTCAAATTTGTATTTACCTGTCGCATTCGAGCCTCTTGCGGCGTTTCTCCATATCGGCACCAGTGGACGAAATGCAGTGTGTTATGCCAATTCCTCTCGAACCGCGATTTGGTAGCCATGTCAAGCTGCAATCAGTAGAAGCTCCTTAGTAGCTTGTCCACTGTTTTCCAAATAGAAAGCCCGTTGAGGCTATCTGAAATGAGAGGGTTTCCAATTCTGACGTCTGTCCTAGACAGGAAGAATCTCGAAGTAAGAGGAACCTTTGAACGGTTGACAATTCGAATAGGGACTGGTATGTCGATAAAGAAGCTAATAAACGCAAAATTTGTTGAGCATCTGTTGTGAAATTGGTACACGATTTGCATTTATATTGAGGTCACACCTAAAACCATGCTACACGCATCTTCAGTATTTGTTTATAATAGCTACATTATGTAATTTGTAGTAATTTTATCTACGTAGTTAAGTTGTCAATCAACGCGATTTCTAAACACATAATCGTGCTTTAATATCTCGATTTCCTGAATGACCAATGACCGATTTGGGGGGGGGATAGAATTGGAAACGACCGCTGGGTAATTACCTTGGCCCTTATGTCCTTCTCACTGTTCGGGGTCTCCTGCTTGTCATCAACGTTGTTGATTCTTATCACGGAGTCCTTCTTCCAGAAGTTACTCAGGGTAGTTTTGATAATACGTTTCCTCACGCCCTTCTGTTGGACGGTGTACACCTCTATCTGTTCCGGGTTCTTTGTTTTTTCTATTAACAAAAATATTATACTTAACTTTGAAATGTAAAATGACATGACTTCAAATACAAGGCCGATTGCGATTATGCTAATTAAGTGCAGTACAAAACAAGTTATAAATAAACCAGTTAAGGTACTACGGTTTTCTAAAGTAAAACCCCATCGCAAACTGGTATCACCGGATATAAATAAACAATTCATGCCTTGATCTCATTAGTGGGCGATCACATTGACGCGTACTACAATTATTTACAAACGTCTGTGGACTGCATTATCGGCGTACGGTCTCTACAATACGATGCCAAGTCCTACATAACGTCACGATGTTGTCTGTCTTAATAATTCAAGGTATTTGCAGCTCACGTACCTTTACCCTTCTTCCACATGGCGATGGCGTACATATGATAGTCAGCGGAGACCACAGAATCTGGCGGCAGAGGGTCTTCCGCTCGCACTTCCAACACGAATCCGGACTCGAGGACCGCACACAATATGTTCTGCTCGTCATGTTTGAACCACTTGGTTTCCCTTAGCTTATGGATGGCAACGGACGAACCAAACTTCTGTTTCTTCGGTGCGAATAACGCTTGAGCCTGACTTCCGAAACGAGATAGCAGCCCCTTGACAGTGGGCGGCGGGGCTAAGCTCTTTTCGGGTGGCTTGATTTGCTGGAAACTCCGGCAGGTGACGAACCTGGCTTCCATTGAACCCACTCTTAGGAATGCGAGAAGATTTCACACCGCTGTTTAGACTTAGTAGTCTGGCCGCGCTCAGTTTACTCTCACTTATGAGAAATGTATACGACACTTTCACAATTCGATCCGCGTGGTATCGTAAACACACGAGAACAGAACAATACGGCTGCGTTCTATCGAAAGACGCGGCGCGCGTGTCACGATACGTTATATACGACAGAGGGGGGAGAGAGGCGCCGCGGAGGGCGAGGGAGCCCCTCCGGCGAGCCGCGGCCTCGTTAGGGCTGCTCGCAGGTCGATGAACGTTAAATGTCGATAAAACTTGTATTAGTGCGTCGTTGCAGAATCGATGTGATTGGATTTCAATTGTTCAACAAGTTGAACTTTTAACCTTGTGTTTGATTTACATTTTTTTCTGAAACAGAATTCTTCTTAAATCGCGTCAAATTCTACTCTGTTCTGTTCTTTGATTGACAGCTAATATCCGGTTTCTGGGTCATCGGGCTGCATTAAATAATAGTGTATATTTATCCTATAATTAATCACTCGCGTACATTAGAAAATATGCGAAGTAATTGAATGTTAATTTCTATGAAACGAATTCATGCACTGTAACTGTTGAATAGAGAGCTTACGTCTGTACTCTCGGGGCGTATTTTTTTATTTAGGTAATCGCTTATAAAAAACTAAGACTGAGTGAGCAAAATAGTTCATGCATTTTGGAGGTTATCGAACCTAAAATCACAACTGTATTGCGAAACGATTGCTCCTATTCATCGATACATATTCGCACCACTGCAATGCACTAGGTGACCTCAGCAGTCAGCTTTACCCTCCCCGCGGTTGCCCCCCGCGGCCCCGCATTCCGGCGCCGGGCGCACCGGCACAAAAACCGTAACTTATAATTAATCTTACAAGTTACGTGACCACTATTGATGTTTTTTCCAATGACATTAGTATCGTAGCAGAATATCAAAATGTTTGCACAGTGAAAGTTGTATGGGTTTGGTCCAGAAATAGAAACGTGATATATCCTTCTATATTATGATCTTTATCCCTTTAAAGTCCTTCCTTTCTGGCATAGTGGGATTATGCTGCGATGAAAAGAGACAGACGACAGGCTCTTTGTAGTGTAATACGTCTTAAGCTTTGAAGTTTGAATGAGTCTTCACACTACGCAGCGTTACTAACTACGTGGCGAACTGTTCGGTTCGTCTGCAACTTTGTCTACATCAAAACAAACGATGCTTACTTAAATATTTAAAAGTACATATGAGCTTTTATTCTGTTAATTCAGTTTAATCGATTTCATTAAAAGATAAGAATTTATTTTATAGCATTGTGGTTTTATTGCATAGGTGACAGCTGTCATTTGATCGATAAACGATGCCTAATTCAGGTATAAAATTAGGAGCAACTTTGTAGAGAAGATATACTAATAACTATTGAGTTTCAATATCGGACGTCGAGGCAGGAATACGAAATTCCACCCGTACCACGATGTCCTTCCGATTATTAAGGCAGTTTTTGCCATTACCACTATGTGGAACCTGCCCACTGAAGTATTTACGAACCAATTCGACTTAGGGTCCTTCAAGAAAAGAGATGACCAATTCTTGGAAGGTTAAGTGAGTGTCTATAGGTGGTCGGTATCACATCAGGTGAGCCCCCGCTTATTTCTTCCCTGTTATGTAAATAACACGTTATGTTTTACGCTTTACCCCTCCAGAAATAAATATTATTATCTTAAATGTCCTTAATTTACTTAGTCGAGGCTAATAATTATGTAGTTATAATTTTATTACCCAAAATTCACGATAATAGGTTCAGTGGGTGATAATGAAAATCACTTGATAATAAATGAAAATACACTTGTCATCTAAGAATTTATAATCTAAAGATTAATTAAGCTGTCTTGTTGCAAATTTCAAATATTATAAATACAACTGCCATGATGAATCATAAAAAGTTTTATTAAAATATCGTATTGTGTATAAAAATAAAACATAATTAATTAAAACCCTTTTAATTGTCACAACATTACGATTGTTTTTTATTCATTAATACGCCTTTTCTCCGTCAGGGATACCACGGATCTTCACTTACGGTTCAAGCTTCATCCACCTTCGTGATTTTTTAATGATTTTTTGACTCTTGACTTCTACGGAGCTTCTACTTGAGCTTCCAAAAGTCGTCAAAGCTGAAGAAAGAGAAAGAAACTGAAAGAAACCATTAATAGTATCACACGCGTTCAATAGAAACATATTACAGGATAAAATCGTTTAATACACATATACTTTTACAAATATTTTGAATTCAAAGTTATCTAAGTTATGAAGTATGGTTTTGTCTATGAAAATAAGTGGTTTTTTTTCTAAAATAAAGTTCACAAAAGAGTGCGACTTTACATGAATAACAATCTAATTATACAATAAACATAGCTAATAAGTAATATTGTCATTGTAATTTTCTTCAATACGTCATTATTATTAGTTAATGTTATTTAACTAAACTATTAAACTATTATTAGATATTACAGAACACTTCATTAACAGTGTTAACAGAATTAACATTAAAACATTTCGCCGTATTTAGGAAATGAAATATAAAAACAAACGCATTTGAGTCCGTAACTGTTAAACGATATTTTCATTTACTACGTCGTTGAGTTTTTCCTAGGATTTTTTCCGATATTTCTAGAAACCGGTAATGCTTGATCGGAAGTAGGTACAGATGACCTCCTCTAGAGCCTTCGGTGTATGAAAATAGTCGATATATAAACGTAATGTTGCGCAAGAAAGTGTTTATCATAAAAGTAACGCGTCATCATGCATACAAAACTACGGAATAGATAAGAGTAATAAAATATAAGTCATATCATTTCTTTATATATATAAAATAAATAAATATGTTTATTTTGGAATATAAGATGCAGGTGTAATACCAATACCTTTATTCCACGTCATTAGACGGCAATGACGGCATAGCGAAGAAGACATAGGGTACTGTAGGTCGAGAGAAAAAGCCGGCGTAAAAAACACTTGGTACTCTTTCAAAATAACAAATCATCAAACAACACTTATTTTAAAATAATAGGTCATTTATCTATACAGCAAATACGTATAAATCTTCTGTGCATGTGTTCGTAATTCAACTCCTTAACTAGCTGTACAGAATCTGATGAAATATTTTGTGTGTTTGAGTGGATTCTAAAATGATTTACGTTAGGTTTTGTGTGTTAAACGTGTATTCAGAATTTTACATCTGGGAAATGAATAAAGTCACTTGTTTCAGTTCTGAATTTCACCTATCAATACCTTTGATGGATTAGTATTGAATTGCTATAAAAGTTCAGAACTTGATTATTTTGTTTTAACTATTTTGTCATTGACATTAAATTAATCTGGTGGTGATGTATGTTTAATTGCGAATAACTAATAAAACGTAATTCATCATCAGCCTTATGTACGTCCTATATGTACGTCCGATAATTGTGCACAGAGAAACCATGCTGGGGTTTGAACGTATGACTCTTGAACTCGCGTTTAAGGTTTTTAAGTTTCTAAAAGCGAACTACTTATAGTTCATGAGTTAGAAATCGCAAAATAATTGGAATCGTGCATTGAAAAGTCGTTAATTTAATTGAACGTGACTTTGTCAGTAATATCATTATCGTATACTTAAAATATTTTTGTGCGTGACTGTACTAATCGTTAATATGAGAATATATCGCTTCCGGGTTTTTTGCCGTATTTTAAACTAAATGATTCATTATTTATCAAAAATGATTTTTGGTTGGCCTATCCTGTTACATTTTCTATATATTAGACGAATGACAAACTCACACTGTATTCATAAATCATAATAAAAAACACTACCACAGATTATCAAATAAAAAAAACTTTAATTTCCTATAAGACAATAACTACTAATTTATTAACTAAATTATGATACAAAAAAAAATACGTTACAATTTTAGTGGTGGCCATATCACACAATTACTATTTAGTACTATCAACCCATTATATTATGCGTTGATTTCCAAGTAGAGTCTGTTATAAGTTTATAACGTCATAGAAGGGACTCATATATGGTCGTAAAAACCGATAGTCGTAACAGCAACAGATGACGTTGTTATTAAGAACCTAATACAATAGAATTTCGCCGGGACCTATGGTTTTGGTCAATATAACCGGTATTTTGTTCTTTACGATGTCGTCGTAAACGGTTTTGACTGTATATTCAATGAACCCAGATGCGGCGGGTCACATATCACGAAAAATAATACACTGAAACCTTCATTTGTTTTAGTATTAGGTGGTATTTGAAAGATTTAACAAACCAATATAAAAACTGTATAAACTCGTTTGTGCTTTTTTGCATATCGCACGAAAATGTCACTAAAGATTTTGCAGTGATTTTTAATTCTTTACGTGCTAAGTTTTATTTACTGGAAATTATGTTACGAGGCCACAACATATGCGAACTTTGCAATATTTTACTTTAGTTGCAATGATTTTTGCCCATGTTGGTGACCCAGAAACCAACATTCAGATGCCACAGCTCACTTATAAACACAATTCGACTGTTAACGGTCAAAAGATTTGTGGAAAAATATGTTTATATTTAACAATATAATCTAGAAAATCTGACGCTTAACTATTATATATCAAGACATCCTACAAACAACGTTCATACAAAAAGCAAGAAGAAATTGGATTAAATATAGACTCATTATAAACACAGATATATTCCTTAATTTACTTCAAACAAAAAAAAATAGCTAGCTTGACCCACATGTTAACCCTAGCTAAAGGGTTATTAGCAAATAAATCCTTTAAAAGGTGGGGCAAATCAGAGACACCTTTACTGGTAGAAATATAATAAAATTGTATTGACGAAATAATAATTTTTTACGTATTTGTTAGAAAAGAACATTACAGAAAAAAATATTAATTTAAAAACATTTGTGAAGATAGTCTTAACCAAAATTAAGTGCACGTGTTATAATAATTAGGTCTGTGATAAGAATTTCTTCGGTTTCTGTTCCAATTATTTATGCAGTTTTATAATAATTTATTTTATCATACGTAGTGGACGATTTTTTATTATTGAAATATTTGAAATATTTTATATATTTCTCCGTAAGAAAACAGAGACAGATAAGTGTCTTTATTAAAATGGTAAGTATTGTTTATTACGGAACTAGCTGACCTGGCAAACGTCGTCTTGCCAAACTACTACCTTTAATTCAGCGCCATCTGTTAGAATTGTATCAAATAATAAACAAATGTTAATGTTATCGTAATTTTAGTAAGGATGCCTATTTTTTTGAAAATGAAATATAGCCTATGTCACTCAGGAATGATGTAGCTTTCCAACAGTGAAAGAATTTTTCAAATCTGCCAAGTAGTTTCGGAGCCTATTCAATTCATACAAACAAACAAACAAAAAATCAAACCTTTCCTCTTTATAATATTAGTATAGATATCGCAATTATTTGCGGTATTAGATGACGTTAATATGGCAAAATTAAAATAAATTTTAATAATAATATCAGCTAGGTAGCCAAGGCTGTACATTTTTGTCGTTCTTAAATTGTCGAGTTAGGCCCGAGAGTATTGCCTAACACATCATTTAGCATTTAACTATATTAAAATAAATAAATAAATTATTTAAATCGTCCCGTGTACCCAGGAAAAGTATATTTTGGTCCTTCGAGCCGGACAGTATCAACCTACTTAATATGGAAGAATCACGATTGCTAAAACACACTCGAAACTTCCTACTCAATAATAAAGAAAAGATATCCGTATATATAGAATTATTAAACAAAGTCATCTTTTAAACAGAGGTTTTAAAACGAAACAAATAATTTCTCGAAAGGCTACGATGATACTTTAAAAGGTGACATCAAACATTTTCTCCCTATCGCAAATGCGTCATTTCATTCAAGAGGTTGTTTTTTGTTACACTACGCAAACTATATCTGCATTGTCACAAAATGTGATAGATGTGTTCAAAATTTTCCTTAATTGATAAACTGATAAGAAACTGAGAAAAATATTTGGGTTTAGTTTTTGTAGCAGACAATCCTATCAAATAGAATTTTTAAATCAGACAGTCTCTACAATAAAATGTGGCCGCGATTTTTATCTACGCTTTTTGTACAGTTTTCCACAACTTCCTTCCAAGTTCCAAGTTTATTTTAATTATCCAAAGCATAAGTTCTTTTAAAAAAAGCCTGTTTTGATACTAAATCCGCATTATTATTCAAGTTTACTAGTAAAATCTTAAATTGTAATTGTAATATTTTTTTTTTATAATCGTCATATTGTAACAAGATAAAGCAATTATATATGCTGCGGTGTACTTTAATACTACAACAGCGCCATCTATCGCGTGTAAATACAAATATACGAATTTAAAACTCTGCTATGTCAAAAAAGCCTACTGCGAGTACAAGCTTCCAACCAGTGTGTACATATCAAATTCAAGGCCTAAACAAAAATATTCATTATATTTAGTGTACTGAGTTGCAATAGTAACATACCAAGCAATACATGACGAAAGATATTTCAACAATGCTAATTACTAACGATTGTATGACGAGCATGGATGTCAAAAGTAACAGATAGCAAGTTGCTCAAAAAATTTACACTTGTAAATGGATTTTCGAAGAAAATACATTTCATATTAACTATATCTAGTGTCAATATGAGGTTTATATATTAAATATGATATTATAAATAATCTATTTATTCATAATCATGATGCATTATATTATTATATATTACTTCGTTTCTTCTTAATGCCTAGTCAACCTTTTTAGTACATACCAAGGTGGAACATTTTGTTATACTATCCCAGAAACTGTTCGGTTTTCCGGAATGAAAACTTTTTTCTGTATGTAAACCTTGAGTCCAAAATAAGTTCTTAACTAACAAATAATAATTAGGGGTTGATCATATAGGGTAGATGAAAATTAAGGGTTGTAAGTATATCTGTATGCTATATCATAAAAAAAAAATGTTGTCTGAAAAATAAAGACTTTTTTGACGTGACATCCCTTATTACTTAGAGGTTTGAAAGATCGTAGCCGATTCTCAGACTTATAGACAGACAGACGAAACAATTTTTTGTTCGAAACTAATAATAAAATAAAACATATTAACAGATACTAGTCTGCCCTATACTAGCAACATAATTTACTCTTAAATACTTATTATTAGAAACGTAATTATTCAGTACTATAGATATGGGACTCGGTCCAGATTCGTCCAGTCGGTAAATGTGTATCTTATATTTCATAATAAACACATTTATCTTTAATTTTTACAATTTTTGATTGTGTGTATGTTATTCTCCTTAATTTAAGCCACTTAAGCGATATAATCTTGTTATAGCTTATCCATGCATCAAGTCATGTCCTTGGAGTGGTTTCATTTAACTTTGCCACGTTATTTGTAGTGTTCTTACAGAGATTTCTTATAACTTGTGTTAAGCCTCTAATAAACAGATTATATCTGTTATTAATCTGATAGTTATATATACGTCGATTCATGTTTATTTTTTAGTCATAGACAAGTGAAGTCATATCTCAAGTAATAGTAATTCAATAAACAACTAATATTGAGAATAATAATTAATTTGCATGAATATGGTACAATCTAAACTGCATATTATTTTACACGAATTTAATGACGTGGATTAATGTTCTAAAATAAACGTATTTTATTTTATTATTTTAAACATTAAATATCTTATATTATCAAAATTACATCATCACATAATTTAAATATATATAATTAAAATAATATTAATTATAATGCACTTAAATATGTTTTATTCCAAAGTAGTATATTAAGTCGATTTTTAAAAACTAGAGTAGGAAGATGTTTTTGGGTAATTATTGATACGTTGATTGCCATACAAAATTTTATCAATTACAGATAAATTTTTGGCATTACAAATTACTCCTTATGTTTTGGTCATGTTTATTTGTAGATTTTTTGATTTCAAACAGTTGATGTCGTCATCTGGATATTAAATTAGGTTTTCTTAACTCGTATTTCTTATTATATTTTCAGCGACGCACTTTCGAGGCTTTTGGCAAGGTGAGTGTCCATGGGCGGTATCACTTAACATCAAACCCTCCTGCCAGTTTGCCTCCTGTACAAACGTATTATTTATCAAAGATAACACACTTAGCATTTATAGTATTCTATTAGTTGTGCAAGTGTATAATTTATTATGTTGCGTCTTGAGAGCCGTCTATGGTTAATATAAATCGTTCCGGTTCCGCTATTAGTAAGCGGAAAGTGATATACCTATGTGTTTTCATTCGTTCTCTTATTACTCATACACACTCCAAAATTGACTAGATTACTTGTTCTTAAATTCCATTTCTGATAGAAAATGCAGTATAAAAACCGTTGATCAAAGTTATTGTACTTTATTTAATTTGTCCAAACAACGTAAGTAAAATTCTTTAAAGGCCGGCAACGCACTCGCGAGCCCTCTAGCATCGAGAGTGTATCATGGCGGCGGTATCACTTAACATCAGGTGAGCCTCCTGCCCGTTTGCCCCCTGTTCTATAAAAAAAACAAAAAGTTCTATCAGCGTTTTGTAAAGATATTATTTACGGAGGGCAAAAGAGTCGAAGAACTCCACTAGTAAACATAATTGCACCATACTAAACGTCTTTGCAATCATTTCTGTAGCTATTGGAAGTATTATCTTATCGCTTAAGCTTCCACACATTCTGTTTAATACATGCATTGGATTAGAACACGTGAAAAGGATTTTAGTTCGATATCTACATAAAAACGAATAGGAGTTATTACTTGTAATAACGAGTTAAAACTAGTTCATACTGGTTAATATTGTCTATTGACGTCACATTTCTATTCCACAGAGCTGTTTCATGACTTTTTGAAGTTATACTTTTGGTGCGTTTGTGAAAAATAAGAGTAAACACCGTTACAAAAACCGTTAAAAAACTCCTTGCATCAATTTCTTATATATCGAAACCACAATAAATATAATATATAATTAAACTAGATATGTACGTCTACGGTCTAACGTATTGATTAACAAAATCCCTGCTGAATCTCTACTTCCGGCGACGCATCGTCTCCGTGATTTCGGTCACGTAAGCTTTGTGAGCCCTTCAGAGCAGGACAAGCGACAATAGACTTTATGTTATATGCTACAAGATATAAATTATATAAAATTTAAATATACAGAAAATTAAAGGGCTTCTTATACAAATTGTGTTAGGCTTTATTAGCAATATACTGCGAATAGTTGGAAACCACTGACTTACAAAGTGTTTCTTAATGCCTTGCACCACCACAACGAGGTACCAGCCCACTGAAGTATTTTCGAACCAATTTAAAGCGGCCCTTCAAAAGAGTGTTCTTATTGTTAAGAGGCTGGCAAAGCACATGAGAGCTTTCTGGCAATTTACTTAACATCTGGTAACTTAACTCTTATATGACTTCTGTCATGCGCTGATCTCTGATCACGGGCTCCTTATCCTCATCTTGAAAGCTTCAATTCTTGTTTTCTGTTTCAAATACTTATATAGTTTATCTATGTAATCTGTTTTGGCTTTCTGTATTGTCTTAGTGTTTTGTCTTATAATACGTATGTATAAGTATAAGCTGTAAGATTACTTATAATTAAATAAATACATAAATAATTCAGTTTCTATTGTTCTTTACGACTTGTATGTACCGTAAGTAATAGTGAAGAGGTCAAGGTACGCCTTAAATATATAAAATTAAAAAACCTACTATGTATTGCAATTATTTACAGCATGTATATGATATTGTCGCAGTTCCCAGTGAATTACATAGGGTTAAGTAAGGTTTTTTTCGTTGCTTTTTATTCTAAGTGGCGTTTGTCAGGTTCATCGGGTTAGGTTAAAAAAATTGTGCCTTCCTTCATGATGTTTCAAATAATTTCTATGGGTTTAAAGAGTAAACGCCTCCGCTTTATTGCTTGGTAAAATTACCATTACTGACTGATGAAATTTTTAAATGAAATATGAAAAATGTATATTTGTTTTTTTTTCTACATATTTTTTTCTAAATGAAATATGTAGAAAAAAATTTGGAGCTGTTTTACGGTGATTCGACATATTTACTGAAGTTTTTTTTTAAGTTTTTAGTACTCTCGTTAATAACAATATTATTTTTATAAAACAATTATTGACGATTTTATTATGAATATAAATAAAATATTTAATTATATTCATAATAAAATTAATAAATACAATCGTGTATAAGTACCATTATATAAGAAACATATTTTAATATATTATTTCGCATTCTTTGCCATACTTTACTTAATTATAATATTATTTCATATAACTAAATTATATATATGCGGATACGTAATCTAATCAAAGTCTTAATAATAAAGTAATCTTTTTTTACTTGACAAGTTGTCCTAGGTCATGAATTGAGGGCGACGGCAGAGTACACGCCGAAAATTTCGTAGGCCGGGTTAGGTTTAGATAGATCTCGTCATTTGAGATAACGTAAGCTTTGTGGAATTTTTTTTGGAAAATTCCGTTGTCTTTAGGGTGAATGACCCTTAGACACCACAAAAGAATTGAAGAACAATACAATGCGAGCTCTTTATTTCCTTTTGTCGATCAGATCAGATATGAAATATAATACAATTGACATAATTAAATAAAAGGTAACTGGCAGCCTTATCGCTTTCGAGTGATTTCTTTCAGGCAACTAATGAGGAGAAAGTGAACTAGATAAGGCAAACGCAAGCAGTGTAAAAAAACATGTAGACAAAATTTGTATGTACTAAATAAATAAAAAAGAAAAAACAGTTTTATGTTTGCCTAGAAAATGTCTAACTATACAAGATTGCACTCACGCCATCCCTCCATACTTTATACAATCCAATTTAGTCTACCTATTAATTTTAATTAGAAATTGTTGAGACAGTATAAATCTAAATTAAGATAAGGCATGTCTTTCAAGCGTCCTTGGCACTGTTTGACGTCATTGCTCCCGCGTCAAATGGCTCAAGGACCGGCTAATCAGGTCACTTTCTTCGCGAACTAAAACTCTGAGGTCATTTTAAACTTGATAGTTATCTTGCTTGTTTGTGCATGCCTGTTTTATTATTTTAAGTCTAAGAGTCTCTTAGCGCTAAGACTCCCAAATCAAAAGTGTATACAACATGACACAAAAATTTGGCGATTAAAAAGAGTGGCGGAGTGTTTCTCCAGTTCTTGCCAGTTCTTCTCTTTCGCGCTTAGGACAACATTCAGAACAGACAGAAATTCTAACAGATAGAAGTAACACTTGGCTAAGACTAAATTCCAACCTACGTCCTATAATGACGGTTGTACATATCTTAATTTTTTCTTTACACATATTAATTGAGCTCACCGTATCAAATGCTTACGTTATCATATTCCAAGGTTATGATCTCATTTTGCTAAATGTCGCGCGTGTATTAATGATTAGGTATGAATTTGTATTTAAATTACTTGCTTGCGACCTATTTGTAGAAACACTGAAGACTCTCTCTGAATATAATGTTGTGCATGTTGCACTATGATGTATGCAAAAATTAACGCCATCAGCCATGACTATCAAACTATTTAATCATCCCTAAGATATTATAGATCACTGCCGTGTAATGCTTTCAAGGGGATGGTGTTTCACTTTCAAAGGCAAGGTGTCTGTATAGGAAGCGTATTTGGACCATAAGTTTTGACAACAGTTATAAATAATTAAACATTATGCATATTTCTATATGATTGATTGTTCTTTTCGCAAGGAAACGTTTTATTTATATATTTAAAAATGCGACAAATTATAAATTAAATTTATGAGGTAAGGTTTAAATTATGTCAATTATGAAGTGAACAAAAGTACCAGGGAAGAAGTTTGATACCCGTATGCCAAAACGTATTGATTATCCGGGCTAGGTTTCACGGTGAGAGAAATATTTTTACTCCCTAGTGCCCCACAAGCGATATATTAATTTTTGTCACAATCATTTTGTTATAAAATTCGTATTATTATTTATTATATGTAATATTGAGCAATAAATTTGTGACATTCAAACACTCTACGTAATGTAGGTATACTAGTTTCTGCCTAAACTGTTAGTAGTGTTAGTTACACATATATATTTTGTTGACAGAATATATAAGTTATATTTAATCTATTAGCTTGTAAACATTTGCCACCGGTTCAACAGCCCGTGACCTAACATGGAAATGTACTAATATTTATTTTGATGACGACACATGCACGACACACATATTCTTTTGTAAATGTTATTTAATTAAAGTTAATTTATTATTAATTTAATTTTTTTATATTTTAATATATTAGTCAAAATAATTTCTGGATCAAATCATGGAAATCTAGCTGGATTTTTTTAACTATTCAATAGACAACGGACTTAATGACTTTTCATTCATCACTTTGCTCTATTTTGAACGTTCGCGATATAAAGGTTTCTATCAGTATTTAACATCTACGGTTAGATTAGCTTATATGTTAATCAGGGATAATGTAGAATTCTAATGGTGATACAATTTAAAAAATCAGAGCAGTAGTTTTATTTTCATTAACACTTGCTTGCATAAATATAATACTATTGACATAATTAAATAAAAAGGACGTCAACTGGCCGCCTTATCGCTTTCGAGAATTCACTTCAGTGAAGTTGTGTTGCCTATTAAATCCAAAATAGCAATCAATAAGCTCTCTTTTTAGTGTAGATAAATCATTGATTTGCATTTGTGATGCTATTTGATTGTATACTTTTATTCAGAATTACTTGATGTAATAGCACTATGTAACATCCTCATACCCGCCGCTTCTAAGCAATTGTTTAATCAAAATGTATTACTGATATAAAGTGTTTATATAGTACTTGTTATTTTTGACTTTATTATATAAAAATATTTGACTAAAGTTAATATTATGATGTCAAGCAAAGGGGAAATCGATCGATCTGTATCAATAGTGTTATATTTTATTCAATAATTAAATTTTATAAGAACAACAGCGGAACGGAGCATGCCCTGATAACTTATCGCACTATCTTCAGGTTAAAATCCTTATCTGTTATCAGTTATCGATACTGAACGCCTCATAAAGTGTTTTATTATGCTATTAATATTTATTACCAATAGCACTACAAAAAATCTCGCCCATTGCCTTTTCTCGTTCCATGATCGTCTTGTAAATAAATCAATTCAATGACAGAACATAATGTCCTGTATTTGGAACTGGAAAATTTCTGCAGTTAGATAGTAAGATGTGTCACTCACCCACTTTGAATATGATAAGACATTAATTTCACGATTTTCGTATTAAAGTGTAAATTATATAATTTCTTCATATACACTTCATAACAGCCGAATTCCCAATTCTTTCCATGGTAAATACGGTAGAAGATGCAGAGATAGAGAGAATTAGGAGGTGGTGCATTATCCTTTTTTTTAATGAAGTGTAAATGCACTTACGCAGGCCCGCATCAAGAATATCAAGCTTGACTACTTGGCTGGGTCTACAATCTAATTCCTCTGCTATTCAGAGGGAGAGAGCCTCCTCACTCCCTAGCATAGCTAATATAATGCCCGGTAAAGTGAGGTCTGCCCCTATGACCGATACCAGGTCATTCTGTACATTATCCCTAACTTATATAAGCTATTTTATTCTGAGTAAGGTATCTCTTTAATTTTTATCCAGCTCAATCCAGCTGGCTGATAGTGTCTTATAGGGATAAGTTTCGGGAATCCCGAAGCCTTGAGTCAATACCCTTAAGGTTAACAACCCGTCTAGACAAAGGAATGACGATATCTGCGACTCTGTTTTAGTAATTTTCCAATAACCTAAATTACAATTGAACGTCCGTCATTAAGCAATCCATTAGATTAATATACAATACGTATGTACAGTATAAAATACATCGGCTCTTGTCTTTAAAAGTGAGAGATTTTTCGAAAAAGTTCATATCAGTACCCTTCTTTTGGTTTCCCTTAGACTAAATCAACCGAGCACTCGATTTAATAAACTACACTTTCATCTTTGTATTGTCCTTGTCAATTTGTGTTTACGCTGTGAAAAGACGAATGCTAATGTTAATAGTTTTTTGAATGTTTTATGTTTTTTTATATTTTATAGTGGTATATTAAAACCACTGTAAATCTTTGACAATCTGAGACAATTATTTGTTTTTAATTTATATTATTATTATTTATTACATAAAATGTCATGTGGAACATGGTGGAATGGCTGCAACTCCTTACAAACGTTGTGTTAAACGAAGAAAATAACTTGGCGATTAAAAAGACTGGCGCAGAGTGTATTTCCAGTTCTTCTTTTCCGTTCTACGCCCTTGATTTGAGAAGTGGCAGTAAATGTAAAAAGAGAAGCATTTAATGTATACTTTTTTTTGGCGATCATATGTACACTACATTGTGTTGACCTATATGAATTTGAAATGATTTTTGACTCGTTTTCTCGCCAACGTTTGCTCTTAAAGTAAAGAGTCTGTCAAGGCCCTTAAAAGGAAACAGCGAGATTCGATTCCAATCCGCATAGTAAAAACGACATGCACCACTCGATTTTTACGTTTCAAATTTTTTTGAAAATGTTTTATTACCTTTGATTTTAACTATAACTTTACATATTACACAAATATACTTCACATCTTTATTATTATAATTATTGTGAATATAAACAAAAACCCTCACATCGTTAGGCGCGTTAATAAGTAGATATCGCATCTTGTATATAATTTTTGTATGAAGGTTATATTTATTTATTTACACTTAGTAATACAGATATGTAGAACAATTAAAATAATGAAAAGGGACGTTTTATCGCTTTCGAGCGATCTCTTGCAGGCAATCTTTGTGAGAAAAAAATTCAAAGCTGTTAAAACATATATAAACAATAGAAAGGAATGTGTCCATTCAAAACGAAAGAGAATCTGTCTATCAATTCATTTAATTGCAATTATCGAAATTATGTTGCATGTTTATCATGTTCACTGCCAAGTACGTGACATTTGGATCGTGACAAATTATGATCCACCTTGACGCATTGTTTACAAAGATGAAATTTAAATTGGTAAAATTGTTATCAATACACGATTATTATATTAAACATATGTCAGTCCAGTTACTAACAGCGCTGTCGTCAACCCGGAGTTGTTCTGAACACACAGATTTCTCGTTCTTATTGTTATTCTGTTAAAAGATATCTTTTTTGTTTAACGCCAAAACGAAGAACTATGTTTGTCCAACGCTTTTTTGCATGTTGCCCTTTCAAATCAAATCAAAAATATCTTTATTCATATAGGTAAACATGTACACTTATGAACGTCAAGTAAAACAAAAAAATTAATTGTAAATTTACATTTACAACCAGTTCGCAAGTCAAGGGCGTAGAGCGGGTAAGATTTTATTATAATATGTCCCTATCTATGAAATAAAAAAGTGTATAATGGAATATAAGATACAGGTTTAAATTATTCCACATCATTAAATTTGAACCGGTAGACATCCCTAAACATCGGCAAAGAAGACTTGAGAAAAAGCCGACGTAAAAAGCTCTCGGTACTCTTTTAAACTCGCAATTAATCATACAAAATGGCGAACTCTTATCACAAATATCTTAAATTTTCTCTTAATCTTACAGTCTTAAAACAAATAACTTAAATTAATTAGAAGTAGCCAGTTAAGCACTAGTCAAAGGCCTTTTTATCAACTAGATTAGGATTCTGAGATAGTCAAACTATCCAAATATAAACTTGCATAACGTATACACTAGCCAAATTGGATTTTGATTCTGTGCCTTACTGCACATTTTGGCATGACTCAGATTCCAGGGCACGCTTATAACAACTCTCAGACACAGTCTCATATACAGAATGTACATGTCGCTGCCAACCAGCTTAAGTAGCCTTTCTATTAACAGCCTAGCCGTGTAACTACGGCTGAATATCTTTCAGGCCCTTTCGTTAAAAGGCTAGGCTGTTAATTGAACGCCCACACACCCATTCACATTCTCGCACACATCAATCACATGGATCTTCTACGGATTTTGTTTGACACTAAGACTTCTTGTTCCTTTTTTATTATTTTTTATTCAAGTACCATGTACCAATAATTTTAATCTAAGTTACCCACAACACAGCTCCTATCAGGATAATGTTAGATCAGTTTTGTCAGTCATTTCAGTGTGAGTAATATGGAATAAAATTAAAGATTGTTTTTGTTCTATCTTCCTCATTAAATGTTCTAAAGATAATATTTACATAACACTGTTTGACAACACACAATGAGTATCCCTTATCTGTGGTCTGGTTTATTTATAACGCACGGTCATAGGGTCAATTTGATAGCTGTCATAATTTTACACCTCGATGAATAAAAGATCCTCTGTTTACTTTAAGTATTTCTAATTCCCATATTCAAAACCTGTCTCATGTCTAGGGCTATTAAGTGATTTCGACAGTTCTTACGACACCTATCTGCTTTGATTAATAATGGTTCCTGCATGTTACACCACGATTTATTTAAAAAAATTGTTTCGCCATGGCTTTCAAACTATTTAATCACCTTACTAGAAGTTTTAGATCACTTTTGTGTAATACTTTAAAGGAAAGGTGATTTAATTTTAAAGGCATTAATACGCTACGCCACGCTATAAATGTTCCTTTATAGCGTGGGAGACTATTTCGACAATAAGTTTTGAGTTCAATAATAAATAACTTAACTGTTCTTATTGTAATGGCATTATAATAATTAATATGACATTTGCAGGCCTATTTTTATACGGCTGATTATGGATTTATTAACATATTCTGAATGTACCTCTCTCTTTTCAAATAAACGATTTATTATTATTATGAAACTAAAAACAAGCTTTTGAAACAAGTGATAATTGTGCTAAAACTTTAAGAGTTTATCGCTAGTTCTTTTCAGTTCTACTCCTTTGATTTGAGAACTGGCATTAAATGTGAAATAAGAAGAATTTCATATGTATTAATTTTTTGACGTTCATAAGAGTACATTGTGTTACCTATATTAATTAATGAATTTGAATTATCAAATACACCGTATATTAAAGATAAATCTTAACAGAGCTTGCTGGCTTAAACTCGGATTCAAACAGAACCGTTAACTTTCTAAAAGTTATTTATAGTTTCTATTGGTATTTAAATTTAAGGTGAGCAGGTCTGAGTTTACTACCGATTACATGAGAGAGCCTAGTTTCTCGCTTTAATAGATAGCAGTATAATAATGTTATGTAAATTATAGTTCGTCAAACTGCCTTATCTTTTAAGACAAGTTTTTCCCAACGTGGGGTCCTATGTCACGAATTTTATTCTTGAGCGGGGGGAAACGAAATCGGTTGGATGAAACACAATGTGGAGACTTATGGCAAGCATCAAGCGTCAAGGATCTCACTAAATGGATAAAGAAAATTAAAAAAAAATTATTGTTAAAAATTATTAGGATTTTCAGTTTTTAGCTTTTAGTATTTAATTTTTAAATTTAATTTGAAGTGAATTTTAGTGAATCAAGTCATCATCGTGTTTAATTTCCTACCCTAAGAACTACAACTCGCTTTTGCAAGTCATCCTGACAACAACAAAAAACAATCTACCAAGTTTTTCATTATATATTTTGAAAATTTACATACTGTGTTTCGTTATCAATTTTCGAGTGATTTTATCTAAAATCTATCTGAAGTGAACAATATTCTTAACGAAGAATTTTAGAAACGCTAAAGGGAGGTATGACTAACCTATGAAGAGATACACGAGTATGTTACATTTGGTGCAATGTGATTAAGTTTTTATCACAATAATTGTGTGCTGATAAACGTTCGCTGTATTCAGTAACTATCTTACCCAGATTGAATTGAAAGACCAACGTGATTGGATTATCTCAAATGAGAAGCGACGCCGATAGGTTTTGGTGCTCAATAGAGTTTCGAGGCACAATTTTTAATATTTTTTAGAATGACGTCTTTGACCCCAGACGGGTTTCGAATTTAACATATCATACTAATCTGAATTTGATTATGCTAAACGGTATATTAGGCGTTAATTGTTAAGGTCGGCAACGGACTCGCGAGCCTTCAAGAGTGCTTTCTAGAAAGCACTATACTAAATTAGTTAAGTCAATATTAATTATTTACTTTTTACCCACACAACGTCTGTGTTTAAAAACGAAATGCATTTTCAAGGATTCCTACCAATAAAATACGTTTATGTATTATTTTTGGGATCTTTGCTTACTCTTGCTGAATAGAGGTAGGGGGGAGGGGGCATAACTTGCAAGTAAATCTGCTTACTTAATATTTGAACAGTCCCCATTTAGATTATCCTGTTTGTCTCTTGTAATTATAAAATGTTTACAAATTGCCGAAATAATACCCACAGTTTTAATTGTAAGAAATATATTTCAAAAATATTATTAACTTTGGGATTAATTCATATTACCTTACTGACCTTAGACTATATTCAAGATAATTGTACTGACACTGACCACTACAATTATAAGGAAAATTATTTAAGCAACCAATGACATAATAAAGGAAATGTAGCAATAAACGTACAAATAATAATAATTTACAGCTGTTTTTTAAATCACTTCATCGTAAACTGATTAAATAAAATTACTCAACAGTTAATGTAAAATTATTTTTAAATTGTATATTGTAGAAATACTGATAAACAATAAAATATTTAAAAGATAAGACATAACGAAACTGAGCAGATTATTCGAATTACTCAATACATGAAATTTTCAAACAACTTGCGGCCATTAACGTCGTATTTATGACTGTATTAAAACCATTCTAATATTATCAAAGCCAGACAGATATTTTCGCGACGTCGGAATAGAGCTTTCCATTACTTGCACAATAACTTGGCATTGCGAACAAATTTGCACAGCATCGCGACCAACCGCTTGGCTGTTTGCCAGGCATTGTCAATTAACACACCTTTTGATTATTTTTAATCGTTACAAATGTCCTAGTTCTATGTGATCGTTCATATTAAACAATATAGTGTTATAATATAAGCATGTTGTATTGTTGTAGAGACTTTAAATAGAGATTTATTGATTGTTTTTTTTATTTATGTTACTTTTATGTCTTAAGAGATTCTGAATATATGAGTCTTCAAGATAAATAAAGCTTGCAATTAATCGGTCTTTTGGTTCCTGGTGGGTCACCGCCCTATATCATCGGCCTCGTAATTAGCTACTTATATATAATATTTGTGAATCGTTAACCCTAAGATTAGCTTTTATATTTTTATTAAAATAATTTTTTTGACAGAATTTACTTTAGTTATATTTAGAGTTATTTTTTTGCTAAAAATGTATGCACTTTTTACTTTATCCTTTGTAGATGTTTCTGTATTTTTGTATATATTTTATGTATATAAGGTAAGGAAGTCTAAATAAATAATAAAGAAACAAAATATATATTCAGTTAAAAATGATTCCATCATATCTTGTCTCAATAACACGTACTTGTATAGTACTTATACAAACATCGTATTGTTTCGTACATGTCAAATAAATTAACAATAAAATAGACTGAATAAATAAGATCTGATAATTAACAGAATAAACATGGTAAGTAATGACTTGATCACGATCCAAATTCCAAACATTGATAGGAATTTTGTCATGATTGCAATTATGGTACCTGTGTTTTGAGCTGCATTTGCAGCATCCGTCGGTACTTACAGATTAAAAGTTATACTTATTTGGCGTAAACAGATTTCATTTCAGATGTCATTTTAAAAACGATACTAACAATAGAAAAAAGGTATTTAATATTATGTAGTTAAATGAAGTTTATATAAATATCACGAAAAATCTTAATGTTGACTATTGCTAAGTTCAGGGTGTCGGTTTTTGTGACGCGCATTTTCCTAAACGTGCCATAAGGAGTATAACTTAAAAAATATTTTTGTGCTTCATATATTTATTTTAAGCCTGCTAGGGAAGAATTAATCTTGATATATATTATCATTTAGACTTTCTGTTAATTTAGATTTTAGCTATGTCAATTGTGTCAATAGTAAGATACTTTACATTCTCTTTATGTCGTAGTCCTTGTATAATATTTCCAATGGACGTTCCAAAAGGTATATATTAACTATATAATACACGAGAGAAAACAATTAATGATTTGTTTTTCTCCTGTCATATAGTTAATAAATTATTTTCTTGTCGTTGATCGAGTACTCTGTTGTTCCGTTTTGATTTCTCTTAATTATTTTGATAACATGCTATTTCTTTTATATAACTAGGTACTGTACCTTCGTCAAATTCTAAATGTGTATGTCCGAAATTATAAACACTTGAGTTTAAGTTGCCTTGCAATATAAGATAAATTATTATTGAATTGAAACTTTTTAGGCGCATGATGTTAAAATTTTTACGGAATGTCACGAATACGTGCAGAATGAGAGAGAAAGAAAGGGAGATCGAGAAAAATACGCGCTATTCGTTGATGTACTCGTTTAGTAGTTACATATTAAGACGGCAATTTCATGTGTACTTTGTACGCACGCAAGAATTTAACAAAATGTAAAATATCTGTTTCTAAAAAGCCGTGTTTTCGATGCAACAAAACAGACTCAGAAGGCTGATCACCTACTTGCCTATTAGATTAACAAATGATCATGAAAAAGATACAGAAATCTGAGGCCCAGACCTAAAAAGATTGTAGCGCCACTGATTTTATTGTTTATGTATGATGTTTTGTGGTAGGTTTTACGAGTTATGCAGTATCCTCTATTTTTAATTACATGTACAATATAATCTTGCCATAAAATTGTTCTCCGTACATTTTCTTGCTGTTACTAGAATGCATAAAGTGCCAGTATAATCTACAGGGCGTATCGCTAACGTAAATTGTCTTCCCACGGGAATCTTGCAAAAAGCTAAATATAGTTCATCTGAGATTGTAGTTAAAATTATGATGGTAGTAGATGTATAGGTACTGTATAAGCTTAAATAATTCTATAAGTTCAATTTATTTATGTATTAATGTTTTGTAGTACAAAATAAAAAACGATCAATGCATTCACTGCTGGATACATCATCCAAGGCTAGGAGTAGGGTCCTACATTTACTATTCGATTTTAGTTTTAGTACAGAGGGCGAACGGCCAGGAGTATCCGGATATTGAGTGCTACCACACATATTATACTAATTGCCTTTATAAGAATTGGTAGGCTCGTTTCTTGAAGGACCTTGAGTCAAATTGGTTCGGAAATACGTCAGTGGGCAGCTGGTTCCAAATAGTGGTGCGCAGCAAAACTGTTTCAAAAATCTCTCAGTTATGGAACTCAGCTGAACATCTATACTAATATTATAAAGAGGAAAGGTTTGATTTTTTGTTTGTTTGTATGAATTGAATAGGCTCCGAAACTACTTGGCAGATTTGAAAAATTCTTTCACTGTTGGAAAGCTACATCATTCCTGAGTGACATAGGCTATATTTCATTTTCAAAAAAAATAGGCATCCTTACTAAAATTACGATAACATTAACATTTGTTTATTATTTGATACAATTCTAACAGATGGCGCTGAGTTAAAGGTAGTTTAGTTTAGGTCCGTGTCGTGGTACCAACGTTTCACATAAGTTCTCCTACGGTTTCCCTTGATTAATTTACTACTATGTAATATAACAAAAATCTAAGCCACAGCAACGCTTGGCCGAGTCTGCTATGTTAAATAAAAAGTAAAAACAATATATATATATAATTGTCATTATTTACATACTTGGATGCTTACAATGCACGGCATTGTCTCATATATGTGGGTACACTGTATAATGTTGCTCTATTAATACACTCGATGTTTGTACGCCTATAAATATCCTATCATGAGTCTCTTTGATGGCATTATCTTGGCCCTTTCAATAATATTACCTACTTGGTAATAACAAACGTTGTTTTGATGTCTATATTGAAGTCGATTAAGATACCTGTGACTAAAGTATTTATCGCTAAAGATGTTGCTTAACGATATAGACTAATTAATAATATTTTTTTTATAATGGGTTGACATAAAAATATTTTAAGATTCTTTTAGATATAAATCTTTTGAAGTCAATCCTTAATTACTTATTAAGGTTATAACATTAAATTAAAATAAAATGAGTTTATTCATTCCTTTAAAACATTTTTGAAAAATTCATTATATAGTAACATGATATCTAAACAAAACCTACTTTCGCATCAGATAAGTCAAAGTCAAAATATCTTTATTCATATAGGTAAACAAGTACACTTAAAACCGTCAAAAAATTAAATTAATTGTGAATTTACATTTACTACCAGTTCGCAAGTCAAGGGCGTAGAGCGGGCAAGATATACTTTACATACACGGGCATACTTTTCACGCCGGACAAAAGGCCTTGTAAAGACCTGACACCCGGAGCTTCGCAATGCGTAAGGCCGCCTTTGTTTAGTAGATATTTCTCCCATAGTAGAACAAGATACAACAAAACGATGAAATTTATTTATTAGTAATCTTACAGCGTATATACATAATATGTATAGCCAAGCTAAAACTTATTACATAGGTAAACAATATATGTAAATATATGAAACAGAAAATAGGTATTAATAGACAAAGATACAGTAAAAAACTAAAGAAAAGTGAAATTTTACATGTGACATAACAAATTATAATTTGAATCACTCACTACGGGTTTTCTTGAAGTCAGTTAAATAGTAATGTCAATTCTATTTGCTGCTATATGCTATACTCTCACCTGCTATTAAGACTTTAAACCTTAGTTTACATTATAGGTCAGTTAGGTCTCAATTAAAGATAACCTTATCAATTGTCGTATAAATAGCTTGATCAACAAATAAAACAATGAATCATGTTGATTGCCAATGCATCTGTTGTCCCCACGTGTCATCCGCATTCTGGTGCAATGCGAACACGTGACTCACTAAACATTTTTTTTAAGTAAGGGCAGAAGGCTCATCTGATGTGAAGTGATATCCCATGGTACAGTGCCAGTAGGCTTCCAAGTGCGTTGCAGTCATTTTATCTGAAACACCTCTTGTTTACCGTGGTTTGGTGCCATATTTACATCGGCTCTCTTTCTTTTTTATATCTCGTAGGCTGCAGGCGAAAATTTGTAGATATGGTTGTTAAATTGTAACCTTCTAAACAAGCCTTAAAAATGATTATGAAGAAGCCTTTATCATGCACGCACAAAGGTCAGCGCCTCAGATTTCTGTATTTGTTTCTTGACCATTTGAATTTAATAGGCAAGTAGGTTCAGCCTCCTGTGCCTGACACACGCCGTCGATTTTTTGTGTCTATGGCAAGCCCGTTTCATTACGATGTTGTTGATGTACGATGCGAGTCGGGAATCGAACCTACGACAAGGATGAGTGTCGCACGCTGAAGCTACTAGCCCAAGACTGCCTTATCTATTTGATTAATTGTCTAAAGTCCGATTCACTTTTATCAAACTATTGCCTTAATCGTACTCTTTTATGTAACATAGTTCAATCTACAGCCTATAAAACTTGAGGCTGGCATTGTGGGTTCACTTTCTTCATACAAAAACTGATTTCTCTGTTCTTAACCCAGGATTCATATACCCTTTACCTTAGAGTATAATGCAAATGACCTGTACCTACCCTGGAAATCTTGAAGTTTGCTCTACAACGAATCCCTACTTGCCTCAAAATTAATGAAATAACACGTCGGCAACATGCCCATAAGTATCGGGACCTTAAAACGCAATTCGGACCCTAAACCTTGGCTTTACAGGTGTTTATTTATTTCGTAATCCTATAGCTAACATAAATTATATATAATTACAAACAAATACACTGAAAATATAGCCAAAGATACATGATAAATTTTGCTACAAAAAGATTAAGAAAAAGACTAAGAAACAAAAAGTTTGCAATACATTTAACTTATTGTGATTCAATATATTTAACTAAGCCTAATTTGGTTGTGTTGTGTGATGGTGTAAAAGTGTGGGTATGTATGTGGGTTGTTGTCATAATGTAGGTGTTAATAGTATTTTATTAAAACATCCGCAAAATATTGCAATTAAACTTACGTAAATTCTGACGCTGAAATCGTTTCCTCTGTATTTTGTAAACGTAACCGCAAATGAACGTTTTCATAGGAAATTGTTTCATTTGATATTTACTTGATAAATATTCCTTTAAGGAAGGTTATTGACCTTTCAAATGTTACTTTGTAATTAAATCATATATTTATTTATATGTAATCTTACAGCTGCTTATAAATAAATGAATTATGAAAACACTTACGCCCGAACCCAATAATTAATCCACAATCTGAGACCAGACCGTGACAGTTGATCGATCTCCTATCTGCATTCTAATAACCAATCCGTACGAAGACAATCCATTTTTGGCGACGGATAGAAAGCAATCTCTTCGCGTCACGATTGATCAGCATAGGTTACATCAACATATAAACGTTGCAAACTAATTCAAAGAAGTAGTCTTTTGAGATTCTCTCTTCAAGGATATAATAAAGCGTATTATACGGGAAATTATAACGAGTTACAGCATGTTCATATTATGTATTGTACAGCAAAACCACAGAAAAACAGTATCAAGTTTGCGGTTATGTAAAAATAGCGTAATCTCCAGCAATCTAAACTCTTGTGGCAAGATATGCTACGGTTCATTAGTTACTGCGTATTAACTTAATAATTACAATTATTTACTTTAGTATTAAGTGAATTTTTGGTATTAAGTTTATTTTATTATTTATTACTCAAGAAGTCATACCTATGGAACATGGTGTAATGGTTGCAGCTCCTTACAAATGTTGTGTAAAAAAACTTGGCGATTAAAAAGAGTGGTGGAGAGTTTATTGCCAGTTCTTCTCTTCCGTTCTACGCCCTTAATTTGAGAACTGGCAGTAAATGTAAAATTGGAATCATTTAATGTATATTTCTTTTTTCGACGTTCATAAGTGCACATTATGTTACCTATATTAATAAATGATTTATATATATAATAATATGAGGTTTTTAGAAAACTATAAAAATTCGTATGAAAGACATAGAAATATGCCATACCATGTTTGGCGGTTACAGACCATACAATATATAAATATTAATATGTATAAACTGGCGCCAGTTAACCGTGCTCTGATGCCATAACGAGTGGGCGTTTTTAAATCAAGGTGATTGTAATTGCAAATTGTTTTTTCTTAATTTGCATACATATCGGAATGCATGTATACTTATTCCGTCGTTCCTCAAAGGAGCGTTTTTAAAGCAGTACTGCCGCGCACTACATTTTGGAACAGAGCGTAGCAATTATTAAAAGGCCGGCAACGCACTCGCAAGCCCTTTCGCATTGATAGCGTCCGGTGCGGTTTGTTGACCCTTTTCTAAATAAAAAAGCATACAGAAATGGTTTTTTTGAAATGTACATAATATTATTTTCTCTTAATTATATAGTACATATGATTTTTTCCTGAGTATATGATTTTTTGCTTACATAGTAATGTATATTGCCGTAATATTCCGCTTCTATTTTATAGTTGGAAGTGAATTAATTACGAGTCATATGTTCAATAATATGAAAGCCTTAATCGCTCCCTAGACCTCGCGTGTCAGCAAATGGTATCTTATATATAACATCCCTAATTTTAATATGCTTTGAGTATGCCGATCCGATTTCATCCCCTCTACCAATGTCCCTATATGGCCACTGATTTTTGTGTCGCCAACAATATTTTTTAAATCTCGGTAATTTATATTTCTCCTTCCGATTCTTTTTGATAGAATAAGCATACAAAT
Organism: Pieris rapae; assembly: GCF_905147795.1. NCBI lineage: Eukaryota > Metazoa > Arthropoda > Insecta > Lepidoptera > Pieridae > Pieris > Pieris rapae. The sequence goes on along the minus strand of NC_059512.1, from coordinate 10,201,677 downwards.
ACCAATTTTTTTAAATGCAGTTGATTTATCTGAAATAATGTTTCTTTTTTAATAGTCTTATTATTTTTACAACGACGTAATAAATAACCTATCTCGTTACAAATGCGTCCTATTAAGGCAATCTAAATAATTGCAACGGAACAAGTATTAATAGAAAGAGCAGAATCTAGTTTCAAGCAAATAAATCACAGTATGAACAAATATGGTATCGTGTGTTGAAATAAGATCTCGTAAGGAACTAAGATTAATAAGATTAATTATAATTGTCGAGATGTATGTTTAGTTTCTTTAAAAAACTTTATCTCTCTAACTCATTAAAAAAACATTATTTACATGAGAAATTTAATATTATACGAGCGAGATACACCTCGCCATTAAACGTTTCAACTTTTGTCAAATGTGTTCTCTTTGTGATTTAAAAAGGAACAATATATATAAATAAATATATAAAACTTTTTAAAATTCATGATCAATTGAGTTTAAGTCCTATGTCCCCAAGTGGGGCAGAGGCCATCTATCGTAGAAATCCAGCCTTTAGTTCCGCAGTGGCGGTGAGTTTACGTCCTTGATTTAAGAACTGGCAGTAAATGTAATTGTAAAACTAGAAACATTTAATATAATGTCTTTTATGACTCTAATAAGTGTTCATTGTGTTATCTATATGAATAAAAGATTTTCAATGAAAATAATTTTTAGAGCGTCTTTAAGGCAGATTTTGCAGCGCACCCCCAGTATGTGGAACCTACTGGGGATCCTTAAGGGGTCGGCAACGCACTCGCGAGCCATCAGGTATTAATACTTACCTACTGCCCGTTTGCCTCCTATTACATAAAAAAGTTATTAAAAATTATACTTTCATCTTTATATTATGTAAAGTACAGTAATTCATAATCAATTTATTTAGAAATTGGCAGAATCCAGGTCGAGTAATAAATCTGAGCGTGAAATATAATTTAATTTAATATAGCTGTAGTAGATCGAACCACAACGGATTGTTGTTACGGAAACCTATTTCTCGTGATATTGATTTGTAGCTTTCTCAATTGACAATATTATAGTTACGTAAAATCACTTTCTTCAAGGAAGAGCCCTAGAATCGAAAATATCCCCTAATTGTTTGCTTATTTATCTGTAATGTCCCCTGATTATAGGTTTTACACAATCCAACTAATGTTATAAACGCGAAAGTTAAGTATGGGTGTGTGTTTGTATCACACATCGCATACATCACAAAGTATAAAAAGATATGAATCATTGTAAGTATCTGTATACTGTTTTTAAATTTCACCTGTGGTCGGGACAGACCATGTTATTTATAATATATACCCTACAATTTTAACAACAATTAAATGAATGCCGTAAATCTAAAATATAATAAAGAGGAAACATTTGTGCTTTTGTATGTATGTTTGTTTTCGCACAATAACTACTGGGCAGGCTTCAAAATTTTCTCTGATATGACTTCTATCAGCAGTAGGCATGGTGACACAGAAGCACGCACATTCTCGTGGGAACAACACGCAATATCTATATTACTATTACTATATCTGTAATAGTAATCTATATTACTATTACTATATCTGTAATAGTAATATAGACTCTCCACTAACACGAGATCTGTATCTGCGCTAGTGAAACCGCGCATTGCTAGTAATATATTTTGGAGACAAACAAAGAATATAACATGTAAATAAGTGCCTCGAATGTCGCCAAGTAAAAGTTACTTCGTTCGGATATTTATGAGTTTACCGACCCTTTCTTTGTTCCCTTTTATTGACCTACTTATTTGGTCTGATATATTCTATTTTCAAATTAAATAAATTCAGGATTTTGTCACAGTGTATTTAGTATGTTATCTCGGGAAATATAAGTTTAAAAGGAAATAAATATTTTCGTGTTAGTATATTCATTACGAAAGGTACATTCGCTTGCACATGCATCAAAGTGTTCGTCTGATTGTTTAAATTTCTTTAATGAAGGAAATCTATTATAATTTAGCATTATATAGACATGGTGTTACGTTCTCATAGAAATTGTTTAATGGTCAAATACAGAATAGTAACATCTTAGAGAATATTACGATGTCGTTCCTTATTCATTCGCAAGGTTCAACTTTTGTAGAAATTTCCAAATTCCGTCTGTAAAAACCTAGCTAGAAGTTACGCCACATTCGCGAATTATTCGAATGAGAGGTGGAAAAAATATTTTTACAATAATTTTCACGTATTTTAGAATGTATTATAACTTATAATATAGATAATGCATTATATATGACATAGACATTGCATTTATTAGAAACGAAACACACACTAATAATAATTATCACCAAAAAAAGAATAGTACAAAAAATTATCACAAGAAAAAAAGGATATAAGGAAACATACATTTTAAGTGTGTAATGTGTGTGTTGTGGATGTAACTATCCCTGTCTGTGTTCCATAACGCGATGCGATGTTTCATATTATGTGATATACTTTAATAAGAAAAATATGTACGGAAAACTGTACAATATTCAATTGTTTTATTACTTAAATATACCAATCATTGATGCGATTTAAAGAATGGTGACAATATATGTGAGTTTAATCACGTTTCGAACTAACAAAACAATAGCATGCAGGTGTTGATTGCTAGTATGGTGTTGACTGATGGAGAAGAATTTTAAAATTTCAGGTGTTAGATGTTAACCGTTTGAGTGCACTCTATATAGATCATTCTACTTTTAGACATGTTTTGTCTATAATTTATAGGTTCCCACACAAATTCCGTACACCTCTGCGTCATAGTTACTTAAAATTTATTTTTAAACCGTTTATCAAGTAGTTGTGTGCATCGTACAGTTTTTAGATACTCCCATCTTCAGGTGCATTTTTTACTAAAGATTTTCTGTTATCAATATGGTTTTTTATATAAAAGAGGAGCAAAACGAGCCTGTGGGACGCCCAAAAAGGGCAGTCATCGCAACACATAGACACCCCATTTTAGTGGTTGCGTTGCCGACCTTTGAGGGAGGAATTGCCGGAAATCTTGCGCTAGTCTAAAATGTTTCTCGGCGGATGTGATGGTACTCCAGTAAATTTTCCTTCCCCCAGCCCGTCTCTTGCCATGAATTTTAACCATAGGCTGCAACTAATCGTAAGGTGATGACGCAAAACCTGACCGAGATATGCGATATTTGCACAGTCTGTATAAACATTGATGTCGTCTCGTTTTTTTGGATTAATTATTTGGATCCAGCTGATGCGAAGCATGCGAAGGTAACGTAACATCTCAAAGCATCGAGGATTCATTTTATGTCTTCTTTAATAATCCATGCCTCACAGGCGTCGAGTGCTACTAGACAGCTCTTACAGATAGTCAAACACTCAATTTGATACTAATGTAGCGACAACATAGTACTTTTTTTAGTTTATGAAATGAAACCTGGGCCATGGGCGGCATACATTCAAACTCACCCGCCGTTTGCTTCCTGTCAAATCGAATTCATTTCTGTAATCGCAAAAATGTCGTTCAAGGTGAAAATAACTGAAGATTTTGTATCTTATTAAAGCTCAGTATATACAAAACATGTATTCCGTTCCCAAATTAAGGTTTATGTCTCCCAGATATGGACGCTATTAGGCTCTCTCACTGAAATGTTCGTTACAAATTGCCAATGAAACGTTTGTGGAGCGTAACGTCTGGGATGCTCCAAATACGTTGTTTTATTGTTCCCACTGTTTACCCAACCAAGTATGGATTTGGAATACTATACTGTGTGTTAGTTGGTCAGGTCATGTCTGACAAACTAAATCTGGCTTGATAGTAGTTATATACGCACAGGTGTTTTGAATCGGCTTAATTTCGTTTAAAGAACTTTATTTCTCATTAAAACAATTTATTTTTATTTACCTAAGAAAATTAATATATGCGAGATACATATCGCCATAAGCCGTCCAAATTTTAGTCTAATAGGCTCATGCCCTATCTATCGCATATCTTTAATGCCCTTTTGAATTGTTTAAACGCCCTAATATAATATAACAATAATTTAACATAAAATTTTAAAAAACTAGTTGCATAAAGAATAAAATATTTCCCTGAACTTTCATATAACTATTGTATGTTAATCATGATAACATTAATGACGTCAAAAAATAAAGAATACCTGAATTAACGTATGCAGTTCTTGCCGGAAGCTTTCCTTTAACAACAACCCGCACATTCCTTAACGATGAATTACTAAAACAATGAACAATTATAGTTTTTAAATCTAACACCCACTTATTCATACGATGCCCTTATACGTCTCAACGACGCCATCTTGTGACTCACTGACGCCAGTCGCAGGCGCATTCCTTTTTGGTCTGCTGATCCTTTGCAATGTAGTCTCGTTATAGCCATATTACGCTATCACTGAGTTTTATGTTTTTTATAACAAACACTCACATTACCAAAAGGCTTAAAAATTTTAGGAATTTGTCTTTTCTTGAAGGACCCTAAGTTGTATTGCTTCGGCAATATCTCGTGGGTAGCTTCTTCCACATGGCGCGGTGGTAGTGCGCGGCAAAACTGCCTAAAGAGCTCAATTGTGGGACGATGAAACTCAGCTGTAGGTATTAATCCTGACAACTCCTATGAACACTCTTTGTGGTAAATGCGATAGAAGATGCAGAGAATTCACATCTAATTTGTTAAATTAAATGAGTAAAAACAGAGATCTTCTCCTAAGCTGGCTTAATTTCTAGAATTCTGTCAATTTTAAAAGTCAAGTTAATTTCTGTCTTTTTTGACAGAGACACAAAGATGTTTCCTGTATATGAGTGGTTTTAGTCGCAGTTAAAGGTTTGAATCCTATCGTCAAAAATGTGTGAGTCAATCAAAACCAAGGTACTATTGCAAAAGTATATGATATTTTCGCTTTTTATAAATTAATTCGTGCTCCTACAACTAACTTAAATTTTATATAAAAACAGTTATAGGTACTAAACATATAACCAAAGACGAAATACATAATATATACAAAAAGGTTCAAACATTTATGAAACTTAAAAAAAATACATTCAACTAATTGAGTTTGACTAAGTTATACCTAATTTGGCTGTGTTGAGTGAAAATGAGGGTTTGTATGTGTGCTCATGATGCAGGTGATTTAGCCTATGGATGTTCTTAATATTACCTACTATTAAGCATATTACAATAGGTTACACAAGTCTAGGCTTACAATTAGTCGTTGCTATACAAATCTGAGTTTTTTGCATATTTAATGTGAGGAACGCGAAACAACGATTACAAGACAGGCATGGAAATGCAATTTTTCTAGTGGTATGCTGCAATTAATTTTACCTGAGATGATGTCATGTAGTAGCATTATATCAGTAGCGTATTTGAAAAGAATATCGATGTCACGTTCACTATGACGTCAGACATTATTCGTCCCTGACCAAGACTGGTGTGACCTAAATAGAAATCATCATGTTCAAGTATTGTTTTGTAATAAGGTCGTCTATACCAACACTTCTGTCCGTAATACTTAAAACCGTTAAAAGGGGTTAAATTTATTTGAATTCGTTAAGTTTAAACGAATTACTTGATCGACTTGAGTATTAAATTGAGAACAAATCAAATTGTTTTATAGTTGTGTGCAGACCGTTCTGGTTCCCTAGGGCACGTAAGAATCGGGGTACAGAGTTGTTTAGTATAATTTGATGAAATAAGCTCTCCCAAACGAATTGTAAAATTACGCTTTTTCAGGCTGATTTCAGCTAAGACCTAAAATTACATAATTACAAAAGCCCAAAAATCAAATACCGGAAACGGAAACAGAATAACCATTAAACATGCCTAAACATAGTTTTGTATTTATTAAGAATCCATATCATGTAGCGTTATCATAAATATATGTTACAATTGTATAAAAAAAATATAATGACGATTAAGAGTTCGTGCCAGTTCTCGTTCTACGCCCTCGATTTAAGAACTGGTAAGTGTGAATTGGGCGACATACACAAATTCACCTAATAATTAAAGAATATAAATCATGCATCATAATCTATAAGTCGGCTAACCCTTGTGCCTAAAGACGGTACTCTGCCTATACAAAGTCTCCACAACAGTGTAAGCTATTCTTGTAAAACAGAATTTAAAAGAACGTTAAGAAGCGTGGCATTATTGTGCTCGACGTAACTGATTATCTAAATTTAATTCTGGGCAACGAATCTTGGACACGTGATAAGGGGCTCGACTCTCGGTTTTATTAGTCAGTGTATGATGTTATAAAGATCGTTGTGGTAAATATAGAAGTTCCTTTTCAATCGTGTCATGTATACTTTAAAGCGAGGCGTATTGATACGTAAATTAGTAGTGATTTACGTATCAATACGCCTCGCTTTAGTTAAACACACAACACACTTCAAATAAATATTTTATATATTTAAATGAATGAAAAATAAAATTACAAATAAAATCTCATGTCTCAGTGTGGAATTTTACGTTAAAAAGAGATTTAGAGAGAGAAAGAGAGAAACTCCCGTATCTTCATTTTTTTCTGTTAAATATGAGATCAAAAACTAGGTTATATAAAATCGACGTAATCGCTCACAAATAAGGCATTCTTAAAAATATATCAAGTATTTAAATTATCTATTGTACCATATGTATCTACACAAATAGCTGCACACTGAAGTATTTATAATTAGACCTAGGATCCTTCAAGAAAAGAGCGTACCAATTCTTAAAGGGCCGGCAGCGCGCTTGCGAGCCGTCTGGCAATGCGAGGGTCCACGGGCGGCTGTACTTTCAAACCCGTTTGCCTCCTGTATCATAACATAATAAAAATGTTTTGTTAAATTTTGGTTCTAATTATTCTTCTTAATTCTCTACGTGGTGGCGTTAGCAGTCCAGGCAGCAAACGTCGTGACATAATAACAGCATATATACAATCAAAATAACGCAGTATTTTAATGGAAATATAATGCAAGGGACATGATAAAAAAATATATTCTGTATGTAATGTTATAAATACCGCTCTCATACTTCTAATCTAACAATTCATTATTTAGGTCAATATGTTTTATTGTATGCACCTGTTATACACATTTTATTGGGCCATAATACTTAACTAATCGCCTTGTATACCAATACATATAAACGAAATGGAAAGACCATTTTCATATGTTTGAATTTTAGTTCAACTGTGCCAATATCCTATCTTAATTTTTTTACAGTTTGTTTGACGGGTGAAAAAATGTGCATAGGGGTACGCCGAGTTTTCAGTTATACTTTTCCACTCTTCATATTTCAACTTCTTGTTGGTAGTCTCATTATTAATCATTTTGCTGTTCTCAATAAATCTTGCCTTTTTATTTAAACTTTTCAAGTGCGAATTTTGAAAACGACATGTAATTATTTAACTAATGTATACAAATAGTAGTCGCTTTAATCAATATAAAATAGAGACTCGAGAAATATCTGTGTCTTATACACTTTTTTAATACATTTATAATAAAATCCAGAACACTTCTCGTTAAAAAAACAGTGGCAGAACCTTTTAGGTCTGGACGTCAGATTTCTGTTTCTTTATCATTTGTTAATCTAACAGGCAAGTGGGTGATTAGCCTTCTGTGCCCACCTCGCGCCGTCGACATATTGGGTCTAAGGCAATCCGGTTCCCTCACGATGATTGCCTGCACTGTAGGAGTAATTGTTAATTACGCACATAGAAAGAAGTCTTTTGGTACACGGCCGACGGTAATTCAATCGCACAATCTTTCACCTATTTTCTTATCACAGTCGGTTTCGTGCAGGTGATCAGCCTCTCAGGTCACACTCTGTCATCTTTTTTTGGCAAGCCGGTTTCCTCACGATGTTTTCCTTCACATTAACAGAAAGTCCATTGGTGTACAGCCGGAGATCGATCGTACAAGCTCATGGAGAGTCATACCCTGAAGCTACTAAACACTGATCTCTTTTTATAAAGCCAAGATAATTCTTTATACCTTTAATATAACCTAGTTCAGTGCACCGTCAATGGTCCGTGTATATCAGAAAATTGAAGTTCTACGAGTAAATTGATGTACCGTAGAAAATGCAACCCAATTTTCTGATTGATCGACTTTGAATTACGGTACATATGAGGTCGGCTAGATAACAATGTGTCATACAAGTTTTATTAATGACTTCGATTTCAACTTCTTTTTATATATATATTTAGAACTAGGGGCAAACGGGCAGAAGGCTGTTTTGATGTTAAGTGATACATATACATACATACAGAAAAGGTCTATCCACAAACACCGATGCGACCTACCATGGATAGCTTGTATCGACTTATGTCTATTACAATCCGTCAATTGGCACACTTTTATCAATATTTGGATTAGGATGTTTTCTCAGATGCTCAAAAATGGACTGAGGTAGGCTTTGGGCGTTAGACAATGATGCAAGGCCGAAATGTTTTCCTTTCCACGTATCCAATTTACAAGATACATTATATATTTCTTTTACCAAAAGGTAATTGAGATTATGAGATTTTCTAAAGTAATCTATTCCCGTTTCTGCAACCGTTCAACGTGAAAGTATGATGATTGCGCATAAATATAATGCGGTAAATTATACTGTGACAAGTCTTTAATAGCAAGTAATTTGTGAAGCTGGGAAGTGTAGACCCGCGTTCTAGAAACAATAGACATAAAATTAATTACTAAAACTTACTCACAGAAACACAAAATAACAACACTCAAACACAAAAATTCAAGTTTTTTCTTTGATATTAATTCAATCTACCACTCTACCAGAGTTAGTCTATTTAGTCTGTCTCAATAGTCAATATTAATCAAGCAAACAATATGAGAAAAAGTATATAGTTTTTACAAAAGCGACGTTTTTATGATATTTTCTATAAATACCAATTGAAATTGCAAGGACAGAGCACAAAGAATATGTTTTTTCTATAATCACCTTTTGTATTTCTTTCTGTGAATAATAAAATGCACTAGCAATTTATTTTATTTATAAATAATTCAAACTATTATTGAATCAAATGTCTAATTTTTCATGCATCAAGTAGGAAATTGTATATATTATAAAATGTTTTGGTATTCACTCTATACGCTTTTTCTTTAGCTTATAAAGCGTATAGCCCTCAGCTAGTAATTTAAGATACTCGCTAAACACACATTAATAGATATATATAAAAAAGAGAACATGCAAACAATTTAAAATATTTTGGTTAATATACTTTTTTGAGTTTATAATTGAAGACCACATTGAACGATTTGCAATTGGTCGTGACATTTTAATCTAACTTAAACCAGAACCTGTGTTTAAAGGCGCGTTTTTTCTTATATTAGGTTCATATTTGCCTATCAAACTGATGATTTTTTCTTACGGGAACGTGAACTAAAAACAATAGTAATTAATAGTTAATCACTATTCAATTTAAGTAAATAAATTAAATGTTATTATATTATCTATGTAATTAGATTATTAACACTGAAGAAATTATATTCAAAATTAGGAGGAACGTTATATTCGTGGAAAGTATGTACTGGAAATTCGTTTATTATTGCAGTATAAAATCGTTGAACTACAAAATAAATTGAATTACCAATTAGTTTTTAGACTTCTTATTAAATAATTAAACGTAATTATCCTGTCATGTTAAGTAATTAGTGCGTGTTACTTATGATGTCTATTTAATCTATACTAATATTATGCAAGCGGTGTTGGCCTAGTTTTGGCCTAGTGGCTTTAGCGTGCGACTCATCCCTCAGGTCGTAGGCTCGATCCCCGGCAGTGCACCAATCGATTTTCTTTCTTTATGCATTAAACATTCGCTCAAGCGTTAAAGTAAAACATGAAAATCGGCTTGCCTTAACAACAAAATGTAACGGGCGCAAGCGCAAGGCTGATCACCTACATACCTATTAGATTTAAAAATGATTATGAAAATAATACAGAAATATGAGGCACAGATCTAGATAGGTCGTAGCGTGACATAAGATACAGACAGAAATATCTGTTATTCTTTTAGTAACCAGCAAAACCAACTTAGTAAAAAGGCTATTTTTTTGGTGTCCAGCCATGCGAAGCCGAGACAAACCACTTATCATTGTACAACTCTTTTAGATTTTTAGGTCTTATAGATGTAATTCTTGAAATTTATTGAATTATTTTCTTCTAGGTGGTGGCACGCCGTTCTGATTTGAAGTTGATAGTGACGTCAGCCACAATGGACTCCAGCAAGTTCGCAACATTCTTCGGCAACGTACCAACGTTCACGATACCGGGACGTACTTTTCCTGTTGAGACGTTTTTTGCTAAGAATGTCTGTGAGGACTATGTGGATGGCGCTGTTAAGCAGGTAAGTGTTTGGTTATAGTGTAGCGACTCGAATAGCGAAGTGTTGTATGCGGTCTTGAGCCTCCTAACATCAGCCATGAGCCACTGGGGGCTTGGGCTGACCAGTCTGTGATAAGACTTTCACGTCCATCGTTCTACAACTAAGCGTTAGGATTATTTGGCGCACACCACCATATGGAACCAATTACACACTGAAGTATTTCCGTAGAAATTAGAATTAGGGTCTTATGAGAACAGTGAGCCATCTGACATTGAGTGTCATGGGTTGCTGTATCCGTTAACATCAGGTGAGCCTCCTGCCCGTTTGCCCCCTGTTCTATAAAAAAACAACAAAAACAAACAGTCGAAAATAAATAAATACATAATATACACAATGTCACTGTTGTGAACTCTCTCTCTCTCTGCGAACATATAAACTCACAATGCCAGAGGGTTCGCGAGTGCGTTGCCGGTCTTTTAAGAATTGGTACGCTTTATCGTATTGTTCATTTACTTAAAATCCACACAATCAGCCACATAAAAATAGACATATTTATAATTGTTGTCAAACTTATGGTCTGAATACTCGCCCACGCTTTATAGGCCTTATATGCCTATATTCCTCTTGAAAGCATTATACAGAAGTGATCTAAAAGTTCTAGATGATTAAATAGTTAGATAACCATGGCGTAACATTTTTCTAAATAGATCGTGGTGCAACATACAAGAAAGTATGTACAGGCAAGTTTCTTTAAATGTTTTGAATAATTTTGCTTTTTAAGGATAAATAAAGTACTGTATGTATTCATATTCTTCTCGAATTAAACACCTTACGAACAAGAGTCTGGTATCTAGATCTAACCAGTTTACCTCGTTACTGTATAAATAATTGCGATTATTACTTTAAACCATTATCGTCCCTCTTTCGTTAGTATTAGGTGTTGTTTTGGTATATATTTTCAATACATGTCAATGAACTCTGTCGATAGTGTTAGTTTTTTGTCTATTGTTTAATTAACCGAGAATAGTAGTGGCGTTTAAGCGTTTTAGTAAGACGTGATGATGGCTATTGAAAATTATTCCTCACATCTTTGATTGAGGTACAGGATTATTTCTCTTTTTGGAAGCAGCTTCCAGTAGATGTATTAACTTTGGATTTTGGGTCTTCAAGAAAGAAGTAAACCTTTAGTAGGTTATGTATAAAGTGGTTCGTGCTTTTAAAAAAGATTTTGGTGATGTTCAATTTATTACAAAACCTATGTACTCGTATTGATTCGTCTCTTTTTCATGTATTTTGAAGTCGATTTGTTTGTAGTTAAAAAGTAAATAGAGTAGAGAATGCCGGATGCATTTTCCGTTATGCAATAATAAAATTCTTGCGTGACGGAACGGAATTAAATTTGTTGTATGTTTATAAGTCTTGGCAGCATTCATGCCCTAAGTTTTGCCTATCCCTATCAAACGATAAGATAGTTAGTTCATTATTGGCACTTGTATCACAACGTAACTTGAAAAGATTTGAATGTAATAAACAAAATTAAAAAAAACTAGAAGCAATTTATAGGTAAATTTCTGGTATAATTTGAATTCAAGAACATCCTTAGAAAATTCAAGGCGTTTACTATCCGTTAACTTAAATAAATATTTACTACTCGTATGGTGACAAAAATCATCTAAGGGATAAGTGCAACTGGCAGTTTTTGTTTAATATACTTTAAAATCGAGGTAAAACTATTGTTTCAATGCCTTATATATGTCACCGTAAGATTGTAAACATCGTTATATTACAATCTATCCAGTAAGATTGTAAACTATCGATAGATTGTGAACCGTATCATTATGATTGCAATTTAACGCATCATTTTTCGCTTGATTGTAATCTATCGATGGGAAGCGGTCAAATTGTGAACCGGCGTAGGACGGAATGCAACTCGCGCTCTGATTGGTTGAACGGTATGTGCCCCCGCCACCCCGGCCACACGTATATTTGTTCGTTCGTTCGTCGTATTTATTTGTACGTTCATATTTGTTTGTTATTTCTATTTTTATAATTTGTGCTTAAAGACATAATAATTGTTGATTTTTTTGAAATTTTTAATTAGAATTTGTGTTTGTAGAATAAATATTTCGTTACAATTTGTTTCTAACATATGTCAGGATTTCTAATTTCCTATTAAATAATAAATTTATTTTATTTAAGTGACACGTCTATTTCATTTCTAAATGAAATGAGACCGACCAATCAGGAAGAACTTGCAGACAGTTGACAATTTGACGCGGGACAGATTGTAATTTAACGGTTTCACTTCGGTAGATTACAATATAGCGAAAAATGATGCGTTAAATTGCAATCATAATGATACGGTTCACAATCTATCGATAGTTTACAATCTTACTGGATAGATTGTAATATAACGATGTTTACAATCTTACGGTGACATATACAAAACTAAAATAAGCGTGGGTGTGTCCAATCAACTGATTGCAAACGCGCACTTGTGTTAATTATGCTTAGTGCACAAGTAATATCGTATATCGGTACAACTACCACATATGTAATAGAGAGCTTTTTATTTTTCATTTGTTTAATTCTTTCTAACGTTTCTTAAGGCACTCACTACCACTATGTGGAGCCACTGAAGTATTTCCAAACCACTTCGACTTAAGGTCGGTGAAGAGGGTACCAATTCTTAAAAGGCCGGCAACGTATTGACGAGCCATTTGGCATTGAGTGTGTCCATGAGCGGCAGTATCAGTGATACTTCTCACACATCTTCCAATGTGTAATGCATATGTAGTGCGTGTGAGTAAGTGTGTGGGTGCATGTTTGTGAATGAATGAAATGTGTAACTACGCATTAATATCATAAAAAATTGTTTGGTTTATTATAATGTGAACAAAGAGAGTAATTTGGTAATGTATTCTTCAATTTTGATTCAATTTTGATTTAGTGAAAAATACATTACAATTAAAACACATTACATTTTTAACACCGGTAATTCACAATAAATGCACGATGTTTTTCTAAAACATAACCTTGAGGATTGCCACACCCCTTTAGGTGAAGGTGACCTTAATCCCTATCACGTCAATAATAACATTATGTAATAACACTAAGATGTTCGTGACCTTTATACTTGACACAAATAGGACGTAATGTTATTACATTGCAATAACAATTCGATTTAAAACACTGCGTTCGTACAAAGTAAACATGTCAGAAGTGAAACTTCTTTGTAAATTAATTATTACTAAGGTAAACGACCCAATAGATTTTGTATATCTGCGTTTACTGCACAACATATTATGCGACAGAATTGCCATCTACAGTTGTAATATGTAACTACTAACCGAATACATCAACTAATTATATTCTTACTCTCTCTCAATCGACCTCAACAACTGTCTTTAATGCTTAAGAACACGATCTTATAACTAACAGAAAGTTAGATGTAGTGCTCCCAACGCTGGACCAAGAAAAAACTGACTGACCTATGTATGGGTTCTTAAAAATAAATGACACTAGTACTGTGTTAGAAGATGCAGAGACACACAGAAATTTTGTAGCATCATCTAGAAACGTCTAGAATATTATCTAACGATGGCTGTAACTACTTTCAGGCTCTACAAATCCACCTTCAGCCTGATGAAGGAGACATCCTGATCTTCATGCCTGGTCAAGAGGACATAGAAGTTACTTGCGAGGTACAATTTATTTAAATGTCGATTTATTTGTAGCAATCGCATCACATCTTTTAAAGATGATTTTCTTCATAAGAAAACTTGATGGGTTCTGGATTGGAGTACACAGATCTTAGTCCATTTTGTATTAATAATTTTTTAACTTTTTAGGTATTAACAGAGAGACTAGGAGACCTAGATGCAGCCCCGCCCCTTACAGTGCTTCCGATATACTCACAATTACCAGCTGATTTGCAAGCGAAGATATTCCAACGCGCACCGCCGGGACAAAGGAAATGTATAGTGGCTACAAATATCGCTGGTAAGTATATATTTTTCGTGTTCGTGCTTTGTGTACCTTATAACTTTACCCCAGGCATCTCATCAGCCTATTTGTACTTTCAGAAGGAGAATCGATACCCAGATTAAACGTTCTGATAAACGAGCTATCCATAGTTGCTCCGGTCACACTTTGAAATTGATTTTCCTTTAGATTTATAATTAAATTTTGTTGTTTAATGTTTCTTCTACCCATTTTGTATCAGGGTGCCGCTTTTGTAAGCGGTATAGGAACGGTATATGTACAAGCGGTCATAAATAAATATTGACACAGATATATTTTCCTAATTATCACGACAAATAAACAAAATCACTAATTTGTTTGTTTTAAAATTTTATTGTATTACATAGTAGTAAACTATTCAAGAGAAACGGTAGGAGAACTTATGTGAAACGTTGATACTTTTTACACAGCGCCATCTGTTAGAATTGTTTCAAATAATAAATAATTTGCAATAAAATAATATTACGACTATAATTCAAGATCTAAGCTATCCTATCTCTTAAGTTGGACCAGACTGCTCACGGTGTGCTAATTTAATTGAAAATTGGTCAAGTAGTTTAGGAGTTCATCGCGGACAAACATCGTGACAGGAGATTTATATATATTAAGATTAATATCTGTTTATAGAGATGCTATAAATCGCCCAATTCCAATGACAATCTACAGCCAAACTTCTAGACTAAAAAAATCAGAAGCAGTAATTATAAAAATAGATTAGGGCAATTTTATTTTTCCTAAATAAGTCAGTAGTAATCAATACTATTTATTCCATATTTTTATTCTTCGAACATTATATCTCATTGCCAGTATTTCCATAAAAACTACTGTTCTATACAAAATTTAAATTGTAATGCACATAACACAGAATCACTTTTTCAATAAAGCAAAATTGCGCCTAACGCCCCACAATGGGGGCCAATCTTCTTAACGAGCTCCAATAACTTTGTTTGGAAAATTTCGACCTCATGTACGCATGAACTTATGAACAAACAGGATACTTGCGTCATATGTCGAGTGGGAAGGAATATTTTTCTGAGGCCACAGGATAAAAACAACGTATAGCATTGTTGTTCAACGCAATTCCTGATAGAGCCACTGATTTCGTTATTGCAAATAGGGTTTATACATTTCTAAATTTTTTGTCTTGAATATGAAAAAGAATTTTTGGAAAATTGATTTTTCTCGTAAAATTTTTAATAATAAATAAAAAATCTGGGCTAGATTCAAATTGAAATAATTAATTATCAGTAATTAAATATTTATTCAATCTTAACCGAATCTAAGAGACTGAAACTGCGACCATTATTTTAATATTTTTTTTGTTTTTTCAGAAACATCTCTAACCGTGGATGGCATAATGTATGTCATAGACTGTGGTTACTGCAAGCTGAAGGTCTACAATCCTAGAATTGGTATGGATGCACTGCAGGTAATGTTTTAGATAATAGGAATATAAATAAAAAATCATTTCTTCCCATTCATTCCCATTTTTACAAAATTCTCCCTAAAAGTCTTTTATTTGTAAAGAGACTTAGAAAACCGGTATAAAACAATATAATAAAATAGGTAAAAACCTCCTCCAGCTTTTTCCAATTATCTGTGGCAGTGGTTTTCTTTCTCCATTCACTTCTTGTTATCGCGTCTATTATTTCTTCCGTCCCCCTTTTTAGGGGCACTGCCTCACTTTCTTCTACTTATTTATACCATATACTAGTGTTTAAAGTCGATGTTTTCAAAAAGTAAATGTTAAATATTGAAACATAACAAATATGATGATAATCAAATGTGTACCTACTTAGTTATTATAAGTAGATAGATTTTAATTCAGTCTTGTGACCGAACATAGCTTGCGTCTTTTGGTCCTTCGAGACGGATGTGAAACGGAATTAAAAATAACTTTACTTTTAAAGCCGCAAAACTTAATTCATGATTTTCATTTTTGTTATATTTTCATGTTCTCTTCAAAAGTCGATATAATTCTTATACTAATTTTAATCTGGTGTGTGATAAAAACTTTATTGTGTTTCTATAATAACAAATTTCATTGTATGATAAACCATTTGCTACTTTTAAACTGAAATATAGATTTTTCTATATAAAGATGAATTTTACACATAATTCGGCGTAGGGTGATTTTCAGCAATGTGCCGCGAGAGCAGAAAATTGTTTTTTATTATAGTTTTATAAACACTTGTAAATTACTAATAGTCCTTCCAGATTATCAAAAATATTCCTATTATACTTCCAGATATATCCCGTAAGTCAAGCGAACGCCAGACAGCGCGCTGGTCGCGCCGGTAGAACTGGGCCGGGAAAGGCATTTTGCCTTTACACGCAGAGGCAATTCCAACACGAGTTGTTATCGGCAACTGTGCCCGAGATACAGAGAACGAATCTGGCCAATACTGTGCTGCTGTTGAAGTCTTTGGGTGTAGAAGATCTTCTGGCGTTTCACTTCATGGACCCCCCACCGCAGGTATACTTTTTGTTCGTTATTAATTTATAATTAATAAATTTATGTTATTAAGTTAATCGTCATTTTTCTGTTTGTAATTTCAATTTAAAAATCAGGTGGTGCTTCAGCCACTGGTTATTGCCTGATTATACTTCTCAATTTTTGAAGTGAAACTTCTTTAGGCGCATGAGCGTATTTTTTTTACGGATGAAACGCAATAATAATAATATTAGCGTCACGAAGATGTGCAGCGTTTTTCTCCGAAAAGAGAGAGCGATTAAGACCGATTGAGAGAGAGTGAAAATGGACGAACGTAGCTTGAAGCAAATAGCTATGGAGCAAGAGTAAGCGAGTGAGAAAGATTAAGAGAGAGAGTAAGGCAGAGAGATGGGTTAAAATATTTGGTTTTATGAAAATAATAACTAGTTTCTTGTCTCTTGAGTTAAATGATAATTCAAAATAGCTTCTTTGTACTTGATGCACTTGTAACTTGTAAGCTATTTTTAGAAAAGTTATTTCAATTATAAAACATTATTCCAGGACACAATTCTTAACTCAATGTACCAGCTGTGGATTCTCGGAGCCCTGGACGGCACGGGGGCCCTGACGCCGCTTGGCCGGCAGATGGCGGAGTTCCCCTTGGACCCGCCCCAGTGCCACATGCTTATCGTCTCCGCGGAAATGGGTTGTAGTGCTGAAGTACTTATCATTGGTATGTCCCGTTTAATTATTTTATTCGCCGTTAAAATCACTCTATTTATTTATTGACGTCATTCACAAAAGGTTCCATTGTTAGATGACGTCACTTATTGAACTACTGCCCAATAAATGACGTCATCTAACAATGGATTATTGAAAAGGAATCGTGAAATCGTCATTATCATCAGATCATAGTTATGTTGAATCGGGTTTATTGGGTTTTAATTGAAAAGTAAGACGTTTTACCTCGAGCCAGCCAAGGCCCGACTTCAATAAATAAAAGGACCGGTAACGCACTCGCGAGCGTTCGGGCGGTGAGTGTTCATGTATCACTTAACATAAAATTCTCTTATTTATAGAACAAAACTTACATTTGATATGAAAACCTTCCAACGTATAAATAAACGCAGAACTGTTGAATAATTAAATATTCATTTAATAAATAGATATTTGATTAAATCCAATTTGTGTAGTATCAATGCTGTCGGTCCCCACGGTGTTCTACCGACCCCAGGGGAGGGAGGAAGAATCCGACGCCGTGAAAGAGAAGTTCCAGGTGCCGGAGTCAGACCATCTCACTCTCTTGCATCTCTACAACCAGTGGAAGAGTAATAAGTAAGTTTATATATAAAATATTTTTGTTTTAAAATGTACATTTCTGACTTTCTGACTAATGTTAAGTTTAGTAAATAGCTGTGGTCATCGGTCAGAATATGATAAATGCATTTTTTTATTAAGAAATCTTGTAGGCGCTATTAAAATATGTATCACTCGATATATTAATATTGTTTTTTTTCTAGATTAAGGTTCTATAGATTAATATAAATATATTTTGTTTTTTATATAACTTCTGGTTATGTACTTCTTGCACTCATGGTTTTTATTTATTGTTTTCTTTTCTTACTAGGGTTGCCTGGAAGAGATCGCTTGTTAGCGATAAGGCCGCCCGTTGCATCCCTTGTAATTTTTATGTATTGTGTTATTTGTGTTTCTTTCTAGCAACGAAGTGTGAATCTTAATATATATATTTCTTGTGTGCGTGTGTATGTGACTGAACTCCTCCTAAACGACTGGACCAATTTTGATGAAATTTTTTGTGTGTGTTCGTGGAGATTCGAGAATGGTTTAGATTCACAATTTTGTCCGCTGGACAATGTTTTTTTAAATTAATTAGTAGTTGTTGATTTTGGAATGTTTTACATTGGATCCGACAGGCGGCGCTACCATCGCACTGTCAAATTTTAAATAATATTCGAATTTTAATTTTAGTCTGTCCCGAAATTTAAAAAAAGAACATTTGAATAATAATTTTCATCAAAATGGTCCAGAATGTTTTAGCTTGAAATTTTCAAATTAAAGACGTATAGACAGGACAACGTCTGTCGGATCCGCTAGTAAATAAATAAATATTAATCTCATACTGAGCAAAAATGTCTGATGTATGACCACATTTATAAATTTCCAGTTACTCGAGTTCGTGGTGTACGGAGCATTTCGTCCACGCGAAAGCGATGCGCAAAGTCCGTGAGGTCCGACAGCAGTTGAAGGACATCTTGCAGCAACAGCGACTGCCGCTCCTCTCCTGTGGGACGGAATGGGATACAGTGAGGAAGTGTATTTGCTCCGGTAAGAATATATATGTATTGCCCACTAAATTGTTTTTATATAGAACAGGAGGCAAACGGGCAGGAGACTCATCTGATGCTAAATTACCCCGCCCATGGATACTCTCAATGCCAGAGGGCTCACGAGTGCGTTGCCGGGCTTTTAAAGTATTTTAACCATTTGGACTAACCAGAAATGAGTATCAGTTTAAAAACCGGCAGGTCTTGAGGTTTGAGGTCGTAGGTTCTATCCCCGGCTGTGCACCAATGAACTTTCTATGTGCGCATTTAACATTTGCTCGAACGGTGAAGGAAAACATCGTGGACACGTTAGACCCAAAGAGTCGACGGCGTGTGTCAGGCACAGGAGGCTGATCACCTACTTGCCTATTAGATTTAAAAATGATCATGAAACAGATTCAAAAATCTGAGGCCAGGACCTAAAGAGGTTGTAGCGCCACTGATTTATTTATTTTATTATTATTGTTTTAACAAACAAAACTAAATGAACATTTGTAAAAACAAAATAGATAATTAATAATCTAATTTAGGAAATATAATTATTTCTTTCCATATAATTATATCTTTCCTAATCATATAGTAGACGATAGAGATAACTGGAACCCGCTTCAGTCTTATTTTGGTTGTGATATCAATTCCTCTTTTAGCCTTTAGGAATATATAAATAATATTGTTATTTTCTTATGTAAATAGTGTCATCATATGTCGGCGTCTTTGTTGTCATAGATATTTGGTCAAATAATTAATTTTTGAAGTTAGTCATTCGGGGCGTTAAGGAAAAATTATGAGGGTAAATTTTTACGATGCGCGCACACCGTCACAAAAAACCGACACCCTGAAGTTAGCCAGTCAACGTTTTAGTTTTTCTATTGTGAGTGTAGTTTTTTCTACAAAGGTAGAATACAATTTTTGAAAAGATTTTTATATTGTTACGCCAAGAAAGCATAACTTCTAGCGTATACATAAGTACACACATATTTTTTTTCCTGCAGCGTACTTCCAACAAGCGGCCCGTCTGAAGGGCATAGGGGAGTACGTGAACTGTCGGACAGGCATGCCTTGCCACCTCCACCCCACTTCGGCGCTCTTCGGTCTGGGCAACTCGCCCGACTACGTGGTATACCACGAGCTGATGATGACCAGCAAGGAGTACATGCACTGCGTCACGGCCGTGGACGGAAGGTGGCTGGCGGAATTGGGACCCATGTTCTTCTCGGTCAAGGAGACTGGAAAGTGAGTAACTATTTCTAGACTAATCTAGAGATACTGGGTTCGATATCTAGTGAAACGAAAATTGCTTGGTAGGATTATTTTGCCTTGTTCTGATAAAACAGACCTGTTGGAGGCATTTCTATATGTATTAATAACAACATAATACACAAATCAAATAACAACTCCTTCGTTTTTATTGGAATCGGTAAAACATTAATATTTATTTATTTACATCTTATGTATGGCAAAATTTTAACTAAAAATATTATACAATTAAGATATTTTTTATAAAATGTCCAAAATACCTTTTGATCTGATTGATTAAATAATCTTCACCATTTTTTGTTCCTTAAAACTTTATACATACCAAGATAGAATACAAGTAGATAATGTATTAAAAACACATATTATAATGACGTTGCAGAACAAACCGCGACAAACGCAAAGAAGCAGCAGTCCACTTGCAGCGGATGGAAGAGGAGATGAAAGAGGCCGAACATAAGATGGCGGAAGAGAAGAAGAAGAAAGATCAAGACGTTCCTGTCAAACAGGAAGTTGCTACACCCGGTTTAGCCACGCCCAAGAGGACGCCTCACAGACTTGGATTGTAGATTTAATAGACAATAAAATCTATTTCTTTATTGTTGTGTTTATTTTCCACCATTTCATTAAGACTTTGAAAACTTCATATAAAGCTAGTGTTTGTTCTTAAAACTTAACGTAAAGATCTTCTCGTAAGAAAAATATTAAAAAATTAGCATTTAAAAACTGAATTTCTTAACCATAGTGAAATAAGAGTGAAGAAAATTCATTTATTGATATTTTCCAACCCTCTTCTTTAATTAATAATAAACTGAGTTTCTTTATATATGTATCTAATTCTATTATACGTCTGAATGACACTGAACTGCTCTTAAACGGCTGGAACGATTTGAATGGATTTTGTACGCGTTTAGGTGGCGCCCTAGATGGTTTAGATTCGCAAATCAGGCCGGCAGATGGCGCTGTTTTTTCATTCTTTATTAAATATCATGATCGGTTAAAATATCATCAGGACAACGTCTGTTGGGTCCACTATCTTATATAAATATCGCTTGACTATACTGTAGAGTATATTTTTCCAAAGCAAAATTCAATTTTATGTGCCCTAGTAATAATTCTCATAAAGTGACTGCAATCATATTTGTTACAAAAATTTTTTTTTTAGGTATCACAATGTACACTTTATCAATAGAGAAATATGTAATATTAAATGCTTCTAATTTTACATTTCAAATCAAATCAAAATTTATTTATTCATGTAGGTAACAATGTAGGTATGAACGTCAAAAAAAAGAAATATTAAATGAATTTAATCTTACATTTACTGCCAGTTCTCAAATCAAGGGCGTAGAACGGAAGAGAAGAACTGGCAATAAACTCTCCGCCACTCTTTAATCGCCAAGTTTTTTTTTACACAATGTTTGTAAGGAGCTGCAACCACTACACCATGTTCCATATGACATATTGAGTAATAAAGAATAAAAAATAAATTAAAATCAACTATATAAAGCGCAAATTCGGCCCCACATGGAGTACTGTTCCCACCTTTGGGCGGGTGCTCCCCAGTACCAGCTTCTTCCACTTGACCGTATTCAACGAAGAGCGGTTCGAATCGTTGACGACCAAAATCTCTCCAAGCGGCTTGATCCTTTGGCGTTGCGTAGAGATGTGGGGTCTCTCTGCATCTTCTACCGCATTTACCATGGAGAGTGTTCAGAGGAGTTGTTCGGATTAATACCTGCCGCTGAGTTTCATCATCGGACGTCGAGGCAGAATACGAAATTCCACCCGTATCACCTCGACGTCCACCGTTCCACAACTGCGCGTTTTTTTAGGCAATTTTTGCCGCGCACCACCACTTTGTGGAACCAGCTGCCGACTGAAGTATTTCCGAACCAATTCGACTTAGGGTCCTTCAAGAAAAGAGCGTACCAATTCTTAAAAGGCCGGCAACGCACTCGTGAGCCCCTTTGGCATTGAGAGTGACCATGGGCGGCGGTATCACTTAACTTCAGGTGAGCCTCCGGCCCGTTTGCCCCCTGTTGTATAAAAAAAAACAAAGATTTGTCCTCTATCAGCAGGAGGCATGGTGAAATAGGAGCACACACTTACATACTCATGAAAACAACTCGCAAATACGTAATAAAAACAACTAATATCACCGCAAGCACGAATTCCAGTACGACCAGTCACCACAAGTAGCACCCGTTCACGAGTATGACGCATGGCCAGCCATCGGCCCCCTCGCCATATTTTAGGGAGAGAGACAACCCGACGCATGGACGCCGCCACAAGCAATGACATTTGAGTGCGCATGACGATCCTTGAAATGTGCACTTGGCTACACAAGAAAATAGTAATAATACTAATTATACTGAAATAATTTGATACCATATGAATCACGGTTTGTTCCCACTTTACATTTAGAAAAAATCGTAGATGTCGACGATCGCCCCATAGTCTGAAAATGCAGCCGAGAGATTCTGTCGCGTTACCTATTTATACTGAAGCAATTCATATCCAAGCACTATGATCGTTTAAGTATTCATTTATATTATAATAGGCCTTAGCAAGAAGTTTTACTTTAAAGTACGATTTAAATTTATTTATTGACAATATTTGTATCTCACTAGGGATTTTGTTGAAAAAACGTATGCAATTGCCTCGAAAAGAATTACTCGTTTTATGCAGCCTTGTGGTTGGTGCGCTAATTTTGTCTTTATTACGAGTACTATAATTATGGAAGCTACTATTCTTTTTAAAGATATCTATATTTTTCCGCACATACAAAATATTCTCCTAAATGTATTGACTTGCCAAAGTCAAAATATTTAATTCCTTAAACTTATTTCGGACTGACTCCCGTGGGGATAAGACACAGATCGCTCTTATAGCCCGTTTTTGCACTACAAATATCGAATTAATGTCAGCGGCATTACCCCACAAAATAACGCCATATGACATGATACTATGAAAATAGCTGAAATAAACGAGCTTTGCTGTATTCTCAAATTACTCATCTATATCTATTAAATATAATCATTTATATATATTGTTAGTTATAGATAGATAGATTTAGGAATATAAGTTTAATTTTTTAATGTTTTTATCTAGAATAGTTGGTGTGGGATTTTGGAATTCTATCGTATTAGTAATTACTGTTAAGATAGAAAAATGTAGTGATAAATAAATAAATAAAAATAAATAAAAAAATAAAAATAAAAATACTGCCACTTCTCAAATCAAGGGCGTAGAACGAATGAGAAGAACTGGCGAAATAAACTCTCCGCCACTCTTTTTAATTGCCATGTTGCTAATGACAACTTTAAGCAATTAATATTTATTTAATATTAAAAAACAAAGATTTGTCCTCTATCAGCAGTAGGCATGGTGAAATAGGAGCACGCACTTACATTCTCGTGGGAACAACACGAAACGCACATATAATCATGGGAATCGAATAAAAAATAACATTTAGAAACAAAACCTTTTTATTTATAATAACAACTAAAATAATTACAAAGAACTAAATTGGAAGCAACACGGCAGTTGATCATCTGCCAGGGGAATATACAAATTCAAAAAAAACCTTTTAAAAAATTACATTTATCGTTGTTTTCGAAGATTTCACTATGGTTAACACTGTACCTAAAACTTATTTTAAAACTCGTATTTAATTTAAAAGTTAACAAGTAAAAACCATCGTGATTTGTGAATCAGTATTTCATTAGTAAATCTCTTCAATAGGTAAAATTTAATGTAAATTCCTAGGATACAGCTAAAACTTAATCTACAAACACGAAAAAATCTCTTTTTTACTGAAAAGTTTTTGACATATAGAAACATAGTTATGCATACCTGAATTTTCAAACGTCGCCTTTATTATTAAATACGTCATACATAAGCACAATTTAAATCACCAATACTCTAACTAATATCCTATATGTATAGAGAGTGAGAGAGACAACAATAGCGTAAATAGTAAGGATGATAGAGACAGCCCCTTCTCAGTTTGAAGTGAGAGCTAATTTTTATTAAATACACAAAATAATTGCCTATTTTAGGCAAAACTACATTATTATTAAGGAAGCATGTCTACATGCGTAAAAATAAAATACCATTTATAAATTTAGGCACCATCGTTTAAATCTTCCAAAGAAAAAGCCTCAAAACGCGTTAACTATTTTACGAAAGAGATCAACGCCATTTAACTTTAATAATAAGATTTAACCTTTATACATTACATTATTGACATATAATAAAATATAGCTTTATCTATTTATTGTGTCGACAACATATAGATTTATATTTAAAAAAAAGTAAATTTTGGAGCAACCTCCAAGATGGAGCTGTTCACAAAAGAAAAGAGTTATAACCAATAATCATCTATATATCTATAAATCCAAATAAAAAAAGCGAAAAATCCTTGATTAGCAGCTAACAGCAATACGATGTTTTTCGATGTATTTCTGTCTCGCTTCCGCAATCATCTGCGCTTTTCTCTCTTGGAAGCTCATTTGCCTTTCCTTGGCCGTCTTAGGGAAGACCCCCGTGGGGCACGGGGTCACATATTTCGGACTGGGGGCGGAAGTAGAAGGCTGGGGTTCTGGCCCCGGCTCTGGGGTATAGGGCGTTAGGCCTTCGAGGAAGTTTGTTATCGTCACGTCGACACTACGGGTTTTTGCTGTAATAAAGTGATGTATTAGCATTATTCAATAAATTATTATTTTCGTGAAACATAATTAATATTAATGAGAACGTATGATATGTATGACACAAATATATTAATATATGGGATGCATCCGATACCGATACTACATCGGCGATATTTTAAATGCCGATACAACGATACTTTTTAAATTTTGCGCTGTTAAAAAGTAATGTAAACGCACATCCTGTGTAATCTAGTTCGTTGCAAACGAGGCACGGACTACATTTGCCCGGGGAATCCCGCGTTTTATTCATTGTCTTTCTCACCCGCTTTGTCTCCGCGTATTCCATTTCACCGTAGTATGTTTTCGATACGAAATAAATTTTTTTAATAGAACAGGGGGCAAACGGGCAGGAGACTCACCTGATGTTAAGCGATACCGCCGCCCATAGGCAATCTCGATGACAGAGGGCTCGGAAGTGCAAATAAAATACAGAAATTTATCGATGTTAAAGTTAATTATTAACATTTATTTTATTTTAATTCAATTATTACTTTTAATTCTTTATTTTTATAAATTAACTTAGTGACTGTTAGTAGATTTAAAAAAATAAAAATTGTATCTGAACTTGATATATTTTATCAAGTTTATCGGGTATCGGCAAAAAATGCGTATCGATGCATGCCTAATACAAATAATATAAGAATTAACTAATCGATATGATTCATCATGTAAAATTCAATTTAAGTGTGTCAGAATATGCGAACTTACGATTGTAACACTATACAAATTTTGTAGCATGTTTTTGCAATAAATATTATTATCAAATGTAATAAACGGATTCAATCATAGCTTTTGCAAAACAGGTCTGAGGTCGTAAATTCGATTTCTGGCTGTGCACCAATGGATTTTCTTTCTATGTAACATTCATTTAAACGGTGAAGGAATCGAGAGGAATCCGACTTGCCTTACACTCAAAAAGTCGACGACGTAAACACTACTTGCCTATTCGATTGACAAATGATTATAAAACAGGTTTAAGCACATGAGGAGAACATTTTTACGGATGAAACGCAATAATAGTAAATTAATCGGTCTTAGTTTACTATAAACAAAAAAATTCTCACCAAGATCCCTCATAATATCCTGCAAGGGCACATTCGGCAGGACTTCCTTGACCTGCCTGGCCAACCGGGTCCGCTCGTTGACGGGGGCCGAGGGCTGAGCCCTGGAAGAGGCTCTCGCACGAGGCAGCACCAGGCGCCTTATATCCTCGCTGTTCAATTCTGTTGCTTCCACCTAGCACATTTTATTTGGAAGTTGTTCACAAATTTTATCAGGTATATTCCAACTTTGGCAACCATGCAAATTTCATCAAAATCAGTTAAGCAGTTTTTGACGACGACTCTACGCATTTGACTTGCGAACCGGTAGTAAATGAATTTAGAATTAATTTAACTTTTTTGACGTCCATATGTGTCCTTGTTTAAGTATCTGAATCCATTTATTTTGACTTTGACTTTGACAGTTTAATTTTTTATTTCCCTTTTCAGTGGACAAACATTGGGCAGTAGGTTTACTTCTTTAATTACTTTTATAATAACTCTAAGTTCTTATTATATTTGGTACCATTTTCTTTAAAGCATTTGAATTCTTTGTTTCTATTTAAGTAGATACCTTGACCCACCAACTCACACCAATTGCGACTGTAATTTTGAAACCAGGGGTGAGTTTATTTAAGCAAAGTCACATCATGTTTGAGAAATTTTAGTTTTAGTATAATAAATAACTAGAATAGCTTAGAACTGTATTTTATAAGCTACAACTCACCTGAAGTGTTTCAGCAATCGCTTGTCTAATCCGTTCTCCAAAAACTTGGTCATTATCTCCATTCCTCTCCAGGGGAGGTAAGGCTCTCACAGAGAACACAGAGTAAGGGGAACAAAGGAACCAGAGTAGATCCCGCCAGGGGAAACGACGACCTGCTTCTGAGTGACGGTGGACTGTTACTGTTGTGAATGGACGCTCTACACCTGGAAATTTTTTTTATACATTTGACTGAAATTGTACTTCGTCTTCCTTTATTTTTGGTTAGGATACATACATATAAACACCCTTTTTAATAAAAATAAAATCTTGCACTCATATACCTATGGTACTGGTTCTCGCTTTGGTCTCTTTCTGTCAAATAGTGTTTATGCCAGGATGGAAAGTGACAGCTAATTACTTTAGTTACAATTCTCATGAATGTGACTGAATAAGTGAGGGGTTCACCCCTTTTTAACCAATTATTCAATTCATCCAAATGTGGACGTGATTTCAATATTTGTAATAGGTCAAATATTTGTTTGCAAATCAATTACAATCTTTCTATAAGTCTATGTTTATGGTTTCAAACAGAAAAAGCTTGAAACAGTTGAACAGCCTTAACTATATGTATAACTAGACCCATCTTAATCATGTCAACTTTTTTTATAAAACCAACTTATATCAAATAATTCATGAGCAACAAAGAGTGAAAATCTCTTAGTTAATCATTTTTAATCTTCCTTTTTTTATCTCTTCATCATTGCAGAGATTGGCTTATTTTTATATTATAAATCTTTTTTTTTATTTATGGATATGTTAGAAGTGTAACTATCTCTGACAGTTGACAGCACTAATAATTAACTGGACAGCAGAAAACACTTTTGCAATCACAAAGTAATGCACATATATACACATAGTGAGTAAAATACTCACTGATAGCAATAGGTTGAACCATATTGGGCAATGGGAATGAACAATCTGTAAACTTGAGCAGTCCTTTGCCATTCGTAGGTCCACCTTCCGGCTGCAATAGCAATGGTTTATCAGGACTCTCAGCAAAATGTTGCCTAAAATTAAAATCATTTAGAACAAAATCCAAATATCAAATAATTACAAATTATTGCAATAAATTCAGAATCCACAAAAGGTATATTGTACATAGATAGTTAGCAGATAAAAACTAAATTTTTAATTCAAAGGCTACATAGCAAATACACTTACTTCCTAACAAATAAGGCAATGTTCTTTATACCAAGAGTTGAGGCAAAAAATGGTGGCACTTTCCATTTTCTTAACTGTAATCAGAAAACATTTTATTGTTTCATATATATTTACTTATATATAAGTTAACCTTGTAAATCATGAAGGTCAAAATTATCCTAATTAATTTGAAATTATATGGTAATGTTATAATGTTATAATATAATGTTAAATGTCTTTACTAACATATAAATAGATTTGTTTTCTGACAAGAATTTATAATACATATATAGAAATTAAATTAATAACCAAACATGTTTATGGATTTTTATAGGTCTTATTAAGGAGAAATGAAGAATGGCATAGTAACCAAAATATAATTACTTATTATAATTTTATTATTTATTAAGATTAGTTGTTTTTAACATTGATAAGCAATACATCAAATTGATTATTATAACAACATTTCAAAATACCTAATATCTAATCTAGAAATACCAAAATTTACCACACAAATATATTTTATTTTTACATCTATGAAGGCCTTCTAGTTAACACTGCAATACTTACAGTTATACTTCCAAGAGCTCGGCTAGCCGCTAGAGAATCCAAACAGGACACATAGTTAGCTACAAACACACTGCACTTTGGATCTTTGTTACCTTTTTCCTTTATGTAAACTCCTGGAAATTATGAGTTATAACATTTAAAGAAGATAATAGATATAACTACTGGGACTGGCCCCATAAGTTTAAGATATCTGATATTAAGTTAACACTCTAGTTAATATAGGAAGCTGCATATTAAAATAATTAGGATAACATTTGCAAATATATTTTCCTCATGACTAACTTTTCAAGAAGCCTTTTATAACATTTGAATATAATAAATATAATTATCTTACCAAAAGTCAAACATGCCAGTGTTGATATCAATTGCCTAGCAGCAAATTTGTCTGGCAAAATAAATGAAGCAATCCATAATATACAAGCTAATACTATTCTTAATGCCATTAATATCAATCCAAATGGCAGATATAACAGAAATTGAATGGGATTGTCCCCACAAAATCTGAAAGGTTAAATAAGTTCATGAATACCACTTTCCCTTGAAAATATTGAGAATCGAGCATATTTTATCACCTTTCATCGTTGATGAGTTTGTCTGCCGTTAGTGCCATATTTTGTTCCGTTCTTTACTACAACTACGATCGCTAATATTTACAATAAAACTTTATTAATATCGATAATATGAAAGAACATTAAAATTTAAGAGTTTTCTTATCTTATTTTGATTGTATTACTACTTCGTCCTTTTTCGATGCACTTGATTTAATAATTTTGACAATTTACAATGACATGACACATCTTTTATTCCACAGATTTTGCGCTTATACATTTTTATCACGTGGATAGTCAGGTAGTGAAAACCTCGGGTTTTCTGTTTATTGGATCTCACTATCCCTTGGTCCTAAAGTATCTTGGATAAGTAATTTAATTACAAAGGCTTAAAATAATAATGGTAACGAAAATAACTCCGTATTCTAAAAACCCGTACTATAATGAACAGGACAGACTGATTTAAAAAATCTAAAAGCTTCTTAATTAATAACAACGAATGATTAGTTCGTCATTAGTAATTATTCAACAGTGCCGTATGAGTGAAGTCAGCATTATTTTATAAAAAAATCGAATCCAACATTGATTTCAACATAATTCCAAATGTACCTACATGTGTTAGATAGATGTTATCAATACAACATTAACGAAACTAACACAACGTTTAAGTAAATATTATACTTTTAGTGAATAAGACAAAATAAATATTTGTCATGACAGTGATTGACAATATAATATGTAATATGAAAACTTAATTAAAGTATATGTATACATGTATTTCTATTTAATAAAATAAATGTACTATTCTGTAACTTCCGTAGTCTGTGTCCCTTATCCTTAATGTCGGGTTGTCTGTGGTGCGTGGTGGAGACTGGAGTTAAGCGAGAGAAAGGTGTTGATAATAAAAACAAAAACCTAAAATTGAGAGACCTTAGCCTTGATCGATAAAGAATCTAAAGAAGCAACATAAAGGTAACGACTTTAATTCAATTTACTAATTATGTCTGTAGGTATGATAAAAATTATGTAGAAACAAAGAAAAAGGGTAGCAATTACGTTTAAGAAAACTGTGTTGTTGACCTTAGAATTATTTATATAATTGAATAGTAACTGTTATTCTAGATTGTGCCAATGGATGCTATTGTTTCAACACCGGAGGAAACGGCTTCAGATTTAGAAGAGAATATTAAGGTAACCAGAAATCCTACCAATAGTGGAAACAATGAAAGTTTTACTTCACGGTCAACTTCTACTACGGACATACACCAACTTGAGGAGAAAATGAGACGCAAGTTGCAGTTTTTCTTTATGAATCCGATCGAGAAATGGCGAGCAAAGCGTAAATTTCCGTACAAATTCGTTGTGCAAGTGATTAAAATAGTATTGGTAACACTCCAACTTTGCTTGTTTGCCCATAACAGATACAATCATGTAAATTACACCTGGGATAATCGTATAAGTTTTTCTCATTTGTTTTTACTTGGATGGGACTCTACTCGCGAAATTAATGCCTATCCTCCTGGCGCAGGGCCTTTAGCTGTATACAAACTTGATGAGTTTTACAATACCCTTGATTTTGCTTATAGTGGCTATACAAATATATCCAATGCCATTGGCCCATATTCATATGACAATGAAGATAACAATATGACAGAACCTGTTTTTTGCCAATACAATTACAAAAAAGGTATAATCAATGGATATAATGAAAGCTATGAATTTAATTCAGAGATTGTTAAAAGTTGTATTAATTTTACAAACAGTGAGGGGCAGCTATTTACTTCTAAACAATATTTGAATGATACAGGGTTAAACATAAACTTTGCAGCATTAGTGAGAGCAGAACTTATGTTTTCTTTGAAGACTATAAATTTAAGAGCAGCTGGGCCAATTACACCACCTGATTGTTATCGTTTTGATATTGCCATAATATTTGACAATGAAGATCATGATGGTCAAATGTCCTTAACCCTGGAAGCTGAACCTTACAAACTTGCCTGCAAAGGTGATCAAGCTTATATTACTGATAACCAAATTGACCAAGTTTTGAGAAGCATTTTGAATATATTTGTGATAATTATTTGTAGTGTATCACTTATGTTGTGCAGTAGAGCTATTTATCGTGCACAACTATTGAGAAAATTGACCAACCAATTCTTTATTAAAACATATGATCGACCCTTAAGTTTGGATGGCAGATTAGAATTTCTAAATATGTGGTACATAATGATTATTGTTAATGATATCTTAATCATTATGGGATCTGCTATCAAAGAACGAATCGAACGAAATCAATTTACAAATGATCAGTGGAATGTTTGCTCCTTGTTTTTGGGAACAGGGAACTTATTAGTATGGTTTGGAGTACTTCGATATCTAGGATTCTTTAAAACATATAATGTTGTTATACTAACATTGAAAAAGGCTGCTCCGAAAATCTTTAGATTTTCATTTTGTGCTCTTCTTTTATATGCAGGCTTCATGTTCTGTGGATGGCTTATACTTGGTCCGTACCATATGAAATTCAGATCACTTGCTACCACATCTGAATGTCTTTTTTCATTAATAAATGGAGATGACATGTTTGCAACTTTCTCAATCATGTCCAAGAAATCACCAATGTTATGGTGGTTCAGTAGGGTTTACTTGTACTCATTTATTAGTTTGTACATTTATGTTGTACTCAGTTTATTTATTTCGGTTATCATGGATGCATATGATACAATTAAACAATATTATAAAGAAGGCTTTCCAAAGAGTGATTTGCAGCAATTTATTGGTGAAGCAAGCATTAATGAAGTGTCTTCAGGCTTATACAGAACTCAGAGTTCAACATCTTTAAATGCATTCATGAATTCCTTGTTTTGTTGCAATGTGTATCGAAGTGCTTATTCAAAAATAGGCGGTAGTTCCACCTTTAATATGTTATAGGCTCAAATGTTTAAAATTAGTTTAAATTGTTTGTAGCTGTATTGTAAATATGTACTGTAATGTATATTAGATGTTCTTTGAGTTACCAAAGTTGTACAACCACTGATAAAAGGTGGCTTTATAATATTATTATGATAATAATTAATTTAATTAAATTTTTTATACTAGAAATTAATTAATCATAATCAAATACGAAATATAATTATTATAAGGTAATACCTGAATACAGGCATTGTATTTAGGTATTCTGTCCATTATACCGTGATATAATAAAGCATGTTCATATCAACAGTGATTTTATTGTTTTTATATACCTATAACAGAATGTGTTTTTAATAAATGTTCATAAGCAGCAATATAAATAAAATAAATTTTGTTTTGATTATTGTTAATCTAGATGTGTTATTTAAAAAAAATATTTTTAATTGTTCTAAATATGAAATATTATGAGTTTAAATATTACATAGAAGTTGATATTTGCATTATGCTGTATGATGTCATAGGAGATAACGACATCAAAATGATTGAAACAATGCAAATATGCCATCCAATCCTACATTTCAAATAATTTTTTTAGTTGTGAAAAAACTTGTTTTTAAAATCAGCTATAGATGAATGAGATACCAGTTCTATATATAAGCAATCTTCTCCAAGTTACCTACGAAATTTGCTTTTATCTGTGATAACCATCACATATACGAAATTAAAACAAACCAACCAACCTTTTTAGAAATAAAACATTGTCGGTTTTATTTCAAAAAACATATAAAATATTTTCCAGCTATGAACAGTTTTTATTGGAAAATTAATTTTTTGTACTATTTGTATTTCCCACTGCTTAAAGCCTTGAACCACAAATATTTCAAACTTATAAGTAGCTAAATCTGTACCGCCATTCTCAAGTTTTAGTGAGACAAGCGAACAATGTTCTATACATGTAAAATGAATTGCTGTTTTCCAATGTTAACTGAGAGCCAATATCATCAATGACTTGAATCAAGTCACTTGATATTTCTCAAAGCTCAATGTAAATATGAGTTGTTTCTCCGGGCATTGAACCATGTGCTCTCTTCTATAGGTATTCAGAATGTTTTAATAAGCAAATCGGTAACCCATATAAGCTACGAAGCAGATAAATAAGAATTAATAAAATCGTAGTTATGCCTGTTTTCCGTAAACAAACTCGTTAGAGTTAATTTATGATTATTATGGAAATATATTAATGTAAAACATTACTTCTCTATCTCTTTTATTAATGTTACTTAGATATTGTGTATGATAATAATTGAAACGCCTTCAGGAATTTTATCCCAATGTTTTTTCAAATACTTGTCCGTAAAACCAAGTCGGTGTTAAAACCGGTGGCAAAACCAAACAGCTAGCAAGAGTGACCTACTTGTGTCAGAACAAAAACTAAATCAAATCGTTATATCGAAAGAACACATCTATATCTTCACAGCGTAAACATAATTTGACAGAAAGTTCTAAACTTGCTTAAAAGTTAATATATACTTAGTCTGGCCATAAATACTGATACAACTAAAAATAAACAAAATATTACATTTGAATTTGGAATGTGTCATTTTTATATAATTGTCCATTATGTTTTCTCATTTTGGCGCCAAAACTTTGTATAATACATATTTTGCGATATTAAAATGCAGTGGGGTGATGAAGAGAACCGAATCGCTGTGATTGCATTACACAAAGTACGTATGGAGCCAAATGCAAATTTTAAAACTCTCCATACGCTTGGTATTAGAAAAATATTTGTGTACCGAGCTATTAATAGGTACAATGAGACCTCCTCTGCTTGTGACAGAAAAATATCTGGCCGTCCACGTAATGTTCGTACGAAAAAAATGGTCAAAGCAGTAAGGGAAAGAATTAAGCAAAAGATTTTATATCGGGAGATGAAGTAAGCACCTAGGACCATGTCGCGTATTTAAAAAGATGACTTAGACTTTCAGCCTATAAGAGAGGTACTGGTAATTTCTCAACTGATAATTTAAAAAAGATTAGGGTGATAAAATCGAAAAAAAATCTGAAGCGGTATGCAAAGGTAGGTCACAGAAAAATTTTGTTTACGGACGAGAATTTTTTTACAATCAAGCAACATTTTAACAAACAAAATCACCGTATTTATTCTCAAAGCTCTAAGGAAGCTTCCCAATTACTAGACAGAGTGCAACGTGGGCACTATCAGACTTCAGTGATGGTTTGGTGGGGTATTAGCTGTGAAGGAGGGGCTGAGCCATACTTTTGTGAAAAAGGTAGCAAATCTTCGGCACAAGTGTATCAAGATACCATCCTTGAGAAGGTAGTGAAGCCAACTAACACCATTCTCAATAACAAAGAATGATCCTTCCAGCAAGACTCGGCACTGGGTCATATAGCTCGGTCTACGCAGTCTTGGTTGGAAATGAACGTTTCGGACTTCATCAGCGCTGAAGACTTGCCGTCGTCTAGTCCCGATCTTAATCCGCTAGATTATGATTTATGGTCAGTTTTAGAGAGTATGGCTTGCTCTAAACGGCATAATAATTTGGAGGCCCTAAAACAATCCGTACGATTGGCAGTGAGGAATTTTCCCATGGAAAAAGTGCGTGCTTCTATTGATAACTGGCCTCAAAGTTTAAGGACTGTATCGCAGCCAATGGAGACCACTTCGAATAAGCTTTTTATAATAAAAATTGTTTTTTATGTATGTATTAAACTAACACACTGTAAAAGTAATAATTGTTATTTGCAACAGAAAAAAAAATATTTTTCTTTGTTTCAGTATTTATGGCAAGACTAGGTATTGATTTTTATGAATAAGAGGGTATGCCATATTCACGTACATCGAGGTCTGGGCAAGATTTTGTTTTTTATATAGGTATGTATTTATTTACTATCGCGCGTTGGGTGCGATAGAAAAAAGTATTATCGGAATTCAATTACACGACAAAGTTAAAAGTGAATGTAGGTGTATGTAATGTAATGTAATTCGCATTTTAACAAAAATAATTGATACTAAGCAACATGCCCTACAACTTAAATGGTGATGGGCCGGGCACGAATAATAAAATATAGCAGACCAATAGAGTGATGCGCCGACGGGATCGAAAGGGAAACTGCAACAAATTGGGCGACCATGTTGCCATAGTCATAGACAAAATAAAATAAGGTGGAAAACTTCACTTACAGGGGTTATCACAGAGGAAGTTGGAATTTTTTTTATTTATATCTATTTTAGTTAAATGTATGTTCTTCAAATTTAAGAGCCGGGTTCTTGTCTGTGGATTAATTGACACTCAGTGCGGTTCTGCATTAGTGTCTTGATCTGCTGGTATGTCACGACCTGACCTTTTTTCTTGATCTGTTCTATGAGGCTTATTACACTATGCGATATTCAGACTGTCTGAGTAAGACTGTCTTAAAATCTAATTAGCAAGCTCGCTATTACACTGGATTGAATACCGCATGCTAACTCATTTTTACTCATTTGCAAAGCGTACGTAGTCGGTGACGGATGTCGCCATGTGACTTAAGAAACTACCTTAGAGTAGGAGTTGCCGAGTTTGAATGACTACTAAAATGTTATATTAGTAATTTATATTATTATATGTAATTTAATAGATACTCCATAGTCCATACATTCAATATGGCAATAAAAATGACATGTCTCGGTACAAATCAAGAACAGAACCAGGCTGGCATACTTTAGTATGTTGTCATTAGAGAATCGCAGAAAATTTATTATTTATTTATTTATTTATTTATCCTTTA
The DNA here is from genome assembly GCF_905147795.1 of Pieris rapae. Taxonomy (NCBI): domain Eukaryota; kingdom Metazoa; phylum Arthropoda; class Insecta; order Lepidoptera; family Pieridae; genus Pieris; species Pieris rapae. Next base: position 10,165,819 of record NC_059512.1, on the reverse strand, counting down.
TTGCCTTATACAAAAACACACATAACAAAAATAAAAAATAAAAAAAAACAGTAACAAAAGATATAAGGCAAAGGGCGGCCTTATCGCTTACAAGCGATTTCTTCCAGGCAACCCTAATGAGAAACACAACGTTAAAGAAAAACCATCAGAGGGTAGAGTACAAAAAAAATCAATTAACAAAAGCAACAAAAAAACTTAAACTTAAAACATGCATTTATTTAAATTTATTGACACATCGTTTGCACCTAAGATATTCTATAATAAGATTGATTGTCCGAACCTTCTTTCTAAATTTAAGATTCATGTTTGTTTTTACCAATGTATCAGTGTGTCGAGCGTTGGCTAACTTTATCTATAAAAAATAAAAAACATTCCAAAGTACTTTTTTTTCTTGCGAACACGCCATGGTGCACGCGGCCACAGAAAACAAACATGTACGAACGTCTTTGCTCTGCGACTGCCGCGCGCTTACTGAATGGTTTAGCATGCTAAGTCTTATTACACTACACGATATTCAGCAAGTAAGCCAGTAAGCACCGCCGAACCCATTCGGTCGGTCTAATTAGACAGGCTAACTGGCTAACTCTTATTACATTAGGCTGAATCTTAGTAAGACTGTCTGAATATCGCGTGGTGTAATAAGCTCTTAAGTAAGCTATTCTCTATATATATACTATAAATTCTACATAGACGAGCTACTATTCATCATCATCAGGCAATTTGTGGCCGAAAAGCTAAGCATCACGGGAGTTTCAAACAGTGACGGATTAGGCACGTAGCAAATGCTACGGGCCCCGCGGATTTAGGGAACCCGCGCTCCAACGTACCCGTTATCGAAAATATTAATTCACATAGCAACGTACTATGTCTTGCCTCACTTACACTTGAAAATGTAAAACTATTTGTCACGTTAAATCGTAAAAATAAGTAGGTACCTACTTTACAAACTTTTTACCGAAATGTTCTAAAGTTTAATGACAATCAATATATTTAGACTAGCATCTATACCACATCTACCTTTTAAGCAGCCAGATTTTTTTTTTTTTTATAAGAATATCTTAATCATCTCACTGTGTGGAATATTTGCCTAAGTCTAATTGAAAGTGTTATCTGTATTTACCGACATTAAATACAAAAATATGTTTTATTTAAAATCTATATAAAAATTTGAGAAGGGCCCCTTGATAGAATTTGCTACAGGCCCCGCGTTGGCTTAATCCGGCACTGGTTTCAAATCTTCCTTTTTCTAAAACCGCACTCTACTTACATAAAATTGCCGCGACGTCACCACAAAACTAGGCGACACCTACTCTGCAAATATCCTCATGATATTTATGGGAGAGTCGGAGCCTTCGGCGTTATTTTACTTTAGTACATATCACTAATGAGTGTGAGATATAATAAGACAAAATATAATAATTGTGTAACAATTTTATTAAATGCATCATCAATTTGCACACGAACATTACAAATACTTAATTTATTGAATATGTTCTTAACAAGTGTACATATTATACATCTATAAAATAACACTCATTTTAACTTACATATTTAGAATTAAATTAAAAACAGCCAAAATTTCATACAATTTCCCAATAAATATGGCATTTTATTTATAAAATAAACTATACAATATGGCAATGTTAATTGTAAATAAAATTAGTAAATAAAATATAATTTTTACTACTATACATTATTTACAATGATTGTATTTTACATTTAATTTATATACTTTTAACAAAAATAAATAAATTCATAATATCATAACTTGTGTGAATGAAACATAGGATATTTCTTGTCATGTATCGTTCATCCCCTTTATGTATCGCTATGTATTCTAGCATTTATTCATTCACATGCGTTTTAAAATAAATTTATTCAACAAATATATAAAATTAGCTGCCCTAAAATACATTATCATAATCTAACTACTAAAGAAAATGTTCTAAATTCGTTAATTCCATGATAATTTTAGCCAGTCCGTAATTAAATTAAATAGATTTTAAACTAATTTTCTCAGGACTTAGAGCTAATGTGTCGACGAAATCGAAACCAGGGGATCTTTGGTGGGGAAATAAAGCACTTCTATGTTACCAGAGACAACTAGACTACAAAATATAAAACATTTCAGTCTCTAAAAAAGCTTATTTCTTTTCCTCAGTGTGAACCGTTTGCGGCTCCGCCCCCAACATTAACTGAATTTCGTCGACACTCTTGCCCTTCGTTTCGGGAATTATGAAGAATATGAAGACAAAACCGACAACCATGATTCCAGCGAACAACCAAAACACTTGACCGGAGCCAATCGAGTTATTCAAGGAGTTGAAAGTGCTGGTCACCGTGAAACTGAGCAACCAATTCAAGGTACCCGCCGTCGAACCGACGAAAGACTTGATATCGATCAGACACAACTCTCCGGCCATCATCCATGGGATGGGACCGAATCCTACCGAGAAGGCGATAATGAACAGCGACAATGACACTAATGGCAACCAAGACATGGCCGTCACTATTGAAGAGTCCGCGCCGTGCGTGTCCTGCAGGAAGAAGTAGACGCCCAAAGCCGTGGAACATATGCACATCACCAGAGCGGAGAACAAAAGGAGAATACGTCTTCCCAATTTATCGACAACGACACTTGAAGCGAACGTCGCAACGACCTGAATGACGCCGATAATGATGGTGGCGATGGCCGGTTCGATAGCTGCGCCGGCGCTTTTGAATATCTTCGACGTGTTGAAGATCACAGCGTTAATACCAGACAGCTGTTGGAACAACATCAGCGCGTAGCAAATCATAACAGCTTTCAAAGCGGTCTTCTTTGTAATCGCGGACCCGAATGAAATCGGATTATTCTTCGACTCTTCGGCTTTAGTCTGGAGACTCGTCAATTCACCGTCCACATCGTAATTCCTCCCTCGGAGTCTTATCAACGAGTCTCTCGCGTCGTCGTGTCTGCCTTTGACGACCAAGAAGTTCGGACTCTCAGGCATAAAGAAGAACGTAACGGCGAAGATAATTGGTATCAAAGTGCAGAGGATGTTAAACACGAAGACGCTAGTGTAGCTACCGACAGCGTACGCGAACAGTATACCGACTGTTACCATCAACTGGAAGAAGCTTCCCAAAGTTCCTCGTATAGAATCCTGGGCTATTTCACTCGTGTACGCAGGTGCTGTGACGCAAAATGCTCCACCAGCAATACCGGTTATAAATCTTCCAGTCATAAGCATTCCAACGTTAGAAGCAAAAGTTATCAGGAGCCATCCGATCGTGAATGGTATTGTGAGGAATAACATGGTCTTCTTTCTGCCGAGTATGTCCATTATGAGACCAATTGGGAAACATACTGCCGCCGCTCCTAAATTTATTAAAGATGAAACCCAATCTCCCTGGGATTCCGATACTGAGAAGTTATAGTCTGTGCTGTTATCTTGAGTTATCTTCAATACGACTGGTGATGACCACCCCAGCATAGAACCTGCGGCCAAGGCTCCAAGGGTAGCTGAAAAGAAATACGTATTTTTAACTTTAATTATCTATACTATTTTGTAAACTTCACTCAGTCCATACTTGTGTTGTATTAAAATCCATAATAGAACCAGAGGCTAAATTATGTTAAATAAATCAAGCAACAACTATGATACTTAATTTATTAATATATAACTAAAAAAAACATATTGGGTTTTACAATACTCAATGTAAAAAAAGTTAGCTAGACATCTTTATTAAATAACTCTTTTAAATCCTAGATAAGCAATAATGAAGAGATGGAGAAATACATAATAATACCCATTCATTGATTGTTCTGTCTTCATAATTAGCATCTTTAGAATTTTAAACAAGGCCGCATAAAGATGTCAAATGACTAATTATTACTAGAGAATGGCTATTATTTTACTTATGAATATTGTTATAAATGCAATTATTTTTATTTTAATCATAGTCTGCTTTAAAAAAAGGACATTCAATTAAATGTATATTATATTATCAACCATATGTTTAATTGATAAGATTATACTGTTTACATTTAGTAATTTATATGATAAATGAGATGCCTACATTTCAACCACAGTAGATCTATGTAGCAAAACTTTATTTTAGACTTTTTAAATGTGTAAGAGTAAATTCATTAAAATTATTATACACAGGCTTAAAAACAAAAAACAAACCAAGCTATATCAGTTAGCATTTAATGATATATTATAAATACCTGATAGTGCAGCAATGTATTGTGGTAATTTGCGACCAGTGTCACTATTTGGTTCCACCAGCACCGCCTGAGAAACTCCAACCTCAGCCATTCTACCGTTGTTGCCCTCTGCCTGCTGAAATTTTTTATTGTTATAAATAAACAGTTTACAGGCATCAGGATTTATAAAATATATATGATAAGTAAAATATAATAAATAAATATAGACATAAAATAAATAATATAGTATGACAACAGAAACTAAAGTGAAGTATTCCCTTTTAATATCATATTTTTCATGGTTGTTACAGCTTTAGCTTTCCATGGAATAATATATTTCCATTCAAATTGCTTTTATTTTATTTAGGAAGGATTCTGGAGTCACAGGAGTTTATAGTTTACCTATCAGTACTTAAATCAGTAAAAAAAGTCAATACTCATTGAAATAATATATGGGTTGGGTTAACAAAGGGTAAGTAGTTGTATCTATGTGGAACCAGAATGAAAACTGCTAAAAAAGCAATTGCTGAAAAGTGTTTTACAAATTTTAGAAGTTACATTATCTTATAGCTGTAATATAATATATTCTTAAATTTATTTAATACAATATATTTACACCTAAACTACTACGTAGTACGTATATGGGGCCTAATTATAGTCTACAAACAATATTTATTTTTCTGCTTTTTGATAATTTAACGAGTAAAAAGAATACCTCATCATATCGAGGTCCTGGTAAAGCAGGCAACAATGGTTCAGATTCCGAAGCATCTCTTGAATTCGACCACATTTTTCACAGTTAATTTTTAACGTTGCAAGAACCAGATGCCACGAAGCAGAACAAAACGTTTATGCGGGTGAAAGGTGTTTGAAAAACAATGATACTTCATTGTCTTGCGAAGTATTATAGAGGTTGGCGGCACAATTATAAAAAACAATTAACAAATTCCAAAAACAAAACAAGAATTTAAGAAATAACAAAGTACAAACGCAAATTGCTTGACTTTTGACAGACGCCAAATTTTTTATTTGACATATGAGCTATATCTGTCAGAAATACAATTTCGGACAATATTACCACAGATGTTCCTATATTCGTATATTACTGGATTGATCAAGTTAACAAAAACGCCACATAACATTTTTAATGAACATAATATATGTAGACAGCTCTTTACTTCTCCTGATCAATATTCGAAAATATAAACGCCTAATGTAAGTATGTGAGCATATAATACTACTTCTAAAAATTACATAAGTTTGTTAAAAATGTAGGCGCCAACAGATTACTAATCATCAAATGGAAGTATAACGCTTAGTGAATTAGTGTATCTTTAAGAGACAGACATTTTGAATGATTTTAGGTTTCATTAGAAAATTCGATATATTTAAAAAAATGTTTCGGGTACAGGGAAAATAAATCAGATACATATTTCTTCTACGTATAGGTACGTATACGATAGGTAGGTACCATAAAACGCAAAATATATAATATACCACATGGTTATATACGATATTTGCGTTGCATCAATAATTGAACGGGCCTTGAATGATAATTATCTTATTTTGCATCTGTGCACTTGACCGTACTTGAACATGCCGCGATTTTTCCTGGCCTTGACTTTGACCAACCACTGTATCGTGTTACGTCATGAAGGATTTTGAATAGAACCCGAGTTACCCGAGTGTGCACCCCCTCACATAAAAACATGTTAACAACGAATTTATGTTTGCTATAGAAAATCTTTAGTGCATTTATTTAGAGCTAAGACTTTAGTACTTAACACGATAATAAGTAGGTCCGCTACTGCAACTTAACTTTTTAGCTTTACATTTAATTCTAAAATTTTCCGCCAACACACTAAAGCTAGTAAAATATTTTAATTTACTTTTAATTGATTACGACTAGTTTTACACTGTTTGACACATCCCTTTCAAACAGTATTATTTTTTAAACATACCGATACTTTCTCAAACAAGAGTCTACACACGATGTCGACAGTACCGTATAGTTTGCTTTTAAAACAAACAATGTTTTGGTTCGCCATAATCGGTTGAGTAAAAAGTATTGTAGCAAATAAATGTCTACTTGTTTCATTGATACGTGTTTTTTTAAATACGTAGATGCGTACAACTATTTTTTGCCGGTAATCGGATTTCAGACATCCAGATTATACGCCATAAGCATTTCGTGGTACATAGATTGCAATTATTTACTTTTAAATAATTCTTCGGTGAGAAGTCATAAAATATGCGTGCGATGTTGCTTTTATCGCAGTTTTAGGTACTAAAATAGCGTGGCAGAGTTAATTGGCGAATCTCAGTGCGCACGTACCATTCTACTACAAATGGTCTAAAAATCGTAAACAATTTAATATTATAAGATGGCTGTCATATCATTATATTGTTACGTTATTATCTTCGGCAGGTGCTTAAATGAGAAATAAATTGATTAGTTTATATGTTTTTGTTATTTTCCTATAACAAATTAAAGAAAACGTTTCGTTTGTTTATTGTGTTATTTAAATGCTTACAAAAAAATACCAAAATGCCTGCATTTTTGTTTGCTTGTAGTTTAGAATGAACAGTTGCGAAAACCACGCAACCAAATAAATGTACATTTGGTTAGGGATTTAAAATCTACATTACCTACTTTATATTATTTTATCTAGTATATAGATCTTTGTTTTTTATATCTGGATATAAAGAAAACAAGTCGACTAAGCATTTATGACGCTATTTGTCCTGGAAGAGCACGTCAGTTCGCTCTGATTAAAATGTAAATGAGAAAATAATGCAAAGGAGATAATTTTAACTGTATGTTTCCTTGTGCCTTATAAAAATCTAGAGATTTTCATACAAATTGCCCTTGATCATTCCCGCATTTTCCGCGTGCACCTATGTGCTCCGGTTTGGGCTTAATAAAATCATCTTCAACGGTATTTTCTGTAATTGTCATTATAGGAGAGTCATTTCATAGTTTTGAAATAAATTTTCTGAATAAATATTATGTTGCAATGTTTTTAAATATTTTTTTACTTTAGACCACCCAATGAAGACAATAATTTTATCGGCAAGATAAGACTAAGATAATATTAATATGTATCATACCTACGAGAAATAAAAATGAGATAATATGTAGATATTACAGATTATTTCATTTTACTGTACCATAAAAGATGATTTTTTCCTTCATCCTTATTCTAGTTCATTACTTAGAAACTGAAATGAAGGTTTCATGAGATCGCGCGGGTTTTATCATAAACACTGTTAACATTTTGCATTATTATATTTTGAAAAACATTTACATGTAAAAAAAACTTTAATTTGGCACAGGTGTATTTTTAGTTAGTGTGACTATCTGTCATTGTTTAACATTGATGAACATGAAGATGATTTTATAACATTGACAATCGCTCATCACAGACTATCAAAGTAGTAATGTAAAGAATAAAGTTAAAATATATTTACCAAATTCACACGCACTGGCATCGAATGCATTGTGGTAGAGGCCATGCTTGTCGTGATATTTGTAAATAAGTTAGCCGTAAGCACACCTGTGGCAAATGCTGGAGATAAAGGAAAAAGAGCGAACCCTACACTATTACTTGAACCGAACATTTTCACTTCACTATAATATTAATATTTGAGCGACACAATGTTTTATAATTTTGCTATTAAATAAGTATGTTTATTTAAGTAACAACTTCGCATTTCGCAATAAGATCACAGCTTGTTTGTTAAGACCACACTGTTTTCAAGTGCAACTGTCAAAAATGAGAGAAATCTCAAATGATAAATTTATCAATGATAAAGTACAGATTATGAAACAATACAAAGGTCGTGAAATTTACTTTCTATTACCGTGGAATAAGTATAAAATATTCTGTTTTTCTTATTATGTGTTTCAACTGTAACTATTCATGTATTTAAAATAGTGGATTTTTTTTCGTTTTCCTATCTATTGAAAGGAACGTTTTTAGCAATAAGATCGCTTATTCACATCTATTGTTTTCTGGTATTATTTTGTGATACCTACTTATTCCTTGTGATGGAAATAATATGTATATTTTTTCAATACTTTGCAATTCTAAATAGTGCCGCTACAATCTTAGCAGTCTTGGCCTAAGATTTCATACTGAAATTGATTTCTTTACATCACACACGCAGACTTTTTGAGTGTAACGCAAGGCGAATAGAAAAGTCCATTAATGCATAGCCGGATTCGAACCTAAGACTTCGTGGGAGTCACACACTGCTCAAATCTTAAGTTATAGATTATCTGTGTATAGATTTATTACTATAATTACTATTAATTATCAGTGACGTTTTACGAATAAGTATTTATTTGATATGATATAACACACACTATCTTGAGTTAATCTTAGTAAAAATCGATCGCACTCGAAAAATTTAGTAAAATAATATTTCACGTTAAACTGACGGCAGTTATAATTGAGCGGTGTATGCGTTTATGAGATATCTTAACAGTCTTTAGTAATGCAATTTCCATATATGGCTACATCTGTAGCAAGGAAAAAATGTTCTTTACAGTATAAAAAAGTATTTGATTGCTATAGTTACAATTATTATTGGCTCAATTTTAAATTATTGTGCAGAATGTACAAGACTTCGATAAAAATATATTGCTACGTCCGATAATGTCATTTGGGATTTTAAACAAAGTGGAATAGATTAAAGGACGAGGAACGTGTTACTTGTTCTATTTTTATGACCTAACAATATTGTTAGATGTATAACTAGGTAGCGTAGTTCCGGCCAGCCTTGAGAAAAAATATTACCCTTTCAAATGTTTCTTTTAATTTTTAAATTTTAAAAAGCAAATAACCTTAGAGTTGAATTACTAAAACTCATAAATAGTCAGAATATTATCTATAATATTTTTTAAACAAATAAACCTATCCCAAACTAAAAATTGATAAGGATTGGAAAAGTCACTTGTTTTAAATGATAACTCCCTTTAATAGCTATATTGGAACGAAAGTACTATCATAAAGCTATTAAGCAGTATAGAAAGCAAAGAAAAAACAATAAAAATATTTTAATTGAGTAAACAATAAACGATAAAATTTAATTATAAAACTGACGATTTTCTGTCTATATACATTTAGCGATTAAAATATGTTATATTTTAGATTTATATATGTCTGTCTGGAGTTCTATAATCCTAACAAGGCATGGATTTTTTATAAGTATAATACGGGGGCAAACGAGCTTGATGGACGCCCAAAAAGGCCAGTCTTCGCCGTTCATAGACACCCATTTTCAGTGGGTGCGTTGCCGGAATTTTTAATTGGAGTAGACAACTTATGTAAAAGTGTTTTGAATAGTGAAGCCAATCGCTTTTTATAGCTTTATTGTAACTGTGAAAATTGTTTTTGTAAAAGTGAAATAACCACTACAGGGAATTCAGATAAAGATAAACAAATTAAACAATAAATTAGGGAATGGATAAGATGGAAACCATCTACAAGAAACACAGTGGAGGCATGGTCGCTTATCCATTATATCTCCATGACTTTAGCTTTTACAAATAGGCAAAATCTAAGAAGTATTATTACGATTAGTAGATATATAATTATGAAGAACCTGTTAACTTGTCTTCAATGCTTATGTACGAAATAACTTACACACAACGGTACAACCCACTCGGACAGTTAAGGTAGATATGTATCGAATACCGCATTTACAATTACATAGAGAGTGTTTCAGGGGATATGTTCTGACTACCTGCAGCTGAGTTTCATTATCACACGTCAGTCGTTCCACAACTGAGCGTTTCTCAGCAGTCTTAAAGCAGTTTATGCGCACCTTAGTGGTGGTGCGTATGTGTAATCTGTAGTATTTGTATAATTCAAGAAAGAGCGTACTAATTGTTAAATGCACGTGCGAGCTTTCTGGCAATGTGAGTGTCCATGGGCGGCGGAATACCTTAACATCAGATTTCTCCTTCAGAGGCCCTTTCATCTTTTAAGACAATCTTAAAAATTAAATCTTCACGAGCGAACAAACCTTTATTCACTAACAATTTTAAACAACATCTCAACCTGTCCTATGTTGAAGCGGAAAGTATTATTATTGTGCAACAGTAGTTTAATTATAAAATGTAAGTGTTATCTAGAAATCATTACGTTAATATGTCAAATTGAAGAAACTAGCACGACACAGACACTAGGGTAGGGGCTGGTGCACTTTCTTATTAACTAAATATCCTTTTTTACTATGTATAATAATGTATTTCCTTTTGTCTTTTGTTTCAGACTTCAGAGCATAAAACTAAAGTAGCTCCAATGTTTTCACAAACAGCATAGTTTTACCACGTTTAAATATCCTAAATCAATTCGTTACACATATTATTCTACAAAGTCTAATTTTATGTAAATGTTCTAGCGTCTTGGAATGTTTTATATTTGCAAATAATACAATGTTAAAGTAATTTAAATTTCACAGTTGTTACATTTATGGCGTATAACGTGAGTGGTTTTTCTTTTGCTCCCTCGCTACTAAATATGCGTTAAGTTATTTTTTTCAATCAATATATAATGATAAAAAAAACGCTTTGTTTATCACTTATTCGTTCTAAAGACAATGGTTTTATAGAAGTATTTTTTTTCTTTTTCTTTCGTTATATTTCTATCAAACAACTCGCTATTTAATAATTGTATAGACCTGCTGTAATTTTTCCGCTAATTTAAATCAGGATTATTCTTAACTAATCGATACTTGGGTACAAAGTTGTTATTTAATGATTGCGAATAATAACATTGAAGTTTTATGGCACTGCATTATCGCGTTTTCTATATCTACATCTTTTGTGCCATAAATGACCACTAATGAAAGTAACTACAATAAAGTATTTATCATACAATAATGATAAACATTTATTAAAATTATTATATAGCATTTACACCTACAAAATATTTTACTAATGCAATTATGTCGTTAAACTCTCTAAATGATTACACGCAATACACATTTTTTTTTGACTCTTCCAGGAAATGTAGCCATAAAGTATGTGTAGAGTTATATAAAATTATATATTTAATAATAATATATTTTATTAAAAACATAGACATTTTTACATACGCCAGCGCTCCTGTATATTTGATTGAAGCATTTTTTAATAAAACTATACTTGTCACGTAAATAGCCGGATGCCTGGTAGAGATCGCTCGTATGCGAAAAGATCACCAGTTCATTTCACTTTTACAGTATTTTATGCAATGAAATATAAATAAATACAATATTTCAAAATCGCAATAATTTTTGGTCGATTGAAGGAATTTGTGTAAAAGGTTCACTTATCCTATATACATCAATAAAAAAAAACTATTTTTATGTAAATTTCAAGAGCCTTCGCAAGGGAAGCCTTATAACATCGCATGTGTGTTGAAATGTGAAATCATACACAAAAAGAGCAAGAATGTATTTCTCTAAACCTGATACAAATACGTAATTTATTTTTCAAACCAAACTATTTCTAGTTCTAGTAAATAAAAGAAAATAATACTTACATATATAATAAATGTAGAAAAATGTGAAATCACAAATTCGCGTAAAAACAATCGAACTAATCCTTTGTCGGATAATTCTGAATATTTTTTACGCTTTCCATGGATAGGCCAGCGACGGCCTATTTTCCTGAACGATACATTTACACTGAATGTAGCTTGTCAACCAAGCTACATCAGATACTGAACAAAATCTCCACGTACATAAATGACGCATGCGCATATAATAATACCGCCGTTTCACTCGGCTACATGACAACTGTGCAACTTTATTTCAACTTAGTTTTCTTTAAGTAGTAACAACATATAACATCAAATGAAAAATACTTAATAATTTGATTCCCAAAATAAATTACTAAAATACGTTATACAACGTATAATTAGCAATTAAGTGAAATTTAATTATAAATTTTAAACGATTTCTTTATAATACCTCTTAATTATAGAAGTTAATAAAGGTTTTTAGAACTAGGCCCTAGATTAATAAAAGTATAGCTTTGAGGAAATTAAACGCACGGAAGTTGTTTGAAGCGGAAGGTTCTTTATTTCCGGGAAAACAAATGTCACACGTATTTTTCATCACAAAAGAATAATCTGTATCAAAACACTTCATATACAGACTATACAAAGAATATATAAGTTTTAATTATGTTAAAGTGTCTAATAGATGAGTCTCTTTAGTTATCGTCACATTTTTCTGTTTTGATGTATTTCTTTATATCCAGCCTTTTGTACTTTTGAATTCCGAGCTGAGATTACATGGAGATTCTTAGTTAAAACGTCTAATTTATCCAAACTTTGGATTGTATCTCTAATGTTAGATATAATAAATGAAATAATGCTATGAAATTTAATTGAAGATTAGTAGTGACCTTAGGAAACATAGTAAACCTTTTTTAGCTTCCAAATGTCTAATGCAACCATTAAATTTATATGTATTTATAATACAGAGCAGTGTTTGCCTAGTGGCTTCATCATTGGACTCCATCAATTGACTTTATGTCTATGTGCTTTAGACCAAAAAAGTCGACGGCGTGTGTCAGACATGAGACTGATCAGGTCTATTAGATTGACAAATAATCATGGAACATATTATATATAAATCTGAGGCCCAGTATTGAAAACTAGCTACTGGTTTTATTATTTATAAACAACGTTGAGAAAATATATATTTCGAATAATACCTACTTAGTTGCTATTACGCACACTTTATATATAATAATTGCTTATTAATGTTTTGCTTTTCTACAATAATGCTTACGTAAAGGTTAATAAGTTCAGTATATTTCCTAGCCACGCGCTTTATCTACCGTATATGTTCAGTAAATTTCACATCTGTTGAATGATAAGTCATGTGCGTACTATCTTTTAGATAAGTTTCAGATCAAGAGCCCACAAGTTATCTTAAGAGAGGATCTCTTATTAAGTGATAATTTGAAGTGTGGAAATGATTATCTTTTCAAATTTCGAAGTTTTGTGGTAAACAGTACATATTATGTGTACTGAAATCGCAAATTTATATTCTGTAATAGGAGGCGAATACTTACATTGCAAGAAGGCTCGCAACTTCATAGCCGTCCTTTCAAAAAATGGTACGCTTTTTTCTTGCAGAACCATAAACCGAATTGATTCGGAAATACTACAGTGGGTATTTGGTTCCACATAGTGCACCCCGCACGGCAAAATATATGGAACGAAGGACGTCGAGGTGATACGGAATTGTATTTTGCCTTGAGCGGATATATGTTTAGTTTAATCAAAAGGAATGATTAAGTTAATTCTAAATACAGAATCATAAACAGACATACAATATATATTATTAAAATAAATAATCAACTATATCAATTTAATTTTGTAAATAACAAAGATAATTTTGTACCTAATTGATATAGTTTTATGATTATTTGAAGGTTTTAAGATAAATATGATTCTAATGTTGTTCTTTATATTAAATAATGATAGATATGAAATAATTTTATTGCAATACCAAATTCATTAGACAGACAATAAAAATTCATGTTTGAAGGATGTAAACATTTTATGCCAAATTATAAAAATAGTACGTGTGTGTACTTATGTACACGCGTTAGAAGTGATACTTCTTTGCCGTATCAGGATAAAAGAAATTTCCAATTTTTTTTTTCGACCTATGTACACGAGAAGACGATGATGATGATGAGTATGACCCGACGATGATGAGCTGTAACGCATTGTACTTCAAGAGCTAACAATGGCGCAAACAAATGAGGTATTTGCTACAAATAATATACCATCAGGTCAGTTATTGGAGAGCCTAACGTTAAGCAACATAAAAAGGAAGTAAAAGATCTATTTTTATATTTATATGGTTACATTTATACAAACCACAGTTGTTTTCAAAAGAAACATATCATGATTTAGATTATATTACCAATACTGTATAATAAATGAATAAAATATATATTGCACTTAAAATGAAGTAAACATTATCGACAAAGAGTATTATGTCATCTTCAGTTATTTGATTTACTTATTTTATTTTTTACACATATGTATCACCCACACATTGTCTATGCTTGAAAACGAAATGCATTTGCCAGGATACCTGCAAAAATTATTACGTTTATCTCCTATTATTTTCAACTGCAAACAGCTCCCCAGTTTTAATATACTTGCGGTAGACATAACCAACTGTGTTAATGAGGCAGAGGCTTACTGGGTAACTATCACGAATGGCGAAAACATGATTTGAAAACCGTGAATGTCCCATTCATGGGTAAGGTTTTACCAGTACCTTATTATAAATCGCATCTTATATAGTATATTGTAGTAACAAAAAAATATAATCTTGAGTTGTATAGGCAGTGCGGACAGTTGGGTTTTAGATTTGACACCTTTATAAGGACAGAATTAAATTGTATAATTGGTTTTCTACTAGTTTAAATTCCACTACTACCTACTAGTTAGGTCAGTATTGATACACTTTCGCCCGACCTAGCGTAATTCCCAACATTAAATGTAATGGTTAAAAAATGCGGCCACGGTATTAGGCAACAAGTGATCTAATTTTGTTACTTGAAACTTGAGAAATGTTAAAGCGTGAATCATTAGCCTTTTATTTTTATTACAACTATGACGTCACAAAGAGAGCAGTTTTGGCCTAGTGGCTTCAGCTTGCAAATGGTTGCTGATCTAATTTTATATATTTTTTGTTGTATTATTTTATGTTTATCTCACACACTCTTTTATTTGCTTTTTAATGTATAATATTCTACGGATGTGTGGAGTTTCTTGCCCATTCTTCTCCAAACTAAACTACATTTTGGGAGGGGCAACTAGAATCATCTTTATATTTTATTTAAAGTTCAAAAGTGCCATTTTAGGTGGTATAATTGGATTAAATGATTTAATTTGACTCTCATCCGAGGTCATAGATTCCACCCCGGCTGTGCACCAATGCACTTCCTCGAACGGTGAAGGAAAACATCGTGAGGAATAGAGCTTGCCTAAAAGTCGATGGCATGTGTCAGTCACAGGAGGCCTATCACCGCCTTGCCTATTAGATTAACAAATGATGATGAAACAGATACAGAAAACTCAAGGCGCAGACTTAAAAAGGTTGAAGCGCCAATGAGATATGTATTTGTTATTTTATTCCTTTGTGACGAATTAGATCACATTCGTTTAATAATATATTTGTACCATAAGTGGATCTTAACATTTCAGTCACTCAGTCAATTCATTTGTTAGTAATAATAATAAAAAAAAAATTTTTTTTTAGATAAAATTACTACCATTCTTGGATGTCAGAATCAGTCCTGTCACTAAGTTAACAGTAAGTGGGTAGTAAAGAAAAGAAAAATATCTTCATCTGTTCTAAAATTAGTTGTTATGTAATTGGATATAATTATAGCTTGCGCTGATTTTAGATATCATTACTTAATGTAATCACATACCGACGATTCTGAGTATGCTTAATCATAGTTGGTGTGTAACCTCAGAAACCTATTTAGACGCGTACCGCTTACCCACTTGCGACGACTGACAAAACTCAAGACGCGAAAATGTTTTTCTAAGAAAAACCCTGGCTCGAGACTGGCATGTTTTAATGCACAGATAACAGTAGAAAAAATTCTGCCATAGAATTGTCAAATACGTCACTAACATAGCACTAGTGCTTACGCGGGTCTTGCCCACCACCGACCAACTGGCTCCGTTTGACTCGCTCATAAATATCACGAGGAACCTTGGAGAATTTGTCATCCGGACCCGGCAGTAGACGCCAAGCCTTTTAATTAAATAAAGGCCTTTTAAGGAAAGGGGGTATTTTGTCATTTTCCCAGTGCCTGTCTATTTGACCACAGGTCTGCATGATCGCGTGATAGACGTTTAAATGATTTAAAGTAACTAATAAGATTTGATGTAAAAATTAGTGCTATTTTATCTCATGAATCCACTGATTAATCAACAAAGGACGTGTAAAATCACGAACAATGTGTATTTAACAACATAATAAAAGTTTATTCCACCACAATGTTTGTTTGATAGTGATATCTTCGTGTCAACAGCGATACTGAATCTCGTAGAATTTCGTATCTAAATATAACACTAAGCAGACCAGAGTTTCATATAATAAACAAAATCCTCTTGATTTTTTTTAATCCGGCATAATATTTAATGTTCCAAGCAAACTTTTCAGTACATTGAAATACTAGCCGGTCCCGCCCGCTTCGCTGGTCGAATTTTCAAAGGAAATAAAGTAAATTTTATTCATATTTTTTTTATTCATTTTTTTTGCTTTTTTGTTAATTTTTATTTTTTTTCTGAAATTTTTATTTTCGGTTTATCATAAAATTAATTAGGTTATATAAAAACAAATGAAATTAATTAAATAAAAAAAAAATTGACTTTAACCTTTTCTATTTAAACAGTAAAAAAATAATCATTTGGAGTCTGTAGAAGTTACAGTTTGGAAACATAAATTTAACATTCTCACACCCACCCCCGCAATCCCTGTTGGAAATAGAATTTCGTAAAATCCTATTTGAGATGATTTCTGCATGACAAATAAAAGATTACTACCAAATTTAAAGTCTATAGAGGTTACAGTTTGGAAATAGAAACTTCACATTTTAACACCCACTACCGCAATCTTTTTCGGCGGTGGGTTGTTGTAAAATCCGCTCTTAAATCATTTCTGCATCACATATAGACGACTCTAGCTAAATTTGGACAACCTACTGTGGGGTGAGCTACCGTAAAATTCGTTCATAGACTATTTCTACATCTCTTACAGAAGATTCCTACCAAATTTGGAATTTATAGGAGCTATAGTTTAAAAACGGGAATTGTTCATTGTTAACGCCCCCGCAATCCCCTTGGGGGGATGAATTTCTTAAAATCCGTTTTTAGTTGACCTTTACATAACGAAAGTAATATTCCTAACAAGTTTCACATTTCTAAGTCCTATAGTTCCCGAGATTTCGTGATGAGTAACTATAGAAATTGGAATTCTTAGCTGAATGTAAAAGAACATTATCCGTTTAGTAAACTCCGTTGCCATGGAAACAAAAGAATCAAGAGAAAACGCTTGCAATTAGCGGGATAAATGTTCATAAAAGTAAAAAAGCAATAAAAAAATGAAGGAACGTTAGAATTCGAAAAATAAATAGCCATAAACCATCTAGGAAAAGCATCGAATAGTGGTAGTTTCATGTCGATACGATCAGTGGTTTAGGCGTGAAAGAGCCTCAAACGAAGACCATTTTCATTATATTATATATATATATATATAGATTCATAAGACGTTAATGACACAAAAATCAAAATGGACATTAAATTGGTGTATTGAATTCCTATTATTTCTTTTATACCATTTTTATATAATAGGGGCCGAAAAGATGGCTCGCCATTGCCAGAGGGCTCGTGAGTGCCGTCTTTTAAAGATTTGGTACGCTCTTTTCTTGAAGGAGCCTAAGTCAAATTGGTTCGGAAATACTTCAGTGGTTCCACATAGTAGTACGCAGCTAAAACTGCTTCAAAAAACGCTCAGTTGTTGAAAGACGAACGTCGAATTGATACGGGTGGAATTTCGTATTCTGCCAGATTCTTTTACCAATAATACTATATGTTATACCATATATACCATAGAGTATAATTGGTAATAGATGATTACCTAATTACGCCGTTTAATTGCGTCCATATAATTTTTTGCGAATCATTATTTTGTTTGAGTTTGAGGATAAAAATCGATATAATCAAAGATAAAGAATAGGTTAATATGTAGTAATAGTGATAAGTCCATATGTAATCAAGATAGGACATTTATTATGACCTTTCTTTGTTTTCATTAATAGGTTTACAATTTTAAGATTTATCAATATAAATTACAAAGATTAATTTAACTTTTCGCTACCTTAACAGTTTCGATTTTAATATATAGATTAACCTAACTTTTGAACATTCATTTAATATTTTAATCGTACTATTTTATATATCTTTAATAAAATTTCAATTAATAAGGAAGCTCTTGATTGGAACCCGCAAAGAATGCGGAAGCGTGGCCATCCTAGGAAAACCTGGCACCGTACAGCTGCATCTGAGGCAAAGAGAGCTGGAATGACTTGGAGCGAGGTGAAATAAGAGGCTCAAGACCGCACGCGTTGGAGACTCACTGTGAACGCCCTCTGCCCCATCTAGGGGATTTTGGATGAGTTTATTAAAGTGAAAATACGTTGTACCCTCAATCGTATTTAATATAACCTAAGTAACAGTTGTTATTTACTTGTTAATGCTATTACATTATGTTAAATCATTAAATATTGTTTGCGATGGTACACGTTTCTTGCCTATCATATTTATCCGCCTGAATTCTGCAATCTACTCTCCTACTGCACAACAAAAACATCTCCAAACTGATATGCGAATTTACTTACGTCATCGGTATATGATGTCAAAGATACTAAAGTCACAATATTCACCATAGTGTCTAAGATATAATAAATACACATATACGTCTGTAGCACAGGAGCTATGTCCACTGATCCTTTCAAATAGTTAATATGTTCGGGTTAACACTCAACTGTCCTTGGGTGCGTAAATCTACGATTAAATATAAAATGTAGCCATACAGCCTTATAAAACAGTTTACATTATGTTTTTCCTTGAATAAAAGCAAGTGATATATTTGTAAACTCGGAATCCCCGAGACGCTGTTAGGCATACAGAAAAAGTCCAAAGAAAAACTCGTTATATCAACGTAATAAAAAGTTAGTAATTAATTACAATTAGATTTTTTTATTGGAAATACCAAGATGTGCTACTTTGGTAAGCTACATAACAATTATATCCGAGTCTTCATAAAACATATGTACTTCGAAAGAGCAAATTTTAGTTTACGGTAATTAAGACCTCTTTAAATTGTAGTATGTATAAGATTTACAATTTGTATTTCCATAGCCCATAGAGCCATAGCCTAGTCGCTTGGCTCAATTATTTTAAGTCGCTATAAATTGTCATAGAAATAATCAAAACACATCTTTAATGCGTTGTAAACTCGTAAAACGTGTCGTAGAAATATGTGTATAGCATAATTAACTAAAAATTTCGTTATCATTTTATTAAACAGCTTGTTATTAATGTAGTTTATATGACAACATTTTTTAAGATCGCACTTACAAAATGTTCATTAATTATGATACTTGGCTCATTATTGGCGGCGTTATGCTAATAATATTAAGAAGAGGGAACCTCCGTAACGCTCGGTTGATAATGGGTTAACATAGTAAAAACAAATATATATAAAAACGAAGAATTTATATCAATGTTAACCGTTTTCAAAGAAACTGTACAATTTGCGAAAGTATTTAAGTATTGAAACAATGAAGATATATTTGATTGAGAGTAAATAACCCAATGCGCATAAATGCAGTATTGGATTCGAATCCCGACTAAACAGTAACTCGGGCGGCTACCCTAGCAACAACTTAGGGTCCTTCAAGAAAAGAGCATACAAATTAAAAGGCCGGTAACGCATTCGCGAGCCCTGTAGCATCGAGAGTGTCCATGAGCGGCGGAATCAATCAGGTGAGCGTCCTACCTGTTTGCCCTCTGTTCTATAAAAACAGTTGTGGCTAGTGTCATTATGACGTCATACTCGGAATAGCATTATCAAGTGCATATATAGGATCTCAACGTCAACCACTGGGGCTTCTGAATGGTATTCAATGGTTAGACTAGTCGAGGGATCCCATGTTGGACTTGATACATCCACAATGAAAATAACTTAAGAAGCATAATATAAAAACTATAAAAATGTATTTCAATTTAATTACAGCAATAAAAGCCTTATTTAAAAAGGGTCACGTAGTTCTTGTTGATTTCAGGAGTCGTGTCACGTTCTAATGTACGTCAGGACATGTTACTACGCTATATGAAGCACGTAGACGAACACGTAATAGCTAACCGGATTCCAAAAATTTCCTTATGGCGTCATTTTAAATTACTTAAATATTTACCCCGATTAGCCAGCAGATCAAGGGATGCAAGTGGGGATGAATACGCCATACACCACGAAGAGATTCTAATTATATCCCCAAGTGGGTAAAGCAAACGTGGCCTACATTTGCAAATGATTTATAGACAGTCGGAAGAACTTGTGGCGATGTGAAATAGACTTAAGTCCGAACGCGATAGAGACTCACTGTGAAGGCCAGATTATTTTTAAGTTCAAACCTAAAAATCTCGTTGAAGATACTGGTTTTTAGGGGGTTCAATTATAATTTTGTATCTCTCGTGTCACTTCTAAGTTTAACATACAATAAGCAATTTAATTAATGTGTTAATACTAACTACATTTGAAATCTTTAACAATCGTAAAAGGTCGGTCGAGATAGAGAAGACCACAGAAGGCCTACGTCCAACGATGGACCCAAAAAAATAGCTGATGATGAATTCGCGATATTGGGTATTATTGTTTTTAAATAACTGTTGCTTTACTGAAACATGTGTTTCCATACCCCCGATCTATCGTGTCACCTTAAATATTGATGATGCGTTTGATAAAAGACACCCACAATTATCAATGTATATGCAATGTTGTGGAAACAATGTTGCTTTAAAAAAAACATTTATTGAAAAAGGTTAATGCATTAATTTCTATATATAATGCACAAATATCGAGACTGGGTTGAATCAAAAACCAGAACTTAAAAGAGTGTGTGTGTGTTATTAAGTAAAGTAGTTATTTCAACCTTGTGAATACTCTCGATTGTAACCTCGGAACATTTTATTGTAATTGAGAAATGGAGTTTATTACGCATTTTATATAAAAACTTCAGTTATGTAACGTAACGTTAGTGTTTTATTGTAACTGAAAAAAAACTAACAAACTTTGTTCATTAACACAGAGTATATCTCAATTTTAAATTCAGCTATTGCGATTTGGTAATAAAATGCGACGACATGTATTCTAATCAAAAAAACATTTTTTGAAGCAACATCTTCAGTGTTGCACTCTTCCTAGATCCTTCCTAGATGATGATTCACCTAAGGCCAATATTTAGACTTGATTAAAATCCAATATTTTGTGTACCGGAGTCTTATATAACGAATTTTCCAAAAAACTCACTAATCACATTGCATTATGTTGTACATTATGTAATCTGTGACGTGACAGATCTGACCCGGCTACATTTCCGATAATATTACAAATATTACGCATGGGGGCTCGCCTTGAGTCCCGCCCTCAAAAGCTGCTGCTGTTTTAAATGGGAAACATTCAAAAGACCATATATATATTTTAAATATAATATTTATCTTAAAACTTAATTTTACGGCATATGAAAACTTTAGGATGCAGGCAGTAGATGACGTTTCAATTAAGAAGAATGGTTAGTGAGAAAGCCCTAATCTTTCTCCATAGCTCATTAGAGGTTACAACTTATCTTAAAAGAGCAATAAAGGTTAAATTGATTAGATATGAAATGCAAAACAACGTTCTATGATAACGTATTGTAATACAACTTTCGTATCCTGTGTTTTAGTTTACAATGCATTTCTTCAGTACAACTTTTGAATTTGCTACCTCTTCAATATGTAAATCAACAGTTTAATCTATTTGGAAATACTTATTAAAACCTTTTCGCCTTTGCATGGACCCTTTTGGGTAAAAACCTCTCCAGATTGCGCTATCTTTGCTAAGTCTACCTGTCTTATCATGCTTTAAGTATTAAGTCATCAGCCCACCGTATTTTTGAGCCGCCCACACTTCTTTTCGAGGGTAACACAAAATAGACGAATGACAATCCCACCGATCAAAGTGATTTTTTAAGAAAAAAATCTACACAACAACATTATATTTAATGTGTCCATTATATGTAATTTATTAATAAAATATAAAACAAAATGTTTATTTTTTATTTTACCTAGGGTTTTTAAAACTGTCAATACCTTTAAAAGCCACAGGAAATCACAAGAAGAAACAAATGAAGCATGTAATGTAATCACAGGCGTTGCCTCAGACATTGGGACATACAACAAAATCATTACTTATAACTAGAGGGTAATTAGCAATCATTTGATGCATTTAATAGTGGACTTTGAAATGTAAATATCATAAAGATATCTGCGTAATATCACCAGATTTCACAAAATTGATAACCTAATTAAATCTTGGCTATGTATGTGTCTAGAACCGAGTCTAATAAATATAAAATAATGATTTTAATTTACTAATTAATTAATTGAAAGTATCTTGGTAAAGACAGACCTATCGATTTTTAGATTCAGAATCTAGACTTAGCACTAAGTACACCAAGTTGACACGTTAAACCGTATTCGCTTTTGACATATACTCATAGTAGTCTGTAGCGTTGTTAGCATACTTCGACTTAGATGTTACGGGATATGTCTTGTAGTGAGTGCAGAAACTCATTCTATTCCTTGTCTATGCTATTGTATACGTTAATAATTGTTACACACGTATTACACGATGTATTACGTGGCCTCGGAGACAGCAAAAAAATACAATCAATTAAAAACATATCAGCGAACCAAATGTTAAAAAAGAAAAAGACAAAGGAAAATAACTCATGACTAACACGTGGAAAATGAAATCAACTGTTTTCCTGAAGGTAAAATATATCTATTGCGGAAATCTTAAATTATGTATGTCATAGTCTCTATTGTTTATTTTCCCGTAAAAATCATGACTATGGTTTTAATGCGATGAAGACACTCCATCTTTCATGTATGAACGACTAATTTATTCAGTTCATTAAATTTCATATTACAAAAAGGTATTTCTCAATAAATAAAGACGACGTAAAATGTCTGCAATTTTGAATAAAAACTTCTTTAGGTGAATGAGGGCAAAAAAATTACGGTACGTCACGAATATGTGCAGCGTTTTTGGCGAAGAAAAGGGAAAGAGCGATTGAAGCCGATTGAGAGAGAGAGATGGAGAATAAAAACACAGTAGTTTAGTTGTTACATAATAACTTATAAATAAATACTCTTTTATGTATGACTAAAGACAATTTTATATATAAATCCATCGCTTGAAGCATAGACCGCAAACATTGTTTTCACTTAACCGTGCAATGTTTGTTGTTTGATTTTGTTAAACAATTTGTTAGATTGCGTCGTATCCATTAGAGGATTAGTGTTTATGTACTCATTTGTGTCTGACTTGTCTTAAGTCTCAAAACTAGGAGCGCTATTTCATACAAATATTTGACGCGAACGTTGCAACGCACGAACAAAGTAACGTTCGATTTATGAACGCGAAGATTTCGGTATGTCTTACGCCTTACCCCAATAAAGAGCTTTTCTTCTACAATATATGTCAGAAATCAAATTTGTTTATGCGTGCATTAAGTTGCAATAATTTTATTTGGTAAAATATGGCTAAACTGGCATACCTACTATTATAGTGAATAAATGTATTAGGTTATTTGAGTAGAATTTTATGAAGGCTAAAGTAGAAATAAAACGTAGTTTAAAGGACAGATTTATACAGCCTTGAAACTAAAGAATAATTTATTCTAAATGGCGAAGACTCAAAAATATACAAGCATTTAGACTATTTTAAACCATAACAAATGTGTAATTCAAAAGTCAATTCCAGTGCCGCTCCAACATTTTAGGTCTGGGCCTCAGATTTCTGTTTTCTGTATCTATTTCACGATCATTTGTTAATCTGATAGACAAGTAGGTTACCTCCTGTGCTTGACGCACGCCGTCGACTGTTTGGGTCTAGTCATCAGATACAGATAGTCTAGTACAGTAGTTCTAACAGCTGGTTCCACGATATTGCGTAGAGGAAAATGATTTAATTACGCTTTGTTTTTTGTAGTATGGATGGGATTAGCAGCACCGGTCCTCCGTATTTTCGATGACAGCCTTCACCTTCAGCTTTGACCTTTTTATATCCACTGATACCCTTGAACGCCCGTGAACCTTAGGGTCGTGAATTGCTGAAAACTAGCGGAGAGGACATCCGAAATAAAATTTCCTAGACTCGTTTAAGTATAAAAAGAATCCGAAGTATGTATGCGACAAATGTAAGTTAATTACAGTCAAATGGGCGGAATGTAACTGGATCTATCAGTTACCAAATAAAAAACCTAACCCAAGCCAGACTGAGTGGCGTAGTCAACAGTGGAATATTTAAAGGACCTTGGACGAAAACTTTGAGTTTCTACGGCATTAATGGAAATTGGCTTTGTTTATTGAAAAACAATCTGGTCTAGTGAATAGGCTATCTCGCTTTTACAATTTAATTATTAATATTAATATATTTTACAACAATCTTCCAACCTACAATAATCTTGTTAATGTGATTTAAGTTTCTATTAATTTTTATTTGTTGTTGCTTGTTTAATTTTCTTTCTTGCTAACATAATTGATGTGTATGTTTGAAAATTTGTGATGCCATATTATCTTTTATAATTTTTTTCAAACACGTTGTTTCAGAACTTATAAATAAATGTATAAATTTGTTTGGAATAGCTTATCATTGAAAACTATTTGGACTTATAATGCTAGCTGAAACATACTAAGTAGTTTATAACGTACTATGTACTGAATAATCATAAAAATTAGATTGAATATGGGTAAAAATCTTGAGTGAGAAAACACAATGTCACAGCAAAAAGTGTGTACTTTAAACGTTTAGGGCAAAGCAAACAAATAACACAGGACAAATGCGTACAATTACACAAAAATGCCCCGAGCCACCTGATAATTAAATCACGTTTGACGTGTCTTAGTAAATCTTGATGATCTTAAAAATGTTATATCGAAACAACATAAAATGTGTAAAAATCTCTATACAAAAGGTCTATATATGAAGAAATTTTCTATAGTATTTTTTTATAAACGATCACTAAAATGCTCTCTTGTTTATTGATCTAATCATTACAGCATAATATGCCAACAAGTGGAGAGTTTTTCTCATTCGTCAATCCAGTGCGTTTCTCGGCAAAAAAGCAATTTCATACATTCCAACCTTTGCGTGCGGACATTAATTAAAACCTGTCTTCAACCGGTCCGTACAGACGCTTCAAACTAATCGATTGAGTTTTTAAGGTAAACACTGTAAATTACATAGGTGGTCTATCAAATGGAAATTGTTTGAAACTAGCTACAAACTGCAGCAACTCTCTCTTCTTTTTAATGCTTTTTCATAGAAACTTAGACGAATAATTTGTAGTTTTTTTATGTAACAGACAGGGTTGCTCAGTCACATTGCCAGAAGGTTCGCAAGAGAGTTGCCGGCCTTTCAAGAATTACTACGCTCTTGATAGACGCTAAGTCAAATTGGTTTGCAAATATTTCAGTGGTTCGACGTAGTGGTGTTGCGCGCCAAATACTGCCTTAATAAAACGGTCAGCTGTGGAACGACGGATGTCCAAGGGAAAAGGGTGGAATTTCGTATTCTGCCTCGTCTTCCGATGATGAAATTCTGCTGCTGCTGCTGCTATTTATCCGAACTCCTCTGAACACTCTCGGTGTAAATGCGGTAAAAGATGCAGATAGACTAGATGCTACAAGCCTCAATCTTGGTCGGATCAATCATCAGATCTTTCAATCTCTTAATAATTTTTTATTGTAAGAAAAAAAATATATTTGTATAATTAATAAATAATTAAATAAATTAAATGAAGATTGGCATAGTAGGCACGCGAGCACGAGAATCCTGGAATCTAGAACTAACTCAATCATTCTATATACACTCTAAATCTATTCGAATATACACTAAAACCAAAATAAAATCAAAACTATTCTTTCAATTGACATTTAAAAATAAATTGGTTCTGGTAATTTTCCGAAAATTTGTCGCCTCGCAATAAAATATCAAATCTCCAGAAACCTCGGACCGGTTTTGATAAACTTAACAAATATTCCTAAATCAAAATGATATAAATAAAAAGTTGTTGTTGTTTTTGCTACATTTATTTACAAAGAATCAGCTCTCAAACAACTTCTATGTAAAAAAAAACGTGTGGCACTCGCGGACTAAAATGATTGCATATCATTTTATATCAACTTTTTTTATCAATTATAATTATTTATGTATGCAGTATTTTTTCTCTTTGATATTAATTAAATCTACTACTCTACTAGATTCAGACTAACACGCCAATATAGTCTGTCTCATTCTAACGCGTACCGGCTACACCGGCCGGTACGCGTTATGTATGTCACCGATCTCGTCGAGAGATGTGAATACGCAGTATGCGTTCTGTCCCACTCTAACGCACCTGCGCTATGTCACCGATCACGCCAGACCGATGTGAGACGCATGTGTTCTGTCCCGCGTATTACCTATATTACGTCATCGTGTGTTAGGTTTTTATTTTCGTTACGGAATTTCTTGATACGGTCGCTGTGCTCGAAGCCCGTAATAAAATCTATGCAATAGCTTAAACGTTATGCCAGAACAGTTATACCAGAGAAACTATGACATCACAAATTTTACACACAATTGTATTAGAAAAAACACACAAGCCAGCAAGCCAGGGAAAAAAATTAAACAAGCAACCACAAAATGAAAATTAAATCAAAACTTAAACTAAACAGAAACTTAAACCTCATTAAGAGCGTGATACAAAATAACCGTAAGTTGTAAGATTGTTGTAAAATATATAAATGCTAAATCACTTACAACCTTCTTTATTTTAAAAGTAGTTGACCTAATGAACGAAATCTATTATGGGCACTCCTAATTTTCTGTAAGGCTAACCTAACCTAACCTAAAAACTCATTAATGCCATCTATTACTTAAATAGCTAGTTTTAATATTACCAATTACTTATAGTAGTACAGTTTAAAGCACAGATTCTTACTGGCCATGAGCGCTGTTAAGAATCCCAAAGATTATTATTATAATGTATTAAATCCATTAGAAAGCCTTTATTGAATTTAAGTTTTAAGTTTATCACATACATATTACTAAATCTACGGTTGTAACATACAAACTATTTTATATAAATTTATGAAAATTAACCATTTACCATATATAAATTATGCAAAACAATAATAATACCAGATATTATGTTAAGCACAAAAAGAAATAAAGTTTTCTTTAGGTATTTTTTTACCAGCAAAACAGCGGATTAAGTTCGAGGTAGGCACTAAACAATGCTTTCTTTAAAACCGATCAGCCCACAGCCATATATACAGCTTCGGATAAGTACTGTTTAATCCGTTGAAATCGCGAAGAATCCGAAAAAGAAAGAGATTTCGAATTTCGAATTTGTAAAATTTTACTTATTTTACTAATTTAAACCAAAGACAAATCAAATCAAGAAAGACGAGGGTCGTATTTCGACGCTAAAATGGGTATTTTTGAAGGTTTCTTGGTTTGGAAATGTCGTGTACAAGCTGGTTTCTCCGTGCGCTCACACAATTTGTCCGTATAAACGTTTATATCAAAATGTTTGATGAATGAAAAATGTATGACTACCTTTTCCTGCTTATGTCAAATTAAATCAAATCAAAAATCATTTATTCATATAGGTAACATAACGTACACTTATGAACGTCAAAAATAAGAAATATACATTAAATGCTTCTAATTTTAGATTTGCTGCCAGTTCATATCAAGGGCGTAGAATGAAAGAGAAGAACTTGCAATGAACTCTTTTATGAATTATTTTCTTATTTAACTCTACTGTTCTTGCAAGACAATGTGGGAGACTATTTAGACAATAAGTTTTGACAACAATTATAAATAACTTAACTTTTCTTATTATATTTTGCTAATTTATATGAAATTTGCATGCCTATTTTATATGGTTGATTGTGCGTGTTTTTCGATAGTTATTCACTTTCTTAGCAAATAAGCGATTTATAAAAATAAAATGAATAAATCAGTGGCGCTACAACCTTTTTAGGTCTGGACCTCAGATTTCTGTATCTGTTTCATGACCATTTATCAATTTAATAGGCAAATAGGGGATTAGCGCGCATAGAAAAAAAGTTAATTGGTCACAGAAAGGGATCGAACCTATGTCCTCAGAGATGAGAGTCGCACGCTAATAGGCCATAAGGCCAATACTGCTGTTATCAAAAGTTATTTTATAATTTAAGTACCAACCAAACTTAACCATCTGAGATTGACGTTTTAATCCAATTATTAATAAAAGTGTACCAATAACCAATCGACGGATTGCAATAGCCATCTGTCAATACACGCTATCCATGGTAGGACGGATCGGTGTATTTGGATAGACCTTTATATGAAAATAACAGGTCAGCTGTGCCAATATCCTATCTTAAGATTTAAACTTACACCAGTTTTTAAAATAATTAAAAAGCTAATTGAAATGTTTGATATTAAACATAGACATGTATATTTTAATATTTTTTGTACGGTTTTATTTAAATTATTTGGTTTATATTAATTATCAAATATGACTGAAAAGAGCGAAGTGATTGCATTCTATCCATCGTCAAAAGTTATCCATTTGGTTATTGGGATGCAGGTAGGAGATCCATCGTCTATCACTCAAAAATATGATCATATGATCAAATACTATATTAATTTGAATATAGTTTTATTGTTGTAAGTTACATAGTATCGGGCCTTACGCCTTTGGATATGTGCCAAATCAAAACAACACATAATCACCTTGTAATAATAATGTTATATCTAATTAGCTAACCTTAGATGCCCTCGTCTGGTTTTTAATAGAGTATATGTAATTTTAATTAACTAATGACGATTATGCGATAAAACAACTAAAATAATCAGACAGACAGACAAACAGAGAATTTGTTGTCGGTATTCTCACGTTTCCTGCTCCATACGAACAAATAATAATACTTGAACCAAATTTTATAGACATACATAAATCTGCCGAGTTATTATTTCTGCTATGAAATCTTATATCAATAATAACTCTGTTGGTATTCAACGTATATTTCCATCATTATAGTTATATATAATGAGTTTGTTCAGATGGTTTACACACAGTTGCCAAAAGTTAACGCAAACATCACTTGAATACCTGAAGGTCGTGTTAGCTCAGTGGTAAGGTGTGCAATTCTCAACTAATTGTCCGTATGAAGAAAAACATCGTGAAAAACCACCATGTTGAACACCTAGTCAGAACTAATAATTTACTAGCCTACAAATAAAACTATCAATGAAAAAATATTAAATAAGTATTCATGGGTTATTAGTATAATAATTTCAAAACAACCTCAAGTATGTAATAAGAATAATCACGAACACTTATATTAAGTAAATAGGAAAAAAATCTCGGTAGAATTGTGAAATTGAGGAAGATGTTGATGGTGTCATAAGTTAG
The DNA here is from genome assembly GCF_905147795.1 of Pieris rapae. Classification (NCBI taxonomy): domain Eukaryota; kingdom Metazoa; phylum Arthropoda; class Insecta; order Lepidoptera; family Pieridae; genus Pieris; species Pieris rapae. Next base: position 10,136,297 of record NC_059512.1, on the reverse strand, counting down.
GTAATGTCTAAAGGAAATAGTTTACAATGTTATGCTTATTATAAAAATTGCAACATTGACATTATGCGCTTCATTTTGACGTCAACTTCCTCGTTTACTATCAACAAGATTTTTGTATGGTAATGGTTGCAACTCATTATCGTAAAAAAAGCGATTGAAATTGCTGACAAACACTTTGTTGTGAATTCTTCTCATCCATTCTACGCTCTATTTGGGAGCTGATAAGTTTAAAACCTTTTTTTTGTAAGCATCACTATGTCATACATACGAATATAGTCTTCAACTTTAAAGGAATTGTAATTTTAAAGCATTCTTTCAATGGCAAGTTTATGTAAAATATTCCCAATATTAATTTCCTCGTATTGGCATAGTATACAGTAGTTTTTCTTAAACTTGCCTTGCCCTTACACAACAAAGTGTCTACAGAATATAATTAATTGAGGTAAAAATTATCATAAATTACTAAGACATCCGCAACGCTTCAGTAGTTACTAGATGAAGTGTAGTAATAAAAATGGCTACATGGATGTTCTTATACATCAAGAAATCATCAACACCAGGTTCTGAAATTCAGTTTTTAAATAAATTTGACTATAATAAATAGAAGACACGTAGACAATCTCAAGGCTAAACAGCTCGCGAGAGCAGGCCTTTTAAGAATTGGTAGTTTTAATCAGCTTGGTGTGCTCAGCAATGCAAGTACTTTACTCCAGGCCACCACTCACAATCGAATAACAAACAAGATATTCGATTATAAAGCGAAAATTTGGCCCTACACGGAGTAATTCTCACCTAGGGGTGGGAGCTAAATCCGATATGGATTGGACTTACCATTTGCCTTACAAAAAAATAAGTTAAAAGTATAAGAAAATCTATTGATACTGTAGAACTAATTCTGTTCTGTATTTATATTAATATTTCTGTTAAAAGTTAAAAAAAAATAAGACGCTAAACAAAGATATTAGTACCAACGAGTGGAATAATATAGTATTTTATTTACACAGGTATCACACATTTAACCGCCTTTGAGCCAGTCAGGCGTAACTATCACAATTTTGATTTGTTCAAGCAAGCAACCTCTGTAATCTCTGATTGTACATGTGAAATATGTTCAATAAAAATTATCTCTGGTGTTATATTATTTTTTAGATTATAAAAATATAACTTAAATCCCAATTTAGTTTAATTTTAAATACGTGGTTTTGATGTACCTATTTTCATATAATATTAACGATTAATCAAGTACAATAAATATTAATTTATGTGAGCAATGAGCCTAAGAAAATGTATTTTATATGTTTTATTCAGTTGGATACGTACTTCCTTATCTTGAACATTTTATAAAGTGCTATTGATAGGCATAATTTATTTACAAAAATCCAAAAGAATGTCAAGACAAAAGTAATAGTTTTAATTAAATAAATTAAACAATGTACAATTGTATAGTTCATTTGTTAAAATTATGCAATATATATACAATGTCCGCGGCTGAAAACCTAAGGCTAAATACAGGGGTCTAGGCTCCGAATATAATTTTGTCCCATTCGGTGTTAAGGTTCACTTTGTGCGTGAGGTCCTATCGCTATCAATAAAATAGCAAAAAGAGCTGGCAGCTACCTCGGACAAATATTCAGTCAAGCTATTCAAAGTGAGAACACTGCCAGTACCTTCGGAACCATGCCTAATGGGACTGCTTTTAATAATATATTTTAATTACTGTATTTTATATTTTTAGTATTAGGTTCATCATTGCATGTATAAATTAACTCGTTTCATTCTTCGGTAGAAGTATATGTAATTCTTCTTAAAACGGGTAATGTGAAACTTATGTGTATGTAAAAATATATAACAACCAATCAAAGAGAAGAATTCTAACAATTCCCCATTCTCAAACGTAACGGAAATTCAGTTGACTCTCTGTCCACGTACTAAATTGTTCATTCCAATAAGACCTTAGCCTTTAGAAATATTAAAATATTTTATTAGTAAATAGCGAACGAGTGCGCTATCGTCATGCTTCGTAAACCACACTATTCAGTAACAGTAAGGCTAAATTTCAATGTTTATTTCAAAACGTACCTTTTGTGGCATCCAGACATTTTTTTCAGACAGGACAAAACCTTCATTAGTAAAACACTTTTCCTCTTGCCACGCCATTTTTCTTTTATGCATTTTAATTCACGAATTATCACAACAACCTTGAAGTTATGTTAACTAGACCGTGAACACAGTCAATTGTTTTTCACATATATTTTTATTCACTTTCCCGCCAAATTTGACAATTGACAGAATCAGGCTTGTTAAAGCGGCGACTGACCGCGCTGAAAGTGTTAAGACGAATAACCGCAGAAAGAAGTTGGACCGGAACTTTTATTACTGGCTGTGTTTTTCGATGGCGTATCGGCCGTACTCGAAGACGTTAATTAAGATTGTATGATTACAATTTTAATTAACGTCTATTCAAGAAAAGAGCGTACAAATTCTTAAAAGGCCGGCAACGCACTCGCGAGCCCTCTAGCATCGAGAGTGTCCATGTGGGGCGGTATCACTTAACATCAGGTGAGCCTCCTGCCTGTTTGCCCCGTATACAAAAAAACTTAGTTATTATTAATAAGTCAAGTCAAAATAACTTTATATTCATATAGGTAAACAATTACACTTAACAACGGCAGAAAAGAAGTTAAATTAATTCTAAATGTACATATTTCCAGTTCGCAAGTCAAGGGGCATAAAACGGGCAAGAAGTACTGGCATGAAACTCTCCGCCACTCTTTTTAATCGCTAAGTTTGGATGTACAAATTATTGAAACTGGAGAAAAACAATACCAGGATCATTTAACATTCGTCAAATTTATAAAAGCTTTATTGATTTACTTTTAACTAGAGCTTTGAATTTATTTTGTGATAATTGGAGTTAGTAAAATTGGTAGCACCAAAATTTCTAATCTGGCCTGGGATAGCTAGCTTCGATCCATGTAAATCGTAAATATTTAAATAAAATACTCGTACATTACTTGTATATATTACTAGTTTATTTGATTTAATATTCTTTTTATTAATTTTTAATTATTTTTATTATTGCTACTATTGTATGTTGGTTAAGAAAATCTTAAATTCTGTATTTATATTATGATTACTAATATAAAAGTAATTACGTATTTCTAATACGATATTAAATGTATGCTATTAAAACTTTATCTGTAAATACCATTTAAATTTGAATGTCAATTGAGTCAACGAACTCTGTATTAATTTATGTATACAACGTTTTTCGCATAAAAAGTCGCTCAACAAGACAATTTTATGTTTAGTCTAAATAAGAAAATGACTATATAGTCTTTAACACCCAAATATACAGCATTTTTAACGAAATAGTAATAATACTAATTAATAAATATTAGAAATTAAAGTTTGTGGCACCTTTGCTCGCTCCCCTAACCTCGCTGCATTGCGATACCTATTCATTGAGTAAGGAAAACACCAGCTCTGGTGTTACCGGTACTTTCTACCAGGAGCTAACTTAAATCTTTTATTAGCGTCTGTGCACTAGAACGACACCGCCCAAAAGTCTCTCTCTCTGTCCTTTAACTATACTGTAATTCAATCTATGAGGAAAGATCCTAAAACGTTAACATTATATATACTATTATAGCCATAAATTTTTGAATATAATCTGTTCATATTCATTATAAGGAGGTTTTCTAGAAAATTGCATTACACGCAATAGTTCTGTCTTGAATCAGGATGTTATAACAGTTTAGTAGTAACTTTCTAAAGTTATCAGAGTTTTTGCATATCGTTTAATTTAGTATATTTATACTGAACGACATAAAAATATACTTAAGATATTATAAGTGTTTTTATGTCACAATTTTACTATCATAAATATTGTATTATTAAACTGTCACGATACAATACTTTGATTTCTTGTGTATCTATTTATATAAAAGAACACGCGCACACAAAGGTATAACGCGAACCCACGATGATTTCAGAGGTATTGTCTGAAGAAAAGAAGAAAGAAGAAGATATGTCTGAAACAGGTGTTTGCTTTATACACCAACACTAATGAAATTGGACTTCAATGCGTCTTTTATATAACATACATTTACAGAGGGCATGCAAATGCGTTGCCGGCCTTATTAATTGGTACTATTTTATTCAAGGACTTAAATTCTTTTTCTAATTATTAATTACCATTTTCATTTATATATCGTTGACGTATCGCAATTCTATCGTATCGTTTTGTAAGCGAAACAATTTACGTTGCTGCTTGATTATCGGTTGTCGCAATATTCACCTGCATACTGCATCTTTCTGTAGTTTCAAGTTAACAAGTGCAAAGCCGACATTATATTATTTTCGATTTCAGTACCTCGTATAACACGGGTATTACCTTAAACAAAGGATTTCACATGTTATATGGCCTGTGATAGGTATATAAATATATAAAAAAAGTCGTGTTAGTTACATCACTTATAACTCAAGATCGGCTGAATCGGTGCTAGTGTTATCGAATAACAATAAATAAATTAATTAATTTTACGAATGCAAACAGCATGTGGAGCCATCTGTTGACAAAACATCGTATCATTTTTCGTCGATTTCGTGTCAGTTCTAGAAATTCCGATCTGGATGAGGAGATACATAACTAGGGTTTGATCTCGATCGAAGACATGTGTTACCTCATGAAAAAATTGTAGTATCGCAATATTGGCGCCAGAGAGGAGGCCAGTAAAAATCTGCCATTCTTCTTTCGTAACGGCAATTAATAAAACATTTCTGTATTTGCAAATAAGGTTGTATTAATGTTATTACATTTATGAAATCCTAAATTAAGTTACTTCTATATTTATACCTATAATGATTTGTACGCACATAGGTATTTCGTGCATAATAGTTTTTACTTAATATTCTTATGTTAAAGGTAAATCATTTGCACATAACGCATTACATGGGGTCATACAAGCTCATTATACAAGAAAACTCTTCGAACGCGTTTTCTATAACCAGGATTGGTTATAGAAATCCTTGAGGGATTCCGTTTTTTATATTTTCCGCACCTAAGAGTAAACTTCAACCATTTCCTTTTGACTTTAGTTTTCGACTGTACCTGCATTAGCGGGAAAAGCGGACCTTATGATGAAAGTTGATTTATGGAATAGTTAAGTACAGACCTGTTAGTCTTACCATACTGAATACAAAGTAACAAAATCTCTATGTAATCCTAACTTCTTATCCTATAATATATATCAATTCAAAATCTTTACAAATTTTGATAATATACAGCCACACACACACTCAAACAGAAAAAGGAACTTCGATTTTGTTCCATTTGATGTGGGGTTAAAGTGCACAGGTGCTAATTAAATACTTAATTAGGAGCCTGCTAGATAGTACCGGTGTTCGGTGTTCGCTCATACGCAAAACAGCGAAGAAATGCTGCCACAGGGAACTTATATTTCTTTTTAATTTTGAAAAAGTTTTAATATTATTACTATGTAGCTTAAGAAAATTGGAAATACTGTATATAAATTTGTTTATTAATAAAATGTGATTTTGTAAATTTTGAAAACTTCAATCAATAGAAAATTGTTATCCTCTTTAACAGAAATTAAAGTGAGTCAGCAAATTAGCAACACAAATAGCACGATTTAATGCAAATAATTATTTTGTATTTTATTATATTATATAAATCGATTTTCGAAAGTTATTACTTCGTAATGAAAATTATCTACATCTTCATCACGAAATTTATTTAAACAGGTAGAGAAATATATGTAAATTAGAACGAAGTTCACTTGATTTATTAAATATCTTATAACCATCTACTTTTATACGTAATAAAAAAACATGAATATTCGGAGGTTCCATTGGATACAGTAAATTAAGCAAGATCAAGGTCAAAATTCGTAGCTAAATTGCACTTACAGATTTCATTAAATGTTTAATAACTTAAAAGAACGCAATTTCTTTAGATATGCAATTTTATTTGTTTTATTCATCAACAATCCGTTGGGAACAATTTTAACAATAATTAAATAATAAGGAGGGCAACTGGCGACATTATCGCTTTCAATCGATCTCTTCCAGAAAACCACAAGATTTACGATTGCTATGTAAAAATTGTAAAGTGGCAACATAGGTAAGCAAGTACACTTATGAACGTCCAAAAAGTAGTTAAAATCAATTCTAAATTTACGTTTACTTTATTAAACATTATATTCCATGCGCTTTGTCGAGATTTTTAAAGTTTAATAGCAAAGTAGCTCAATAGAATACTGTATAGTAAATAAAAGATACTTGTCCGGGTCAACGAACGCTTACGAGCAATTTTTTTAATTTCATTTCTGGTGCATGAGGTCGTGGACCCTGTCTTTGGGCAAAAGTGGAATGGCTAATTGGCCTTAAATTGATCGATCAATGAGGATAACGTGTTTCCTATTGGTGTTAGTAAATTATCACAATACTGTTAACTGTTATGTATATAAAAGTAAGCCAAACCATAACTTGTAAATAAATCAAGTCTCTTAATACAGTTCATCTACCGTAAATAACAGGTGTCTCAAAAGAAAATTTACATTTATTTAGCTCAGTTTATATAAAAATGTTAGACGGCTTCTTGGTTTCGGAACTTCAAACATTCCTGCCTTTAACCAAAGAACATGGTTCCAGCAGTACGGAGCAACGTCCGGATAAGTTCCAAATAAGCTATTTATTACTTATTGGTAGGATAAACAGTATTTTTGCGTTTCACGATTGTCAGATAGCGCTATTCGTCATGAAACGCGAAGTATCCTATTTGGAACTTTTATATTTCGAATAATTTATGTGTTGCATAGCTATTTGGTACTTTATCCATACATTGTGAAACAGGCATTAAAATATATCGTCTGTAACTTTACGTTATTCTTTGGTTTGTTTTATAAGTAAACGAATACGAAAATATGTAATAAATATATTTTGTATTTTTATTAACAACTCAAGCCTACCAATACCTATATATAATATACTATATTTTTGTTTCGCTATAGACTTTTAATTCTTGAGGACTTTCTTTCTATGTGCGCATTTTACAGTCGCTCGAACAGTGAAGGAAAATATTGTGGGAACCGGCTTGGCGAACCCAAAAAGTCGACGGCGTATTTCAGACACATGTGGCTCATCACCTATTTGCCTATTAGATTGACAATTGATCATGAAACAGATACAGAAATCTGAGGCCCAAACCTAAAAAGGTAGCAGTATATTATGTTTAGACTTCGTTGATTCTACTTTCGCAAGATATTGTCCTTATTTCTGTGAAAAATATTTCCACACGATTGAAGTCGGCTGTATAAAATTATTACATTGAGGTTAGTATTTCAAACATAATAAAGAAATGCTCTACTTTGTAAAAAATCACGAACCTTTTATGGCTATTTAGAAATGAGAATTGTAATCTTGATGTTGCTTAGTATGAATTGTATTTGATGAATCTAGGTAAGTGTAATTAATATTTACCTACATTTTATTAGGATCGAATAATTCGTTTTTATTCTAACGAAATCATTTACAATATTATAAAAGAAATGTTTGATCTTCATTTCTTTGATTATTATTATTACCAAATTGCCCAAGTGTAATGTTATAAGCCGTATATTCCATGAATTTTTATATTATAATGGTATTTATAAGAAAACAATTGTTACAAGTTACTTTATAATTACGAAATTTAAGATTTCTATCTGTTTAAGTGTGTGTATTGATTTTGGGTGACTGATAGAAATTTAACTTATTTTATTATATTCACAAAACAGTACTGACATACTTAACCAAAATGACAATGTCGAAAAATTAAAAATAATAAAATATATGATATTAAATACATGCTATACACAATATCGCTACTAAACTTACTGTGTATTCTCAAAGAGAAGAATTCAGTAAGTGCATCGTCTTTGTTAATCTACAACTCAGACTAGTTCTGGCTTTTGGTGTCGCAAACAATATTGGCCTTCGCCATCACACATAATATCCTCTAAGTAAAAAAACGAGTTCATTAAGAACAATTAGGTAGCTCACCACAAGAAATTAAGTATATAGTATAAGTCCTGTCTTGTTTCTAAAGTATTCTAAAGTATCCTCACCAACCCTAAGACAAACAATCTTGAAAATTAAAATATGGGGTACCAAAACTGCTATTATATGTATGTTATTTTTATAAAAATTTAAGTAAAAATTGTTTTGGCAACGTCTCGAACCCTGTCTGTTTATTATTTACATTTAGTGCTCTAGTCTAACTTGTCTAAGGTTGAAAATACTAAGTTTTTCAAAGGCCCAAACAAATATTACAGATGACAAGAGATAGCGGCTCGTTCATCGTAGGGAATGGGACAGAGGAAGTGTCTTGTCTGGACAAGCATAGAAACAGACCCGCGAAAAGGCGTGTGCCTAGTTGATAACATATATTTCCCAGAAACCTTAGAGAAAAAATTATATGATATTTTTTGTACTGGCTGAACTGATCAGGCTAGGTTTCTACCACTTGGGGGACATAGTACTTTAAGTAATATCTTGTATTAATTTATTTAAATTTTAAATGTTAGACTGATTATAAAATATTTACGTTAAATTATGCAATTATCGATAAACGACTGACGTCCTACTTGTAATAACTGTGTGAGTTATCAGTAACAGGATGTAGTCATTTGTGTTCATCTCCAAGAGATCTCTTGTCAGTTCCAAATATAGCGCTTTGTTCTCCGGCCTACATGTTTTTAGACGTCTAATATATCACAATTCTAGCTTGTTCATATGAAATATCTTCATAACAGTAATATTACTACGCAATAATAAAGACTCGGTGGTATTATAAAACAGGCACTATAATTAATATTACTGTTTACGATTGAAGGAACATGGTAACCATGGTAACAATATCCGTAGAGCACGTGTTATAATATATATAATAAGGCTGTTTGTTATATATAATTATAAGCTGTATCGTGTATATGAAAATCGTATTACGGTAAATTACATTTATTTTTATTGAAAAAAAACTTAGAATTAACTTGTTAATATTGCCTTTTACTGTAAGATTTACGCGAATTGATTGGATTACAATTGTAATTCTATTAATAATTTAGACGATTAAAAATATTGAATAATAGCCGAACCTAGGCCTAATTGTCGTAAAAAAGTGTGGGAATAATCTTACAGACCGCCTATATCAATTATCAAGCCATCAATTTATTGATTAATATTTACACGCTATTGTGTGCTAACTGAATAAAAAGTTAAAATGTATTATTGCGTAGTTTTGTGCCTTTTTATTTTCTCACTAGGATAGTTTAGATCCTAATTACTATGATTTATATTACTTATATTAAAAGTATTTAATTTTCTACGCCTGTATATATATTAATTAAATTATCAACCTGTCTTAAACTGGTTGACCGTATGAAGCCTTTGGAATGCAATTATATGAAATAACTAAAAGAAAATGATGCTTTTGCATTATTATGATGCAATATTAAACGCATATTTTGATCAAATTCTCACTAAAATGCTTTTGCCAAATTGTCTAGCGAATATTACAGAACCTAAACACCTCAAAAAATAATATCAATTAATCTCCGTAGCAATAATTCCATGACGAAAATGTCCATAATTTGTTTCTATATTAAAATTAACATATATAGAACACAAAGCGACATATTCGTAAACATGTATATATATGTATAGATGTATATCGATATATCTTCGTAGTTTTCTCGTTAGAGAGTTTTTCGTTCATCAATACGTTAGTAGTCATCAATACGTAACAGTTAAAACAAATCGCATTTATAATGATTTTTTTAAGTATATTAAGAATTCAAAAAATATTTATTAGCCATAATTATATAGGTATAGTGAATACTTTTTAATAATATGTACCAGCTAGTGTTGTAATGACAATAAATAATTTGTCAACATAATGATTTGTGCTAATGGAAAGTCCATGGCTTTACGCAAAACACAGCTGAGCAAATTTATACATTAATTTACATCGTTTTATATACAGAAAATTTGCTACAGCGTTGTATTCCATAACAATTCACACATACCTATGGATGACATATTAGAACAATCTAATTAGGAGAATTGTTTAATTAATTGTATAACACTTATATAATTTACATTTTCGTATAGATTACACAATCTTTACGTCAGTAATCATTGTCAAAATCGACCCCATGTCCTTCAAAGACCTTGAAATTCTTTGACCTTTTAATATTTGTAGTTATATTAAAATATGTATTGCACAATAAAATACCTTCTTTTCCAGCAAGCCTATAGTCTCAGCTGTCTCGATTTTCGTTTTTTCCAACATGTTTACACTATTTTCGGCAACTAAATCTTACTCTCCTAGACACATGTACACTGACAATGCCCCGGGTGACTAAAACGCATGCGCGATGAAGACCCTCGATTTGCGAGTACAATGGACCCCAGATAAGTTAGGGTTCCGTTTAGACAACATACAGAGGGATAGATACACTCCAATTTAATACAGTGCATATAAAGATTATTTAAAAAAAAAATTGTTGTTAAGCAACGTGTATATTATTACAATGCTCCATATTAAAAATTCAGTTGCCTTTTACAAGCTATGCAGTTCATTAAGCCTGCTGGATTTAGGAATTTTTAATAACATTTAAATCTAAATACCATTGCTACATTTTATGAGGTGATCTCCTACTAGCTTAACTAACATGTTATTGTTCATTCAGGGAAATAATTGTTCAATTGTTTCCGTTTCCAAAATGATGCAAATAACCCCGGGAATAAAACTTCGAATGTTTATCAACTAAGTCATATAGACTTTTTTTTAAAATATTGTATCGAATCAATACTTCGATATTAATTTCGTGCTTCGCTTAATTTGACCAAACAATTACTTATCACTTAAATTGAAAGTTATGGAGTTCAAGGAAGGGTTAAACATCGAAAAATGTTATTCGAGACGTTTTCGTAACTGTTTTCCTTTAGATTTACTTATTCGATGATATTCTAGCTGATTTTCGGAATTGCATAGATCATTATTTCGATTTATTTGTATAAACCATTTTGTACTATGTATATGTATTTATTTTTGATAAACGAGTCCATACAGTTTGTGTATAAGCCGTTAACTGCGTCTTGTGTGGTGGACCCCTCTCTATTACAAAAGTATAATGCTTGAAATTATGTCTTATTTGTCAGGGCCTATAAGTGGATCCTTTGTTTACAATGCTGGATTTTTCATCGTTCTAGTTATATGTTCCTTAGAAATAATTCATTTGAAATCTGATTATATTTTTGTTATATATGGGTCTTATTGAGGTTTTATTAATGGCCCTTATAAACGTATCATGGTACCGTTAAGGACACTTATAACATATTCAATTCGTAATAAATCTCAATTGTGCAAATAGCAATATAATGGTTACATTCGAGTGCAATTTATGTATCATATTATTTACGGCTGGTAGATTGTGTAGGACTCGAAAGTCTATTGATAGTTTCAGCCCTAGGTCAACTGGGGTACAGGCTGGGGCATCCCACAATTGGGGCTTAAATAATGAAAAAAAGTCATTTTTTTAGGAAAATAATTATGGACCTGCCTTTATTGTCCCGATGCCTCTAAATGTGACATTGAGATTATTTATAAAAGTTACATGAAACAAATGTTTCTCATTACATTATAAGCATAAATGTTGTATATATTTTAAGTGATAATCCCGTATTAACAGATCATAAGTTGTTGTATATTATGATACTTTGTGGACATTGTAAAATCTGTTTGTTGTTTTACGCATAGGCGGTAAAATATTGTTGATGTGGTATACCCATATCTATACCATATCAACAATATGGTATATTTCTAGTTAATATTTTGGCAATTCATATGATATAATTCAATATATTACACCGCAGTTAATACGCGTACAGTCGCGCAAAAAATAAAAAAAAACAAAAATGTTTTTATTCTATAAGCGATAAATTATAATGTGTTATAAAAAAGATTTGAGAACCCTTTTAAGTAAAAATACCTGTATCAGGGTTCTCAGTTCAATAACGAAATAGTTAATATACATAATTATATATAAATAACAAGGCATTGCGTCGTTTTGGGCCTAAAACATGCCGGTTTCTGTTATTGTACTCCTGATATATAGATATATTCGTCCGGAGCCGGAGTTCGAACGCCAGTAAGTCGCACATATAACTGGTCTATCACTGTTACTCTTGCTGTTGACCGTTCAATCTGCCGAAGGCCCAGGCATAGAGGCTAGAGTCAGTCATAGAACGTCAAACAGAAAATTGTTAAGCATCTTCTGTAATATCTAAATATAAAAAACAAAGTCGTGTTGTTTACATAACTTACAACGTATTCGGTTAGACTGATGTTAGTTATCTCTTCTTGGATTCTTCTTCTTCGCTCCAAACAGCAGAAAAAGTTATAAAATATCGGATATGTTATCGAATAACAATTAATAAAGTAATTAATTTACGAATGTAAACACCATGTGGTGCCATCTGTTGACAAAACTATGCGTCATTTTACATGGAATTCCTGTCACTTCAAGAAATTCTGAGTTTGAGGTGAATGTATAATCAGGCTTTCATCATGTGTTTTCTCATCAAAAAGTGCTTTAACATGCAGTATCGCAATATTGGCGCTAGAAAGAAGAGGCCTAATGAAAAAAAACTGCCATTCTACTTTTGCAATGGCAATCAATAAAACATTTCTGTATTTGAGAAAAATGTTATTTATTACCGAAATTTTTCCTAAATTAGGTTTAAAGTTAACATGATATTATTAGACTGTTAGGCGAAGTTCGCCAGCTGGTATTAAATATTTCCCATGATGTGCGGCGCGAGCGGCATTCGAATGTTAAACGTTCCTGAAAATAAATTGATAGTATATAGATAGTACCGGCACGGTGGTACCTAGTCTAGGTATATAAAATGAAAGACATTGAACATAAACTAGATTTTATCTCTGTCCTATTAGTTTAATATTTTAGACATACTTAATTCGTAAAAAAATAAAACACAAATAAATTCGATTTATTTATTTCATAATTAACGCCTTGGGGCAACCTTACACTAAGATTTAAAACTTGAGATGGCATTTAATAAATAATATCAGTCCACATCACAACTGTTTAGACAATTAGACATTAATAATATACATCAATCACTATAATAATTATTATAAAACGTAATACAATATTTATTATATCTTCTCTATTGTTCTCACAGAATCAACGCGCGCAATCGTGCAATAGACAAACATCAGCTGTCAAGTTTAAACTATGGATTCTGACATTTGACAATTCCAGCGATACATTTCTAATACGACTCTATATTTTTTATCTATGAGAACAATATTTCATTCAATCGTTTTACCTTATCGGACTTGCCAACGTGCCACGAAAGTAAATAATCTTTAAGAAAACTCAACAAAGTGCCAAATATAAAGAGTGCTTTATATTTTAATATTCGTGGCAAGAAAATTAATATTAAAGCTAAATAACTAGAACCTATACTGAATCACTTTAATAATGTTGTAAACAATGAAATATATCACTAGATTGGTGATAGTCACTTGACCATTTTTATAATGTGTATTTTTATAAGTGATGATTGTTATTTCTGTTTCAATTAAAACGAGTATAGATCATGTTAAATACCAATTTGCTTAATCCTTAGATTTATTCTACTTAATAATAACCTTAAATATTTTGTCTCTATCATTCATATGCAAAATGATAAAGACAAAAACGTTATTTAAGAAGTCGAAGATTAATTATTAGGCCGGTATACTACTCGTTGCGTTATCTTAAATTAATTATATATCGATTATATTTACATATGTACAATTATTTATGGACGAGTATAATAGTGCAGGTACGATACAGATTTAAATCACTGCCTTGAAGCGTACTTGGACCCAAAAAAACTTATATTTAACACGCGCTTTTGACAATTATAACTACAGTCTATAGTTTTATACCATAGCCTATAATTTAGTCATGTAAACATAAATCAGTATCTTTTGATGTCAGCGTAAACGCAATTTGACACAGATAAAAATTTACATTAAGTATTGAAATTAGATATATTTAGTTTCTAAAAATTACCAAATTCATTAAATTTTTATTTCAAACTATAGTTTTGATGCATGATGTTTTGAGCGCAACGAAACAAAATTAATATTATAATAAACAAAACATATTCATACATAATATTTGCTTATGAAAATTTTTAAGTTCGTTTGTTTGTCATGTAAGTTAGTAGACTGGGCTCGATATGCTAATCTAATTAAAAATCGAAAGTGTACGTAAAACACGAATACGTGTACGTACGTATTTCGATTAGTTTAATAATATTTTCACGTTTAATACATGACAAAGTGAAATGAACATAACAGCTACCTTAGATTTATAGTAATCATTAAAGATTTTTGAGTCCAAGTACATTCTTTAGATTAACCGTGTTATTTATAGAAAATCTAATAAAGCCAAATAATATGTTTTAGAAGAAAGAGAGAGCGAAGAAGAAATTTAAAGGTTATTGCCGACATTTTGAACTGAGTCATTGGGCAACAAATGTCACTGTACACGTAATGCAACCAGTTATCTATACTTAGCTATCTGTGGACGCACTCTGACTCCTGATTGGTAGTTACGAGTAAGAGTTGTTGTTTTTCTATAAATATGAGATTTTTTGTTATGACACTCATTTCATTACTTACGTTTCGTTACGAAATACGCACAATGGAGAATTTTATAACGTTTAAATGAAATTAAATTCTGACACAAATAAAAAACCTTTTCTGAAAAATCATTCCTTTTCAGTAACTTAGTATGTACATAATTTAGTATGTAGATCGTACTTATCTCGTTATCGATTACGCACACAACTACACCTCTTCGTAAGACCTGTAAGTGGGAGCGAGACAGCAGATAAATATGATTTATGACTCAGTTCAAATTGCGTCGACTATAAATATTTGACAAATCCATTATGTTTTTAATAAACAACACGGTTTGCGCTTCGCCACGATTTTGACGCACAGACCTTATTGATATGTTTCAACACACAAAAATTTACCATAGACATTTTTATTATACACAAGTCAATACATAAAGCTATTCAAATTTTACAATTTCTCAACGCATAATCGTAGTATTTTCGTCTATTTATTTTGTCTATGAACTTTAGGACTGTACAATCTTACTAAGTTTTATCAAAATCGATTCAGCCGTTTAAGACTGATACTTCAATAGTGTGAATATACCTTTACATTAGATCAGACTGAATTTTCACCCTTAGACCACATAATTCCTCCGCAGTATTAAATTCAATTTCTATGAAAATTGAAACTGGAAGACATTTAATTTGACAGATTTTTAGACAAAACCCAAAAACATCATAACCTGACCGTCACATCATCATCCAGGGTCTGCTCTAGCTGACAGCAGGAGACCAGTTCCTCGAAGGACATCCCGTCCAGTGACATGGACACCGAGGAGATGCTTCTGAAGAGGGCTTCGGGGTCCAGATCTTCCGGCAGTTTGGTGAGGAACTGCGCTGCCGATATGAAGTCCATCTCTTTGAGCTCTTCTTGGTATAAATGTAGAATGCCTGTAATCGAAATAAGCCCATATTTATTAATTTGTAAAATAATATCACTTGTAAATATCATTCTTCAACGACACACATTTATACACGGATTTTTCATAATAGACTTGTTTAGTAGTTTTATTCTAGGAGTACTTTGTCTGAACATATAATGATTTAACAAATGTATACAAATTCTATTTCCAGGTAGGTTTCCATTTTTTTTTTTTTTTTAAACAAAGTCAGTATGAATAAAAATTACTCCAAAAAAGTATTAAGACTATTATGACATTATTTATAAGCATACTACATCATCCTCGATTCGAAAACTGTGACCGTTTTGCGTCACGTGACTGATGTAGAAAAATCTATAATTTAAATTATGGATATTTCATTATTTCTCCGTATTATTTTCAAAGTGATATTTTTACATTCATACTGTCCAACCAGGCCTAATTTTCTTACCTAAAGCCGTGTTGAAGAGGAAAGTATCCCCATCCCTTAGGAACACGTCCCACACACGGCAAGCGGCATCCAGAGGCATCGCCTTCGCAAAGGCCGTGTACAACCACTCCAACAAGTACAGCTCCGGAGCGACCACGTTCGCTACAGATGGGACGTTGTATTCGAGGAGGGCTGTATACGCCTTCCATAGACGCTGGAATTAAAAAAAACTTTTTCGATACTGATATAAAAATTAGATCTTAGACCTAATTGTTCCATGGAGGTCCATGTTTGAGAGGAAAAAATCTTGTGACGATGGTTAAAGTCGGTAGCAGTTGGAGTTGAAACTCAAACAAAAAATAGGGGTAACATAAAACCAAGTCGACTTATTGAAAGGTTCTATAATCTTCTGTTTCCCAAAAGAATATAATCTGTGTAGTTGACCTTTTAGACATCAACGGAAACTTAACACTAATTTAATAGAAAAGTTAGACAAGAATAATTTAAACACAACAATGAAATTTCGTCAAAGACAAGTACTAACCTGCATCATAGCCCCGTCCCTAGTAAAAGCTGCTCTTAGTACAGGACCGTCTAATAAATTAGCAAAACATATGAAAGCCTGTGGTGCCTCCATGTTCAATATTAACACTGCCGCTATAAACGACATACCCTGGAATAAAAACATTAATACTTTAAACGTTTTCTAGTTCCAATGTATGTATTTCAAAAGTATATCAAAGTTTAAAAAAAGTATTAACTCAAAAAATCTATGACTTGTAGACTATGTTTCATTTGAATATTTGAGGAATAAATTGTAGTACAATATTGCACCTTGGAGCAGAACATAAACTTTTTCATCCGCATTTTACGACTTCGCCTTGTATGACCACATATATTGTATCAATTCTCAAAAATCTGAAAAGTTATAAAATACAATAAAAACCTCACCTGTATATAACCAATATCCGGTCGATAACACACATAAGCAGCCAACAATTCGTGCAAGACATCAAAATACGGCCCACCCGGTTGAAAAATACACAAATGGGGGAACGTCCTTGCTATATCCAGTTGTATCAACTCCATTGAACACTCATCACTGTATTCTACTAAATTCGGGTTTGATTTGTTCTTCCTCTCACTCTCAGAGTTCAAACTCTTTAAGTTCTGCTCACTGAAGTTTCTGGGCATTCCCAGACGCGGTGTCTCGCATTTAGCTACAAATTTATCCCTATTGGATAACCTTTCTTCGCATCCTATTCTTTCATCTGTACTATCTAATTCTGTTTCTTTGATATCAATTTTCTCACCTTTTATCTCTTTTTTTGTTATTTCTTCTTTCTGCAGTTTATCTTTGCTGGATGGTCTTTCATCAGTGTTGTCGTCGTCACAACCGCATGCTTTGTTGATTTTTAACCGCTTTCTTTTTAGTTTTGCCTCGTGTAACTTTTGTTTAGCTTGGAAGACCAGGTCTTGGTACATAAGGTGCGTGATCTTCAATTTATTCTCTATTGCCAGTTGCCAAACTTTACCCCGTATTGAAGGAGGCAATCCACTCCACCACAATTCTAGTGTCCGCTTTGCATTTTTCCTGAAATTATTTAAATACCATGACAAACGAATATTAACTCAATTATTACAATAAATAATATATTCTGAAAATAAAAATCTATGTATTCTCAAAAATAAAAAATTTAACATTTCCTTTCGTTTTCATTAAATTTAATCATTTAGAAAACCTACCTACATTACGTTACGTTAGTTAATCAAGTTTTTCACGATTTATTATTACAACCATTTTCGACATACGATTCGATTTCATATAAAAAATTGAACAACTAGGTGAACTAAAGTATTGCTGGAAAGTTACCATCCTTGTACGGCTTCAAACAATACAAGAATTTCGCTGATGCATATTCAATAAGTAAATTGTCACACGACACAACAATAAGTGGAAAAAAATACGCGGTTAGTGATCCCTGACCTAAGGATGATATAGATAACAACACAATGGATGAACCTGAGGTCAGGCATAAAGGAACGATCATGAATGCTTTAGCGAACATCAGTGACGCTTACAGCTGAGTTTATTATTTTAAAAATTAAATATCAGAGGCCCTACTTTTTTGTCTGGGCTTCAGATTTCTGTATCTGTGGCACGATCATTTGTCAATCTAATAGGCAAGTAGGTGACTTCACAGGTGCCGTCGACTTGTTGGGTCTAAGGCAAGCCGGTTTCCTAACGATGTTTTCCTTTGGCGTTTTTTACCAGTTTTCATTACGTTGTATAATCATTACAAATTAGTTTAAGATTTTGTTTTGTTCTAAAGCTGCTCTTCAATTATGTTATATTTTATTTATCTATTGAAGTTGCGATATGATACATAATGCTATATCTACAGTATAAAAAGCTATCTTTTCTAAAATATATGACAATTCTGGTAAAAACAAATTGTACAAAAAAGTAGTATTTTTTTCTTATTGTTAATATTATGAAAATGACGTTTTAAAATTGCAATTTTTATTATTTATTCCGTTTATACAACAATATCACTTCATAGTGAATTTATTTTATCAGGAATATTGGTACAGCTTTGTAATTTGTACTAATCCCGTCGCTGCCTTGACTTCATCCATTTCACACAGAAGAAATCTATCAATTCTTTATCCTCTGATTATATTGCGTGGTCATCCTAGGCTAATTTAGTTTTTGCTACTTTGCAAATTCTATGTCATTTCCGCATTCCTAGACTATGACATAACAAGATTGTACGTGACGATTTAAGATAGAAACCGTCAACTAAGAACTCTCGTCTAAAGATGTTTATCGTATCATTTGAAGACTGAGTAGCGATCAAGATTATGAAATGTTTAACAAAGACACTAATAAAACTACGGCATAAAGCCTGCTTCTATAAAAATAAAAACACCACATATTAACGGAGAATGTCTTGAGAATTTTAAAATACTTTCATTATGTTCTATTCCATACTTTAATACTGGAAACTTAAAATAATAAACCCGTATTTATAAAACTAATTTATTATCTATCTATCTATCTTTATCCGGACATTTCATGATTTCAATCATGAATTGTGAGATGAGTACTAAACAACGATACCATAGTTTTAAAAAATAAGGGCCTATTTTAGTTCTTTGCAACTAATCTTTGTTTATTCTATGGTTATCCTTTTGTTTGTCTATTGTTTACAGTGTCACATACTTTCCTTGGCCTCCGACTGAAATTGGTAATGCCGTCGCCAATTTGAAATGTCAGACTGTCATGTCTTGGTGATAATTTTCTATAAAAACTTACATGTTATTCCAATCGGGCAATATATTCTGTGTCCATTCCTTCGCGTGTCTTGCCAGTCGTTCTTCCAATCGCAGAGATTCCTGTATCCTTGCATGGCGAGCCGCGGCTTCTCGTTCAACCTTTCTTCTAGCTGCTTCCACCATTCTTGCGTGCTCTGCTTTATGACGTAACGCCTCTTCTGTACACTTGGCTGGAAGGTTTGAAGGCCTGAAAATAGTTTTCTTTTTATTATGAGTATGTTCTTGAAAATAAGGAATTGACACAGAAATGTATGGGTACAGGTCCATAATGAGTTGAAATAATATGACATCAGTTTGACATTGCAAGCGTTATATACTTAAAACAAATCTAATCTGCAAAAGTTTTTCGGTACGAAAATCTTAAAATTGTTTTTTTAATGTTACAGAATGTAAATATATACAAAGTCGTATATTCTCAAGCAGTTTCGATGTTTCTATAGTATTCGAAAAAAGCCATTTTTATAAGAGATTAGTTTAAAATCGGTCGAAGCACGATGTTCTATAGACAGCGTTTCTCGGTTAACTTTAAAATGCAAAAAATTATATGTTTTTGTTAGACCCCAGTCTTTTTGCGCTGACATAAAAAAAGGCTTCTAATGGTGTGAAAGAATTTTTCCAAAGTTTTGGAGCCTATTCAATTCAAAAAATCAATTATAATATTAGTGTAGATAATGATAATGTAATTTCAGTACACGTTTTTTTGGTTATTCGAAAAAGATGTTTTATTAAAATATAATAAACCAACGCTACGTAAATAATCATAATTTGTTTAAACATTACTTTAATTTCGCACTCCGACCACAATTGCCACTAATCACTATACCGGAAATCAATATTCAAGTTTTCGTAACTGATTTACCGGAAACGTTTAATACTAATAACTTATTAATTAGTCAATATTAGCAAATCGATGATAGTAATTTCTAGATTTTTTCACATAAAACTTGGTTCATAAGGCGAATCAAAAATTGGAAAACAGTTTCATTAGTCTTTAAGAAGAAAAGCGTTTATTACAATATCATAACTAAAATCTATGATTAATAAATATCTCGTCGTTTCTGGGCTAGTCGGCTATAATGAGAAATAAATATTATTTAAAAAAATAACATCTCCATACAATAAATGAGTATATGATTCATATTGTATTAAGTCCCTACCAAAATAATTATCAATAACCTAAGGTCAACACACCGCGGTCTCACTATACGAGAGCCATCACAAATTCTCAGTATCCCATCAATGCCCTATTTAACGAAGATTGAATTGCCGCTTAATTATCTTCAATCTCAACTGCATAGCGTGAGATGCTCTCAAGTGGGGCGAGGATACCGTAGACGACCGATTTTTCAATTAATCTTTATAAGTATTCTGAATAAAGCTAATGTAACTTGTATATATGCAGTGTGCATAGTAAGCAACGTAAAAAAAGTACTCCATTCAATGCATAGGGTGTGTTATGACATAGCAATCGCTGAAGCTACAAGGAGAATTAACGAACGTATTATGTTTGTAACCGTTTTTATATAGAATCTTAAAATAATAAATATTTTTTTGAATCTCCCCGACGCTTGTAGTGCGGGACCGTATATAATTCACATATATGTTAAAAAAACTCGCGAGCCCGTACTCCAATAATATTTCTAAAATATTTATATTCCTATATACGCATCGGTCTCGCAAGTCCCGGTCAAAAAAGGGGGTATGTAGGACTCGACCCACACCTAAATCCCTGCTATTCAGAGACTGGGAGCAATACCTATTAAAATACCTACTTAAAAAACCGCGTTACAGAGGGTCCGGACTTGAATTCTACCGGGATCTCAACGGCATGTTACACTCCAAAATGATGAAGAAGAAGATAGAAGATGGGCATATCTTCTCCTATTTACTCCCCGTCTTCTACTAGGATTCATCCTAAAGCGATCTCTCTCTCCTTCCGCGAGTCCCACCCCTACGCTTTTGTTGCAGGACGTATTGTATCCATTGACAAAAGCTATTTTTTACGATAATAATTAAAAGCCTGTGATGTGAGCCAGTTGGGGTGGGGTTCATGACACCTAAATCCGCTTCTTCTAATGTTTTATAATATACTAGCGGATCCGACAGACGTTGTCCTGTCTACACGTCTTTAATTTCAAAATTTCAATTTTTAATAAGCCATTTTGATGAAAATTATTATTCAAATGTTATGAAAATATCTAACGATCCAGCACATGGTCACACACGATATAACACAATGATAACAAAACTTTTTTTAAATTTCGGGACAGACTAAAATTAAAATTCGAATATTATTTAAAATTTGACACTGCGATGGTAGCGCCGTCTGTCGGATCCAATGTAAAACATTCCAAAATCAACGACAACTAATAAATTGAAAATTAATTAAAAAAACATTGTCCAGCGGACAAAATTGTGAATCTAAACCATTCCCAGATCCCCTTGAACACACACAAAAAATTTCGTCTAAATCGGTAAAGTCGTTTAGTCACATACACACGCACACAAGAAATATATATATTAAGATAAGCGTACATATGAAATGCATACTTTTTTTTAAATTTTGTTCTGAAGCTTGTGTGCAACATTATTACGTTAAAAGCTGGACTAAGCTGAATCAAGAAGACAAGTTAATGACAGGTGGTCAGTCACGACTGGGCGATGTAAACCCATCATTACTTAGATATTTCCGCTTCTGTGCATCCACTTAAAGGTAATTATTTCAATAACAAATCGCCTTCCAACCATGTATATTATGTAAAACTATATTTTTCAAACTAAAATTACGTAGTTGTCTATGTATAAAAACAATGTAAGGGAGCGTTCAAGTATTACGTCACACAATTTTTGGAGATTCTTGAACCCTCCGCTTATTTGCGCTTACCATGGTAAATTCTTGGCACACTCTGAGTTCATTGTAGCACACAGAACCCATTATGAACACAGTTGAATACCTGAGCGAGTAAAATGGGTGCACACCGTGCATTGTACAATGCAGGTGCCTGATGAATTTATAGTGCACTGGCTTTACCCTAAACTTTCTTTCATGAGGAGCCCATTCAGCTCCGTGCTATATGAGTGCTTATACATATTAAAAGACGAAAACACAAAATATATAAAACTATTAGCTCATTCAATCAACTTTAACGAATTCAAAAAATATCAAATCCCTATACAATGGTAATCTCCGTAAAATAACACGCTGACTGTGATAATCTGTCTGGGCTTCAGGCGTCTAACCTTTCACTCTAACTTAAACAGCAGATGATAAGCCGTTAATCTTGACTGAAGACTGTATTCTTTTTTTGGAAAATAAATTAAATATCTATAGTAATTAAACTAGGATATTATTAAAGTAATCAAAAAGGCACACAATTTTTATTTTCTGTGGTTTAACAAAACAATCGTTAAACAAAGTATTGCCAGTAAACAATAGTATACAAATAAAACTATTAAAACTAGTGGGAAAGAGTTTCTTACTCCTGTCGCCCTCTCTATCGCCCTTGATTTGGCGTTCAGTAGACATACAGATACCGGAAAACTTCTTGGCATTAAACAAGGGAATGTTTGCGCCTCGTATCACTGCGATGTATCGCTTCTGCGCAGGAAAAGACATTTGTTTAAGACATTTGCCGGTATCTAGACACCTATATAAATCAATAAAATTAAAGTATTTTTAAGACGGGAGCGTGTTCTGATATCAAGTAAAGGACTGCCCTTCATCTGTTTAAGTAAGACAAAAAATCTAAAACTACGAGCAGTAATAGTTTTAGACTATGCAACGTTGTGAACTGGAAAATCAGTTGCAACTCGCAACCAAGTCACGAAAGTAAAGGGTACATCGCGTAACTCTTGGCACATCCTAATGTTTTGGTATTTCAACAATAATTACTTAAAATGCCAACTTAAGCTCAATAAGAGCGAACAATGATGCTCAATTATTATCATTGTAACTATGCACGACAAAAAACCTTTTGATGGCCGTTACGAATGTTAGCTTTAAATATATAAACATATTCTAAAGAATCTGGCCATAAGCAGGAATGTGATGGTGCCCATTAGACTCTTGTTGTTTACGAATTGTTATCAAACATTCGAAGTGGAATGTTGGAGTCGGAGTTGGGAATAGAATATAAAACGAATTGTGGCACATGCGCACATGCGCAGTGCGCACGGGTATTCTTTGTTCAATTTTAAAGCGATCAGTGAAAGAAGTAAATTATAGTGAATCAAGTACATCGTTTTGGGGGCATCAATTGAGGGCGTATAAATGCCCTGAATTTTATATACAAATAAATTAATTTTATATCAAGTAAGTATATAATTTAAAGGAAATATTTTCTTTTCTATCAAATAAGGTGTAAAAATACGAATTTTATATATACAAATTTTTTATACTAAATAAATGAGAATGTATTATCCACTTTCGTTTACCAAATTATTATTGGTAACTAGCGATAATTAGAAAGTTTAATTTCATAAAAAGGTTATTTAATAAATTATTTATATACATTAAACACGCAACCAGATTGCATTTACTTTAATAAAAAATAACAAGCACTTTCTTATAAAAATTAATATGAAGAAAATTATAATACATTTTCTTGCTATACAAGTATTGGGAAATTATTAAGATAAAGAGAGAAAAGGGGTTCATTTTTATATATAGATTATTATTTCCTTTATTTCTAAAAAAATATGTATTTACATTGTATATTCGTGTATGCTTGGCGACTCATTACAAGGAGTCCCCTCGTGAATTTTGTGCTGCGATATTGCGGGCTATGATTATGATGAATTTACAGGGGTTCAGTCAGCATCTACAGCAGCACTGCATCTACAGTCCTCAAGTTATTTTTTCAGAAGTATGAGATTGTCCTCCTTGTAACATGTGTGTTGTTTGAGAGCAAAAATAAATTACAGAAAATAAACTGTACGCTACAGCGAACTTGAACTTCATAATTATAACTGCAATTTAATGTTTAATTGCACGCAGACAAATAAGTTTTCAAATCTATATGTACATTTACAATCAGTGGAATTAATTATATTTGTTGTAATAGTTTAAAGCATGTGGCGTTTGAATTTCGGCTTTGTACCAATAATTTTCTATGAGCGCGATTATCACTTGTCTTGGTTGTCAGACACAGGAGACTAATCATCTAATATCTAAACAAATTTAAAAACTGCCACGGCCCAAAAATGTATCTACTGGAATTCCATTTTTACGGACTTGTTTAAACAATAATTTTTAGACTTACTAGTTATATTAATTTTATTACATTATGAATGAATAAAAATCATAATAAACTACTTAGTTCATTAACCCCAAGATATTAATCATGAAGGTGTTTGAAAAGTTGTCGACACCTTTGAACTCAGGTCAACGACCTTCTATCGATAAATTATAATTTAATATTATTTTATGGCCTAATTCAAAGAAAACATAAAGTTTCAAAGTATTTATTTTACTTTAGTCAATAGTTAGTATTTTTTAACTGCACAAAACAAATTTCCTCTTCGCAATATGTAATCGACCTCAAAGGACACGTATTGCAATTATGTTAAAGTTTTCATAAAAATTAAGTTCACGTTGAATGAAACAATGGCCTCCTATAAAATTCGTTCTAATCCACATTTAACCCGCTACCATTGTTAAACCAAGACGTTCGTCTGAAGTCAACATGTACAATTTCTATCAGTACCCGTAAAATTATAATAATAATATTAAGGGATATATGTATATCTATTGTGCACCTAGAAATGTACTAACTTTTATAAAGTCAACTCACCTGTCATGTTGGATCAAAGCAATAGAACTCGCAACCAGATCTTCAAACTGCTTCTCGCTGGTTGAGCTACCCTGCCTTTTGTGGTGATGGGGTGTGTTGTTCACTGATGCGGTGGGAGTCAGGGTCTTCTGAACTTCGGCGCTCTTCGAGAGGCTGTTCGATTTGCCAAACAGCTTCCAAGTACCACTGGGCGCTTCTTGATTTTTCGTAGGATTGCTCTTCCAAGGAAATACACCTCTGAAAGAGAGAAATTCTTGGTTATTTTTCTAGTGTTACAGTAAAATATCTAACTAGGCTCCCCGATTTGACCCCGTATTTTCATACTGCGCCGTAATTTAAGACCCATAAAAGCCAAACGAGGAGAAAATATGCTTTATATTATTTTAATAAAATCACAAAAAAAAACTCGTAAACTACTGGATTGCAAAAACAAATAATTACGCGTGCATACAACGCATACATCAACATGGTATACCAACTACGAAAAGCAGGATTTTTTTATACCTATAACGATAGTTTTAGAGTTCATTCGGAAAATACAAATCATTACTTTGACTTTCTTTCTATTTCTATTTCATTTAACGTTCGTCGAACGGTGATGCAAAACCTCGTGAGGAAACCGACTTGCCTAAGACGAACAAAAGTGAACAGCGTGTGATAGGCACAGATGATCACCTTCTTGTCTATTATATTAACAACTGATTCAGAAATCTGGTCCCAAAAAGGTGAAAGCGCCAAATTGTTTTATCGATCGACTCGGTTTAACAAAATGAAAAAAAAATATTCCGTTTAAATGAATCAAGCAACACAAGAAACAATAATACAACACACAGCTTGTAATAATCCACAGATTTACAAAAAGAATAGAAGAATATATAGTGTGTCTAACGTGTAATATACTTGAACATATTTCGTTTCAAAATAATTGTACTTACCAAGGTAAAAGTAAAAGTACGTAATTACAGAAAGTGGCTTTCAATGTGAAAGCTTCATACATATTTTATAATTGTACTAATTTAGGAATATATCCATAGCTATTTAATTTACATGATGGAAATTTTGTATTATTAAAATAGACAAAAATCTTGAAATTAGAGATGTATCTCTAATATCTCTGTTATTGTAGCTATAACTATAATAACGTTAGTTAAGATTTCTTTGTTAATTATCATTATATTATTAGTTTTTTTTGTACCAGTTGGCAATTAGTATTTCATAGGTATTCATTTACTAGATAAAACGTTATACATGAAAAATTACATAATTAGGAGTTTGTATATTCAGTTAATTAATAGCGTTAATATGACGCGACATATATAATATCGAGAATATTAAGAATTGTAAGTATATAACTTTTGACTTAGGATACTTAATAAAATACCGTACCAATTCTTAAAAGCCGGCAACGCACTTGCGATCCATCTGGCAATGCAAAACACTCCTCCCCGTTTGACCCTGTTATTTAAAAAAATACAAAGTAGGCAGCTGTTTGTCATAAACGCTGACTAAACATCTGTTAGGTGATAATACTCAATCAATATACTATAAAGCACGTGTACGCATCCGGAAACTGGTTAGATAAAACACGACTTAACTAATAGTAATTAAAATGTTTACGTCTTGATGGAGTGCAGCTGTACTAATAACTTTGAAAATTTCACACAATCGAATGTTTCATAAGTATTATTGTCTCTAGAAATTAACTACCTGTTCAATTATTATGAAGAGAAAAGATTTAGATTGAGAGTTTTTAACGACGGCTTTTTCTCTCAGCCTACACCTGTCTGTCCGCTGTCTTCTTTGCCGATGAGGTGGGATGTCTATCGATTCATATTTAATGACGTGGAATAAGTGATACATATCTGTATCTTTATTATATACATATAATTATTTTATAAATATGTCAATATTGTCGGAGGCAGCATCAGAGAGCAAGTAGCAACATCTTTTATAACGGAGAGTCGTGCAACAGATTCGTTCTAGCCCTACACATAAAAATATTCAACCGTATCTACACTAGATATTAGCTTTTATCAGCTTTAATTCCGGAATCAAAATCTAATTTCATTTCCAAGCTTAATGACTTTTCCAACATAAAAATTAGTATTATATACAACACACTTTTTACGACGTTGTAGTGAGGTCGTTACTCGTACCAAGCGCTGGCCGGCACCGCTGCGCGCGCGCATGACTTTTTGTTACGTAGATTAGCTTTTGAATTAATGCTTATGCAAGGTTTATGTGAAGTTTGCTCCCTTTGTGTATTGTTCTTGTTAGGAATTTAACGTCAGTAATGAATACAAGTTGATCAACGTCAGTAATCTACGTAAAATTACTGATTAAATTATTAATGGATATATTTTTTTTAAAACAGGGGGCAAACGGGCAGGAGGTTTTCTGATGTTAACTGATACCACCCAGAGACACTAACATTGTCAGAGGACTCACGAGTGCGTTTCCGACCCTTTAACAATTAGTGTTCTCTTGGAGGACCCTAAGTAGAATTGGTTCGGCATTACTTCAGTGGGTAGCTGGTTCTACATAGCGGTTGAAAACGCTCAGTTGTGTTTCTCGCTAAAACTCGAGAATGGCTGGACAAATTTGGCTAATTATGAACCTGAATATTTGTGGAAGTTTAGGGAAGGTTTAAACCGAAAACATAAATATATAATACTTAAAGAAAAGTTTTAAAACGACAACTGAAATAACTAATAAAAATAGTTGCTTTGTTGTCATAATATATTTACAGATAGCTACAGAAATTAGTGTTACATAGCTCATTTCTTCGCTTTAAAATTGTATTAAGTTTTGACAAAAATGTATGTAGGTCATACGAAGTTCTCCGGGCCTAGTGCGATATAAAATTACATAAAAGTTTCTGCCACTGCTAAAAGATTAAATCAGAAAGTTTGCCTTTGAATTCCTCTGGGGAATTGGACGAGATAACAATGTATTTTATGAATGAGAATCGCTCGTTACGTCTCAAAATGGCTACGATAAGAAAACTTAAATGGGTTAGACTGTAAAATTGTACGACTTGAAATTAACCTACATTTTGGTTCACACTTTGAAATTATCGCTAACCAGAAACATAACGCGATTTTAATCGACGATATTTTTTATGATATGTGGAGTAATCATTACATGGCCGATGTCTGAAAATAACCACTATTAATAATGTGTATGTACATATATATATATATAAGCTAATAAATGAAGAAAGCCATGGCTACTAAACATTGGAAAAACTATGCATTGAAGGGGTTCCAATCAAAGGAAAGTAGGATAATGAACAACAAGAAAAGAACAGAGCCTTACTTTTTTTAAATAACGCAGGCGCGCACTATCGATGTGGTACATGACTTGAAGACTGTGGGGTTGGATCTACACTCAAAGCTGTTCATCAGAGGGGTAGCGAGACTCTACCTACCAAACACCTCAGCCCTTTAGATGTGTCCTTGTGTTCGCCAAGGCATTCTTCCCAAGGCTTATATCCACTATAGAGCTCAAGACCTGCGGTTCCGAGCCACTCGAGACCCATCCTTAACCACCGGCCAATCTCTAAATGACTTCCGTCGCTTATTAGACATCAGTATATCCTAGATTACACGTTCAAGGTCAAAATTACGCTTAGAGTTCAGTTTCTGGAGCAAAGCCAAACCTATAAGGTTTACGAATACAACTGGCATATTATCAAAACATTAAATCTATTATTAACACCAAAGTGGCCCAGAGAAATACCTCTTTTGTACGATGATGAGATTTATAAATCAAAAGGTTATCATTCGCACAATCGTGTAAAAACAGAGCTAATAAGCCAATTTAACTCAAGTCTAAACTTCATGACGTGAATGTATTTAAAATAATTACAAAATTAATTACAAGAAACGAGACTATTCGAATTATTACAAGAATTTGCATGACGTTTGATCGCATGATCGTAACAAAATCCTTCGTTTTCTTATTCAAAATTAGTTTGAAATGAAATAGCATGCCACAGGTCATGACCAGAGATGCAGCATGATTAACTGTTTGATTTGACTTTTAGCCTGGCAATGAACAACTTAATAACAAAAACAATTAGACAAATATTATTTTTATTCATTTTAGATAGAAACCAAACAGAATGATTAAATAAAACTTAAACTTCAGTTCAAGAGCGCTCTATAATTAACTATAACGTTAATGAAGACCTCTTAACAATAAAAATAAAATTCTCACGCATCTACAATAAAAACCATTATCATCACATTCCGTAGTTACATGATCATAATCACTAACCGGAAAATAGACACCCACAATGACTGACTACGATACAGTAATTAAAGATACATCCTTTATAATAGGTCAGTTGAGCAAGTACAAGTGGAATTACTCAATGAAGCGAGAGAAGATATGATTCAGATATACATAGAAATATTAAGGCTATTTAAAATATTTCATATTTAACATATATATTAGGGATATATCGATACGCCAGATGCGGTATATTCTCATATTTAAATATCGTCGATACCGATACATAATATCGATATAAGTTTTTATTAAAAATTTAAACAGACACAAACTTTGAATAAGATTTAAGGTTTAGCTACTTAAGTTAATAATTAAACTATA
The DNA here is from genome assembly GCF_905147795.1 of Pieris rapae. Taxonomy (NCBI): domain Eukaryota; kingdom Metazoa; phylum Arthropoda; class Insecta; order Lepidoptera; family Pieridae; genus Pieris; species Pieris rapae. Next base: position 10,106,469 of record NC_059512.1, on the reverse strand, counting down.
ATAAAATAAATAACTGTTAATAATTAAAATTAAAAATTAAATAGATAATTGTGTTTAAAAACACAGAGCATTCTCATATTATGGGTTAAAAGTCGATGACGCAAGTCTGTCTGTATGACAGTTGAGTAGAATCTCTTATATGTAACAGAACTCATTTAAAAGCCATATAATATGGATATCAAAACATATTTAATGCTTTGGAATTATCAAATGTAGGGAAGTATGTTCAAAATAGAGATAGATAGCCGGTTTTTTTCTCTTAAAGAGTTTTGTATAAAATTATAAGTGTAAATAACAGTTTTTTTAAGGAATAAACGAGGTTTATTATAATTAATGATTAAGTAGACGTAACCTTCTGGAAACGTTATCACTATGTTACCTATCGTTGTACGCTAATAAAATTTATTGAAATATATAAATAATCTGAATACACTAGAACATCGTCTATAGGTACTGTGAGGAGAAATTCTAAAACATAATGAAATTTATTAATTCGTAAAACACATCTATCAGTGCATCGTTTCGTAAGTTCTTTTGTCTTTATTCATAACAGCATAAATAAAAACTATCAAGACACGAAAGAGTTTCTTAGTCCAAAGAGTAACATAGTTTTTATGAATTAGAAGGAAGAAATATGTAATGAGATATATAAACAATTTAAATAAATGTTTAATATATTGTGGAAAATAACATGTACTGACGCACAAATATGTGACAATGAGAACAGCTGTTAACACATGTCCAAAGGCTGTGTACATAAAAATAATTTATATTTGTAATAATATAAAATAAGTCAGTGGCACTACATTGTTTTTAGGTCTTGTACATGATCATTTGTCAAACTAATAGGCAAGTAGGTGATCAGCCTCCTGTGCCTGACACACGCCGTCAACTCTTTGGGTCTAAGGCAGGCCCTAAAACGGAATCCTCACGATGTTTCCCTTCACCGTTCGAGCGAAAGTTAAATGCTTAATAGAAAGAAAGTCTATTGGTGCACTTCTCTGCATATCTAATCTTCGACCTCCGGACTAGACCAACATATTAAGGATTTATAATTATTTATATATGTATACGTAACACTAAAAATGTTTAGAACTTGCCAGAAGCATTGCTAATGAAAACTTTTTATTAATTTCAATTTTAGAACTCCGGCATTTCCTTTCGACGATCGGCCAACTAAGCTAAAGGAAGAAGTCAAGGAAAAAAAATTGCCTCATTCTTTGATCGGAAAGGCTATTTCGTGACAGTTGTGCCATTTCGTGAAGATGGAACGACAGTTACTGCAGTCTGGTATGTCAATCGTTGTTTGCAAGTCTTGGAAAAAATTCGACAGCAGCGCCCTCGAAGCAGGACCCTCCTTCACCACGACAATGCTTCAAGCGTACTCCGCAAAACGGTCTATAGAATATTTGACTATGGCAGATGTCGAGATAATAGAGAGTCATCCGCCATACAGTCCTGACCTGGCACCCTGCGACTTTCATTTATTCTCAAAAACTAAAGATAAAAGGAGTGGTATTCGCTTTAATAGTCCTGAAGATGCGGCGAAAGCGTACGAAAATGCCATAAAAGAGGACCGAAAACCCCTAAGGAAAAATGGGCTCACTGCTTTTCTCAGTAGTTCCATCGAATGCGACGATGTGTAGAAAAACAATAAAAGCATTGGCAACTTTCCACATAAAGTTGTTTTTCATTTTCTAAACATTTTCAGTGTTACCGAGATATTTACCTGATATATTTCGGTGCAAATTTGTCTTGAGCACTATAAGTATCAACAATATTCTCTACAATGAACCTTCTAAGATAGTAAACATACCGATGACGTCATATCGTTGACCTCGACGTGTATAGTTTGAGGTCACTATCTTGGCTATAATAATATAGTATCTCTATTTCTTTATGGTTCATACAGCGGTCTTGATATGCTTTAATTGTTAATGTAATATGTTCTATGTAATAACTTCCGTATTTAATCACACAGGAGAGAAACGCAGAAGTATTTAAAGTTACAAATTAATAGCCTGCATGCGTATATTACAAGTGTCGCCTCTCGAGTGACTAGTGAAACAAACGTATGCCTAAAATTATGTTTAAAGACATTTATTCTCATAATATACAATAGTCACTTACATGAGAACTTATATGGTAAAGAATTGAAATAAATTACCGAAGTAGAACTTGGGTCATGGGTGGACTTTCACTTCCGTAGATAACTGGGATCACTCAAGAGATGGTTTTTTAGTATTAATTTAAATATTGCTAGGCTGTCTGCACTTTTTTTTTAATTTGCGTCACATGAGACTCGCTAAATAGTGTAACGCGGAACTAGTAAAATTTACACTGTTGTATTTGTATAATCCATTGAATTTATAGCTTTATTGTGTATGTTGTGTGTTTAATATTATTTAGTTTTTATGTTTTATTTTTTTGGTTAAGAATAATTTTATTTCTCATAAGAATTGCAAACATACTTCACTTATTGAGAAACAATATAAACTAAGATTATTAGAGCACACAGATGTAGGTACGTATAAAAAATTACAAAGAAAAACAGCAACAAAAATGTAGGTAGACTTAATAAACTCGATCGGTCAAACAAACAGAAACATAGATGTTCGGATTGTAATATTTTATTTTCTCATTATATTCGTATTGGGATAGTCTGTTTGGATAATGTGTATATTTTTGTAGATAATATTTTAAAAAAATCGCTAGTAATAGCTCTGTAATACAATTATTTTTTGCCTCCATAATACTTGCCGTGATTGAATAAAAACGAAATAAGGCAAAATTTGGAGGTGACTTTGTGTTTTTTATACCTAGTATGTATATATTTATATTGTATTGTGTTTTTAATTGGAACCATTGAAATCATAGTGAAGGATCAATACATATTTATTGTTATTATTAAGCATTAGATAAAATTAAATCTACGATGAGTGGTTTTGGTTAGTGCCCTGTTCAGAGAGGTTCAGGAGCCAGGACTGACAAGAAAATAATAATAAAAATTTATTTATTTTTCTCCCTTAAAAATTAACAATAACAATTAATAATACAGTGACGGTATTATTATATAGTATTATATATATAGATATCTATGTTATTTGTTAGATTAATTCTAATTTATCGTTGTTGTTGTTTCATTTATTTTTTTCTGTTCTGTAACTGTTACAGCAAAGAGATTATGGGTTTGTTTCACAATGTCCGGATAAGTTCCAAATAAGCTATTTATTACTTATTGATAGGATAAACAGTATTTTTACGTTTCACGACTGTCAGATAGCGCTATTCGTCATGAAACGCAATGTGTCTTGAACTTTTATTTTGCGAATAATTTATGTGTTGCATAGCTATTTGGTACTTTATCCATACATTGTAAAACAGACCCTGATTATGTACATGTTTCTGTGGAATATAAGACACAGAAATAAAGCTTTTACAAATTAAATCCTATTAAACTTTAATGTGTTAATACATAAAAAACAATATATTGTATATGTTGAACCAAACCGAACCCCTCATAAAATTGACAACAAAGCCAGCACATTCCTTGCCCATAACAATACACTTTGTATTCACGGCCTGTCCTTCGTAATCCTCATTCCGTATTATGATCGACATATGTGACTAAACCTATCGTACACAATATTACAAAAGCAATTCATTATTGGCATGCAATTCGCTGTACACACATTTTGATTTGTATTCATTTCTGCCTTGAATGTGTCCTATATAAATGGTTGAACCGGGAGCGGCTTGAAAACAGTGTTGTTATTTTTCATTTATATGACCTCTACATAGTAGTCGTTCGCCGAGATACTAGGGAAAAGGGGAGTGTCCAATCTCCCCTTCTCCCTTAAAAGCGGACTTTATTTTCTTAAAAAGCTTGGCGTCTCCCGCCGGCCTCGGGCAACAAGTAATTCGGAAATATCATGAGCCTGCTAGCTGGCAAAACACGCTTTACCTTTTGTTTATCTTCAGTGTTGCTATTTGAATGTATTTCAAATGTTATGTCATCTATTCCTGTTATTAATGGTGTTTTTCAATAAATTCCTTTCAGATCGATTTATGAATTTTTAAAAGTTGAACAGTATCAAATTTAATGCAAGAACACTCTCATCTATTTGCTTAAATAATATTTGCATAATAAATGTATGTAAACCTGTACAACAAGAAAGCATGTCATTAGTCATTGCATTCCTTTGTTAGTAATTAAAAGGAAGATGTGGAATCTTATATTAAGTCATCATCAATCCGCTGACAGACTGTATTAATATTATTAAAATATTATTTAATACACAATTAAAACAATATTTTAAAACCTGACTCAAAGCAATAGAATTATATAGATAGATAGCCCCAATTTGCTGTCTTTAATTTCTTTACGAATCCCTCCCCCGTACGCAACAAGATTGTTCCATGTGCCTCGTACGAACACGAATCATCTGCGTAATTCGCCGATGTTTCATGTTTTAGCTAATTAGAATACAATATATGAAGATGTAGAAATTTTTCACGTTACCAAACAGAGTGTGAAAAAATATTAAGCACTTTGACTTTAGTTAACAATTGCTCCTAAAAATATCCTAAATTGTAGTTTTAGTCTTTAATTCCAGTTTTATTTATCTTACTCCAATTGTAACTTAGGCTTTGTATATTGTCTGTTATGTTTTATATGTGTAGTAGGAATACTTATAAATAAAATTATTTTAATATTCACTTAAAACGTCAAAGTACGCTTACGCAGAACAGCGCCATGGTTATCGAGCTTGACGCGGGGACTGTGAAGCGGGTCTACACTCAAAACCCTCTACTCTTCAGAGGGGTATCGATACCCTACCCACTTAAATCGCCTCAGCTCTTCACACGCCCTTAAGATGGCCCCTCGAATTCCAAGGCATTCTACCAAATACCCACTAACCATCTCGGTCCTACAGCATGTGCAAAGAGGCGCGACTGAATTACCTAATGGAATGCCAAATAAAAGAATATTGCGTGATCGATGAACTTCGATTCGTGTTTACCTCATTAACATACGAATTATGATATGTTATGAACAAGTTCTGAACGTAATAAAGATCCCCGCAAGGTTTTAGTTAAATACCGACGGTATTTTCATCACAATCAAAATCTACCATACGGTATTTTCGTTGGTTCTCACATAGACACAATAATAACTACACAACGTTCCTTACAGCTAAAAATTTGTATAGTAGAATTCTAAATGTTCATTGTTTATATTTTGTATTAATAAGCTTTCTATTGTATTAAGTAACTGTAATAATAGAAAATAAAGAAAGAAATTAAAGTACTGTAAAAAGCATTTACGACGACGTCGTTTAGAACATAACGATTTATTGGGCAAAATAAAGGGGGACCATTTGATTCTGGCCTCGGATTCAGCCGGAAGGCTGAATTATGTGATACTTAATAACAACGTCATTTGATATTACGACTATGGGCTTTTCAGACCAAATATGAGAAGTACCTTCGATGGCTTTAAAACAGATTTTGACTGTAATTAAAGGAATATAAGCAGTTAGAACAATTTAACCCATATTTAATAAGAATTTCATCAAATCAAATCAGTGATACCGCCCCCATGGAGTCACATTTCCAACAGGCTCGCAAGATCGTTGCCGGCCTTTCAAGAATGTCGAAAACATTTTGAAGCTGATCTAATTATTCAAGGACAGCAATAACACATCAGACCAGGACTTGATCCTGGTATTATTTATAGAAGCAAAATATTTTAATTGGGTATTGAAAGGTTAAGTTCGTGATTGTCGAGATGAGTGTGGATAACGAACCATGACGGACGGTATAACAGAGAATACGTTCTTTAGTAATAAGTTATTTTATATGTTTAACTCAAAACCCCATACCCAATATACAATGTAAACACGTGTCAGAGACAATTCCATATCTCTGTTTGACTGTTAGGTGATGAATATTTTGCTTTCCAAATTTACGGGGAATTCAGGATGTCGTGAGGGATTTTTAGGTTATTTATTTAGAGGGTAGTTTATTCATATGAAACCTAGTATCCAACAAACAAACGAAACAAAGCGTGAAGATAACTGAAACGAAATTAAAAAGATCAAAGATTTAAATTTTATACTATATTATAAGTACCTACCTGAATATATTATTGATGCATATTTTATCAAACCGAGTGTACAACAAAAAGCTTTGGTGTTTTTAATCGATATTTAAAGTTGGGTTTTGGGGCAACATATTGCATTTTTTTAATAGAACAAGGGGTAACAAGAACAACACGGTAAGACGCTTACCTAATGTTAACCGACACCACCGCCGTCCATGAACTCTCAATGCTCTAGCTCGCGAGTGCATTGCCGGCCTTTTAAGAATTGGTAAAACATGACTGCATCGAACCCAAGACTTCCACATACGGCGACAACAACATAATCTAATCAGATAGGTCTGCCTTAAATAAAAGTATTATTTTTCCAGCGTTGGTACTTTATTTCTCTCTGGTGATATCGAGTTTAAAAGATTAATATTGTATTCAAATATTACAAAGTATGAAGTTACTGTAACCAATATTTAAAGAATACCTTGCAAATTCGCGACATAATACCTGTTTATATGTCGGCAATTTGAAAGCTGATTTTAGCAAATATCAGTTTACATTCACACATCAATAGCTGTAATGCTCTACTAATCCTTTATATACATATATTGTTATTTCATTACACAATATGGCCGCCTAAATATAACAAATACACTATGGAGTAGTGCATAGACTATGAATGGAAATGACTAAACAAGAAGCCACTTAAATGTTAATTAATTAATGCTATTAGATGGTAGTAGAAAGTAGTTGGTGGTCGAACTCAAATGCAAAACTCAAACTCAATAACCATATTTCAGTTTTCTTTAAATTTTTAAAAGTTTTTGTGTAATGTAACTTACTTATGTTTTCTGTTTCATATATATGTTATTTATCTAGGTAATTTGTTTTGACGTTGTATGTTATGTAAGTTTTGTTTAATAAATAAATAAATAAACATTGTACACTATTAATTCATATGCTATACTGACTATATGATTTATGTACCTATAGTAAGTTATCAGCCAACTCCGTCTTCCATTTCCTAATTTACGTAGTCAGTTCTTCTACAATTCAATAATGAGGGCGATTTAATCTAAATCTGTCAATTTCTTCATCTGACACGAGTGGCAGTATCTCGGCAATTTTAGCGCAATTCTTGACATTCACTTGTGCAACGCTTGCCTAACCACCTGCCCTGGTACCATACGGCGACATCGCGGCACCGCGCCGTGAGAAACTTTGAACATCTTTATGTTTACTACAGGTTATACAGAAGAATTATTTACAGCATGAAATATTGTTTATGGTATAAACAAACATTATCTGTGATTATTTACAATGCCTTTGTTTTCTTTTGCTTTACAGGCAATTTGAATTAAGAATTTTTTATTTTAGTGCACCAAGGCGATCGAACGTTTGTAGAGATTTTGAAAAACGGTTGGCTACTTAGGTGTATTAGCAGAGAACTCATCGGTGGCTTCTTACATTTCTCCGAGAATCGTTAAAAGACAGTATGATATTATACTGTCTTTTGTAGCAAATTAAATACACTTGTTCATACACTATTTGTACTAAAAATAGATCTCTCCCGCCCGGCCTCTTTACTAAATTGAAAGCAAACAACTATGAAAAGTTTGCAGCGCTTTTGTTATATATAGAAAAGTGTTTTAAAACAGAGATTTTTTAGCCATAATTATTTAACATGAACACCACATTTTCTTTTCAGTTTAGAGCTTATAAAAATGTTCATACAGTAGTAATATTAATATTTTATATAGATTCAGTAATTCGTAAGTTTCCTACAAACACATATATGATATTACAGATAATATGTGTTACAAAGAAATAGTACCACAATAGTGTTATGAAAGAGAAGAATGTGTTTCCTTGAATGTGTGAAGGGGATCCTCATACTTAATTTTATAAAATAAATTCTCACCTACGAAATGTAGTTATTGTACAAAATATAAAATATAACATTTATATAATTTATAAAGGCTTTTATATCACAGAAATACGACGTATTAGAACTAATTCAAATCAACAAAATTAGTAGTACACTTTACGCACTTCGATTCGTATATCTTTTTAAATGGTGGTTTGGGGCGAACAAGCTATAATGATATAAACCGCCTATGAAGACCCATGTTACTGGGTACTTTGTATTCCGCATATGAAAGTTTCTACCACTTATATAAACTGTCTATGTATTGTGACATCACAATGCGAAATTCGTTACATACTGAATATGGCAGAGTTAATTCTAAAAGCTGAATATTAAAGCATTCCGTATTGATTCTTTGTTTGATCGGTTTTTTTTGGGCTATCGGTATATATATATATTCACACACACACACAGGTCACAGATCTGGCGGATCTCTTGGTAGATTGGCTATTAGGAGTCCTATGCATAAAGAAAAAAAATCTTGGCGTAAACACTCTGCAACTCCAAATAGCGATTTCAACCTTAACATAACACTATTTAAAAATTGTATCCAAAAACATACTATCTTAACCAATTAGAAATTACTCAAGAAGACTGCCTTCTGGACCGGACGCAACATGAATAAAACTGTATATATGTATATTTCTTTTTGTTTTATGTATGTCAAAGAGATGTGAAGAAATTAATAAAGACTACAATATAATTCTGGATGACTTATAACTGAAGTTAGAAGTTCATTGACCCCAGGTTAACGAACGAAAATTGGAAAAGTTTAATAATCTAAAAAATACGCCAAATTAATTACGTATATTTTTTATGTTATAGGAAACAAAAGAGCTGGAAGCTATTCTGATGGTGATACCGCCGCCCGTGGTCACTTACATTGTCAGCATGCCGCTAGTGCGTTGTTGTTGAATAGTCTTTTCAATTTTATTTTTTTCTACTTACACACACAATAATATTAGTATAATTAACACTTCATGATTACGTTATTACAATTTCTATTGAGATAGTGTTATCAGAAATCGATACACATCCATGCTATAGAAATTTTCGGTCAACGGCTTCAGAAGAGAAAATGACAAACATTTACATATTACGTAATACGTCAAACGGTGTAGTGCCATTTCTAACATAAAAACCAACGGTAATGGTGCAGCATTGCAAATTTAAATTGACGTCATAAATGTATATAAGATAATATATTTTTTTTATTTATAGGCCGATAACGCACTCGCGAGCACTCTGGCATAGAGACGGTTCATGCGCAGCGGTATCACTTAACATCAGGTGCCTGCCTATTTGCCCTTTCTTCTATAAAACTATAATTTTTAAGCAGAGCTTTATTAGAGAGAGACAGACTAATTATTTGTTACCAACCTTCTGTTCTCCAATAGAAAAATTAAATTTATTTATTTATGGATTCCATACCAGTGTCAGTCCATTATCCGAAACACTTGTCAGAAATGGACGATTCAATTCGTTTCAACTTTAAACAGGCTATTTAATTACGTATATTTATAAATAAATCTTGCTCAGAATTCGGCTTAATATATAATACAGGTACTATCAATGTTCTTCACCATCGAAACCAGACATCCTGTTGGAAGGCAACAGAGCCTGATTCCTTTATATTTTCCACATCATCGCATATAAACAATACTAATACTTGTGAACTTTTGCTTAGGGTAACTCTGTCAACAAAAATGTGTATTTGCGTACAAATTTAAAACAATTATTCAGTTGCAACGTATTAAAGTAAAATGTATCTTAGATATTGAAATTCTGATACTCGACATATATCTTTACAAATATTTTATTTATTTGTTCTACAGATACACATATTCATATTATAAAAGAAAAGGCTAAGATAATATACAAAGCCAAAATACAGATTAGATTGATATACAAAATATAAAAACTGAAGTAAACTACTAACTTAATATTTTTAAAGAAAAACATAAATTATTCCTATTGTCAAAGTCTTCCTTTTTTGTTTATACTTAAATATTACATAAAATAATAATATAATTATTTCAAGCCATTCAATATAGGAAACGAACAAGAAAACAGTTCCTATTTAAATGAATCAAAAACCGTTCCTTATATCATATATATATATTATTGAAGCTTATATATTTAGGCCACTCTCTCTGTATCTGGATTAGGTCTTCATACTCGCATGACTTGCCAAACGTCATGCAAGGTCATACGGAGACCAGCCCATGACAACATCGAGTAACAGTGAAATTAATCTAAAATAAAACATTTGTGTTTTAAGGAAGTCGCATGTCCCAGCCTAAATTCATTTAAAATAAAACAACATAATAAAACAACGAAACAATCCGTGAACATAATGGCCTACCCATCATAACTTTCACCTTGTTTTTTGTATCAAACTGTATTACGAACCGTGACAAAAGCCGTGACAGTATATTTGATGGTAAAAGATATAAACGTTTTGATTCTTTCACGAAATGAGAGTAATATAACATTGGCTAATATAATATTATAATTAGACATGATAAAGCTGAAAATTGTGTTTGTTTAATTTTGTTTATTAATATGAACGTTCATAGATGTACAGTTACCTAATTATAAAAAAATAATTGATTTAATTTGAACGCAATCAAGAACTACAGATTCGAATTTAATAATTGAGTTGGATGGTCCATTTAGGAAAGCTGCCGCAATCTAGATTCGACCGAATTAACTTGAACAAAAGCTCTGGGCACACGTACTTAGTAATAATATCACCGTTAAGAATAAAAATTATATAATCCAACCAAAATTCCAAACCAATCCCAAACAAAAACTTATTATCATAACATTAATGAATCAGCCGTTATGTGGAACGACAAATACACCTAATTAGTAAATAAACGGACTTGCTATAATGATTCATCAGTTCATTACTTATATGGACACTGAGTCATGGCTAGTATAATCTTATGGTATTATTCAGAAACGTTACGCCATAGACGACAATTTTTGTGTCGCCATTGTATAAGAGTTATTAGGGTCTACCTATATATCCTGGATTATTTAAAATACGAAACCACAATCATTTTTAATTAGTTGGTTTTTATTGCTTAAAATCTTAAAGAATGGCATATAAATATACTTTTCTACGCCTCTGAGGGTATTTACAAAAAAAGAAATACCCTCCATGTTCAAAACTTTTTGGTCTTACTACTTTGGTGACTGTATAACACAAATACAGTTTACAAAAATGTGTATATATACCGAACACAACGTTAAAATACAAATGAAGGCAATACGAGGTATAAGACATGGCACTAACCTCCAAATATTTCCTTGTGACATGTATCGATTGAACCAACCACGCCTACGCTACATCTAGATACATATATAGAATGAATTCCATAAATTATTACATTCTTTATCAAATTAAAGAAGCCTGGCAATGGATTAAGGTCTTAACCTCTTGCCCTATGGCCTGGTTATTATAAACCAGTTATAACACAGTTGCTCACCAATATATATTATATATATATATATAGAATATAAATAATTGTGCCAGAAAATTCCATTATGATCTAGGAAAAGTGTTTGAATAATCACGTACAACACAGTATTTTAATACATTACCTTTACTACGAAACTATTATAAAAATGTTCATAATATGTCATGTTTCCGCAGCAATTCGACTTCCTCGCGAAAAGAGCGCACCGATTCTTAAAATACCGGCAGTTAACGCCCGCTGGCATTGAGTGCCCATGGGCGACGGTATCGCTAATCTAAGAGCGCGGCCACAAGATGCGTTACCGGTGCGGTGCGGCGCCGGAGATATACATATAAATGCCTATACTGTTTAAGTGAGTATTGTTTAAAATTACTTTAAGTATTAATTTAAGAACATTGAAATTTTCAATACTCAAATTACCGGCACTTGCTAATTATCGTTGTAAAAAAACATCACATTAACATACATAAATTAATACTGGGTTAATTACTCTCCTGTTAAAGTTTTTCAGATATTTACGACTACGTGTAGATAACTATATCTATTAATATTATATTATTATTACTAAAGCCTTTGGATACTGCTTAATCTGCTTAGAAACCATTTTAAAAGATTTATGACGTGTACATTTTACAAACCGCGGTACATATTTCATTACCATTCGCCATAGTAAGCGTTAAATGGACACAGTTGAAAAATCTAGTGAGCATAATCTATAGAGAGAAACTCTGTACTTCATGGTTGAAATTGCATACATTTAAATTATTACTAGCGGATCCGACAGACGTTGTCCTGTCTACACGTCTTTAATTTCAAAATTTCAATTTTTAATAAGCCATTTTGATGAAAATTATTATTCAAATGTTATGACAATATCTATCTATCCAGCACATGGTCACACACGATATAACACAATGACAACAAAACTTTTTTTAAATTTCGGGACAGACTAAAATTAAAATTCGAATATTATTTAAAATTTGACACTGCGATGGTAGCGCCGTCTGTCGGATCCAATGTAAAACATTCCAAAATCAACAACTAATAAATTGAAAATTAATTAAAAAAAACATTGTCCAGCGGACAAAATTGTGAATCTAAACCATTCCCAGATCCCCTTGAACACACACAAAAAATTTCGTCTAAATCGGTCCAGTCGTTTAGGAGGAGTTCAGTCACATACACACGCACACAAGAAATATATATATTAAGATGTATTTATAATACTTTTATAAAGAAAATTTACATTTAGGCTACTATTGCAGGTGGTCGAAATAAGGCCAGATGCATTGGCAGAAAAATTAGTACGGCACTAATTAAATTAGTCCCGCACGAACAGTACTAATTAGACAAGCAAGTTTTCATCCGTCAACACATCTGCATTATTCGACAGTAAAAGAACGAGAAAAAATGGCGCGTTTTCTCCTACTGATCTAGTCCAATCACAGACAAAGTGACCCTTGGAACAAAAGACAAAACGAAACGCGCGTTTCATTTGTTTGTGATTGGTCAACAATATTTCTAGTAATAATATTACGTCTGATATTTACGTCATTCTTACTCATGCGTTTAATATCCAGTATATAATAATATGAGAAATATCAGCAAATCTATATATATATATATAGTATGCAAGTCGGTGCCAGTAGCGCTGACGTATTACAAGGCTAAATACATATCCGGAAACCCACATGACATTTTACTTTTCGTATTTCCTTTCATGTCTTTGATATAGTATTTTTAACACACGCCGACGACTTCACGATGTTCTCCTTCACCGTTCGAGTGAATATTGAATGCGCACATAGAAAGTTCATAGTTACACAGTCGGGGTTCGAACCTACAACCTCAGGGATAAGATTTGCACGCTGAAGGCACCAGGCGAACATTGCTGATTTAAATAAAGATATAAACACAGTTGATTTGCAAAAAAGGTTATTTTACAAACCTTAGCTTACTTACAAAAAAATACACGTGAAGTTGATAATCCAAGGATTTGTTTTGGTTCAAAATATCAAATTGCTTTGATGGAAATGTGTTTTTGCTATGCAAATTAACTTACTGATTACCTACGCAGCTGCCAGCTGGAACCAGTGCAGGATATACTTGATCCATCATGGATATTGCTATTTTTTAATAAATCATCTCTCAGCCTACTAAGTAACCAAAAAAATGTAATTGGGTTTAAAAAGTTTTTTTTTAATTTACACAAAAGCAAGCAAGCTGAACAGAACTTAATTACAATTGGATAATATTGACTATTAACACTTTCAAGTTTCAATACAAACGACAAATGCGATGCAGCGAGGCATTGAAATCGGATGAATTTGCGGTAAACCTTGAAAATTATATTTTGAATGAATGTCAAGACTAGGTTTCGCATACCTAAAACATTTTTAAATTTTAAAGTGGCGACTGACATCAAATGTCAGTCACCACCTTAAAATGTTCTTTATATAGAGTGGCTTCATCTAGCGACTTTTATCCTTGAGGTAGTGGGTTCGATACCCCTGCACCACTGGACTTTTTGTATATACGCGTTTTGACATTCGCTGGTCGAATGGTTAGAATGGTCAAGGAAAACATCGTGAGGCAACCAGTTTGCCTTAGACCCAAGAAGTCCACGGCAAGACGAAAGTTGAATACGGTCAAACGGATGGAGCAGGTACTGAGGAGCTCCCGCCTAGAGGTGAGAAGAGTAGGAGTACTTCGCAAATTGCTGCTGAATTTGCCCTTTATTCTGCTGCAAGCGGTGGCCCAGAGTGAAGCACCATCTTGCATCGCTGAGCACATCAAGCTTCTTAGAGGCTAACTTAGCAAAATCCTTTGTTTTTAAGAAAGTGATTAAAGGAAGATCATCTGAAGGAGAAAACATTATTTATGTAACAGGGAGCAAAAACCTAAAGACAATTAAATTGCCAGATTTGCGTCGCCGGCCTTTAAAAGAAAAGAGCGCATAGAAAGTGCGTTTTTATACGATATATGTAAATTGCAAACTATTGCCTCATTTATATGCCATACTGCAGAATTTGCTCCGTTACTGTATAACTTTTAAAATAACACAGCTACAGGTAGAAAGTATACAAACTTATATTACGCTCAACAGAAAGGTACCAACTGTTACATCGATTACCAGTTCACAACAAAAACAGGTTTTCCGTGTGCAGTGGTTTAGTATTACGAGATTTTTTTCTTTATTGGACATTGTTCGACGAAACGGCTCCAAGTTTTAGCGCATTCCTCATGTTTAAAGTTTAAACTCTGAGAAACCATAAAATTATCATACATAGAAGCCAGTTCTTACTAATTCCAATGAAATTGTTTGATTTATCTAACATAAATTTCATTTTATTCTTAAAAAATTGCTTTGTCAAACAAATACACTAAAAATATAGCCAATGATGGAATAGATAATGTTTACAAAAGTAGTGTAAGTTTGGCTATGTTGTGTGATGGTGTGAAAGAGACAGTGAGAATACAGGTGATTTAGATATGGATTTCGATAGCTTACACAAGTCAAGGCCTTAATATTGGTCGTTGTATGCTCAGGCGCGATACAAAATTATACTAAAATAATCTCTCCATAACAGCGGATACCGAACCAGCAAATAATATGGGGGAATTTGGATTAGGTTAGGTTCGAGAGAAGAGATTTGTTTGAAGAAGAAGTTTCAAGAAATCAAGAATCATGTGCATATTCCAACTGCATTTACTTTACCCGCATATAACGAATACGTCACGCTTTACAAATACGACTTACACGTTATTAAAAATTAATTAATAATAATCGGATACTTTAGCCGTTCTCTGGATATCAATTAAATAAATTGATAAACAGTTGATGTAAATGGTTATATAAAACATAATATTATTGTTTTGATACTCGCGTCCTTATCGTGTCAAACTCAAATCGCGGTCGCTGGGACGACAGACATGACGTAAGTGTGGACTGCGCATGCGCCGCATTACAACAACTAAGTCCTTGAGGTTTCCCGTCAACAATCAACATTCCACGCGTCATGTATTGTCTACAAAATAAATATTAGTAACCAACCCGTACCAGTTATTAGACAAACCTAACACAACCTGTTCTACTGTTTATTAGCGCTCGACTATTGAACCGTATGTATCTGTTTTTTTTAAAACAGTTAACATCGGCTTCCTACAGACAGGACTAACGGTACACCGTACGTAAACAGCGCGTTTAGAGAAAGCGATGAAGATTTCAAGTCAGTGAAAGCCAGGGTTCCGTCCGCATCGCATCGAAGTAACGAATATAACCTCCAATGGCTTTGTATATCGCTACCGCGGTGATAAGCGCCGCCGCCACTATTTACTGGTACGTTAATAGGCATAAACCTATGAAACACATACTCAGTGAACTACGTTATGCTCTAGATATGCAAGGAGCAGGTGCTGGCGGATTAATCGACGATTGGGTTAGCGTCTGGCGAAACAAAATAACATTGCCAGATGCAAAAGGCAAGATTGCCGTTATAACTGGAGGCGCTCGCGGTATAGGAAGTGAAGTCGTTCGAGGAATGCTTAAAGCCAACATGATCGTAATAATGGGCGTGAGAAATATAGAGTCAGCGAAAAAACTTGCAAATTCTATGCAAAACGGAGATAAGTTACACGCTTTTCAACTGGATCTACAGTCATTGAAATCGGTAAAACATTTTGCTGAGAATGTCTTAAAGGAATTTCCTCAGATACATATACTAGTAAACAATGCAGGAATTATGTTTGGTGAATATAAATTAACTGAAGATGGATTTGAAAATCAACTTGCTGTCAATCATTTAAGTCATTTTTATTTGATACATCTGCTGTTGCCAGCACTAAAACGAGCAGGAACAATTGAAGAACCGTCAAGAGTGGTTAATGTAACATCATGTGGACATTTTCCAGGGAAAATATATTTTGATGACATTAATATGAAAGAACACTATGACACAACGGCTGCATATGCACAATCTAAATTAGCTCAGGTACTTTTAATTAAGTTATTAGGTATTTTCTTGTTTCTTATGTGACAATTATACTAATTGCATTGTTTCAGCTTATGACTGCCAGATATGTGAACAGTTTATTGGAAGACAAAGATGTTCCTGTAAAGTGCTATTCTGTACACCCAGGTATTGTTGATACAGAATTGTTTGAACACAGTAACTTTGGAAAGCTTCCCTGGGTCAGGCGGCTATTTTTTAAAACACCAGAAAAAGGTGCTATATCAATACTGTTTACCTGCTTTGACAGAGACATCATTAAGAAAGGAGGAATGTATATAAGTAACTGTAAAGAAGGCTTTAGTAACCGTTTTTCAAAAAATGAAATGCACCAGAAGGCATTATTTGATTTATCTTGTAACTTATTGGGAGTTGAAGCCAATAAATTTGGAAAATAAATTCAAAAATACCTTAGGTTGCATTTATTATATTAAGATATTCAATAACAATTTATGGTTACTATAAATAATCTACTTAAAGACTGTATCCAATACTTTATGATTTTTTTTAAAATAAATATAATGTTGAATAACAATGTGTGTTTTATTTTAAGATTTTAATACTTTAAACAAAGACTGCTTTATTAGATCAAAAAATGTAGGCTAGTTATGAAAATTTAATATAACTTGTTTTTAAATATTATTAGTATTTTGTAAAATATTTATTTCTTTAATTATTTAAAAAACTTACCTGCTAAAAAATCCTGAAAGTCCTTTTTTCTTCAATTTAGCATGTTCCGAATTGGTCAAATCAGGTAGTTCATCTTCTTTTGATCCACTTGAGCCAAGGGAGCATTCTGACAGACTTGAAATAGTGCTTGAGAATGAACCACCATCTTTACTCCGCTTATGTCCACTTACACTTCCACCCCATTGAAGAGTACTCTTTGGGGAATCACTAGTATCACTCTTCTCACAAGTTGATATTGAGAAATTTCCTTCATCACTGAAGCTACTTTTTTTACTTAATTTATCTACTTCCTCGTCTGCTACTGGTTTCTCAACCCTGGGGCTAACAAAATGTAGCTGTTTGGTAATAGGATTATAAGCAAGCTGGATATTGTCTAAGGCTTCGTTTAAACGTATTCCATTCTTCGGACAAGGTGATGACATTGTTGATTAAAAATTCGTATCAAACAAAATCCATACTTCACAAAACTTCATCACTTAAACGGTTTTTTGAAAACATTATTAAATAATAAACGCGTTTTTTTATTCGAATCACTTAATGTTTGAAACAACTCACAATTAAAAACAACAAAGTGTAAAGACTAATTTAGAAAGCAACAAATTCCTTATCGTTTGAAACACTAAACAATTTATTAATTAGAGACAGATATATAATTTACACTATTCTACACTACAATTTAAATGTTTATGAAAATAAATATTCTCTAAAAACGAATTTTACAAATTAAAAGTGAAACTACACACCCAACGCTGGGTCTTTCCATTGTAAATAAAAATAATCTGATTTAGGCATGAAAATGTCTGTCCTTTATGGCATTTAATGCACTGTCAGCTGTCATTTCCGATTCTCACTTGATAGTAACATAGACGTTTCGACCGAAATTACATTGACATTTTGTCTATAAAGTATAAACTGTAGACAAAATATGTTTGCATCGCCGTGCATAGAATAAAACTGTACTGGGTTGCTCGGTGCTTCAACTATTGCTTTTAACATTTTAAGTATCAAGGGTACTACCGGGACTAAAAAAACGTAGTAAAATCGCATTGGGAATTGTTTATTCAGCTTACATTATTTATTAAACCTTTCACTATATACAAAACACTGACCAAGTAAAAGTTTACTCATCAAAAACAGCAATTGAAATTATTTTCATAACAGCTAAACTATATAACAAAATTTTTAATTTAATAAGTTAAGGTATTTAGTAACATATATTTTAAGTGTGATCTTTGTCAACATCAGTTTTCAGAAATTCTTCATATTGCTTCTCAGTCATTAGATTATTTAATTGTTCTGGTTTTGAAAGTTTAAGTTTAAATAGCCATCCTTTATCATAGTAAGAACTATTTATAAGCCCAGGTTTCTTTTCAACCTCCTTATTCTTCTCTGTAACAGTACCACTGACTGGAGAGTATATTTCACTAGCAGCTTTAACACTTTCTAGAGCCCCACATTCATCACCAGCATTTAATTGCATTCCCGGATCAGGTAACTGGGCAAACACAACATCACCAAGAGATTCTTGAGCATATTTACTTATTCCTACTGTTCCAATATTTTCTTTGTCAACAAGAACCCATTCATGACGATCTGAGTACTTTTTTTCTGCATTAGTACTGTATTTACAGCTGCTGATTTTACAAAACACCTGCCTAACACTCGGTTGAGGAATAAATCTCTGTGATATTAACTGTTTTGAAACTTGATAAAGGCATCTTTGGAGTGTCATTATTCCTGAAAACAATAAATCCTTTAAAATTTAAGTATGGCACTTACTTCTCTTAATACTTTCTTACATACTTTGTAAAAAAATGTATTAACATATAAATTATTTGAACATGCTCACCAGACCTAGTGAGATTTAGTTTCTGCACTTAGACTTCTAAGTATGGAAACTGAGTTCACCAAATTATTTAAATACCTACAGGCTATTTAATTTAAAAATAAGACATTATGATACAACACTCTTAAATGAAAATTCTTAGATAAGTGTGTACTAAAACTGAGTTTGAATGCTGATAATGAAGACAAGTTAAGATAATAATGAACTCTGAACTACACAAACATGATAAGGTGCAAGTCTCAACTCTCAAACTTAAAATATTGATATCTGTGTTATCCTGAGTCATTGACCAAACTCAAAATTGAATGTTAAAATTAATATTTTTCTTTTAAGAAATATATTTATATGTATATATTAAATTTATGTAACATAGATGAAATAATACAATTTTCATTAAATATATATAATAATAATAATTAAACAAAACGATTAATTATTTCATGTAATACCTACTATAATTCAATATTCGTGCACAACATAAATAATTAAATGTTGTTTAATATTCATATGCAAGATGTTAAAACTAACCCTATTTCTTGCCATATTTCGTTCAGAAATATCAAGAACGGAAGATTAAAACAAATATAAAATAAAATAAATTATGTTACAAACCTTTCTCATTTAGAATTCCATAGAAATTTAAGAAATAATATAAGTAATGTTAATAAATCAATAACTTATATCATAAAAAAATGTACTCATCACAAATTACTTTATCTGTGGACAGTGGATTGTATTGTATATTGGCAGCTTAGTTATTAATTTTGCAATTATGAAAATTAAATGTATAGGATTGGGCTAGAAATGTTTTTTCTATCTCGAATCGCGGTGCCCTGTCCAATTTTATGGATAGTTATTGATTGTATCGTTTTCAACACCGTTCAAAAAAACATGATTTCAAAACATGATGTCAATTTTTGATTAATAATTTGAAATATTCAAGTTTATCTTGCTTTTTATACCAAGTCTAAGATTCTCTATGTGACATAAGAACATTTTAGACATTTAGACATAATATCATTTATTATAAACAAAACACACACACATAAATACACAACACAGCAGTAATCAAAGAGAAAAAATTAAATAAAAGATATAAAGAGAGGTAAATTATTTTTTTCCTTTTCCCCTTCGGCCCGTCTCAAGTATATATTGCGTGTGTGCTGTGGCTGTAAATGGCCCTGGCTCAGCATTATGCTGAGGAGCAGAGTGTTCCACAGCGCTGGTCATTCTGCCAGAGACCACATCAGCTAGTTTAGAACAAAACTTTTGTCATATTTTAGAAAACCGTCAGAAACCACGCTATGTTTCGTATCATTCAGACAGTTAGACTAAGTTTTACATTTAAATTCGTTTTCAATAGTTGAAAGTGTTATGGCTTCTGAGGCTGAATGCTGTATCTAAATAATGCTGTACTACAGTATTCACAACCTGAAGCCAGGCAGTTGCCTGCATCGTACCAGGGCCGAAAAATTATCGTACATGGATAAAAATTATCGTACAAGTCAGGAAAATGGATAAAATACTTTTAAAAATCATATGGAACGTGACAATAATATGTTGGAAATGATTTATTGTTTAAATCTTGTAAACTTGTATTTTTTAAATTGAAAAAATAATAATACAAATTAAATGTTCGACGTATAGCAAGACCTGAGCTGGGAGTGGACGAGGGCACTTCGAGTGTGATGAACGTGCCTACATTTCAAATTTATAATTCGAATTGATTAACAGTAACAACCAATGAAAGGATTGCGCCATGAAGCAACAGCATATGATCCTAGTAAAACAATGGGCCAATAGATGGCACTTACACTAAGAAACTGTAATTATTATTGGGCTGTGTAATCATCAAACTTTTCATGAGCACGGAAATTATCGTACAATCTGCGTACGATAGCCGCGTACCATCGTACATCGTACGTAGCTATGAAATTATCATACATGTACGATAATTATCGTACGGTTGTGAACACTTGTAAATACTAAATATCACAAATGAAATATTTGTGCTGAAAAATTTATCATAAAGCAACAGAAATAAACATAGATGATAGAATAGAATATTTTTAAACCCTATTTGAACACAGTTGATATTTGATATATATTATATCGTATACATATATATTCTGTGTTCAGAATGGAGCCGAAAGTCATATCGTCATATCGTCTTGGTGTAACGTCATCCTTTTATAATATGTCAAAAAAAACGTCATTGTTCGTCTAGCCATGACTGAAAGATGTCAAAAAGAATTTTTAAGGAAAATTCGTAATCAAAATTTTATTATTTTCGCAGGAATTCTTGTTGGTTTATTAGCTGTTTTATATTATTACAGGTATTTTGACATATTATAAATATTTTTGTAAAGTGTAACGTGTAGCAATCATTTATTATGAATTTTTCAGATTACACTTAATCACAATATTAGTGAGCTATGGACTGGGATGTTTGGCTTGTTATTATAGCTTAACGACAAATGTTTTACGAAACTGTGCGGAACAATTTACGTGCCATTTTATTAAAAAATCTCCAAAGAATAATGAAGCTTCAAAGCAGGTAATAAGTTTTGAAAAAAATTAACTTGATATTTTGCTTATTATGAAAACCTCGATATGCAATGATTGTGACTAATTAACAGTAGCTTATGAATATATTATTTGGTATTTATCATCTTCAATTAATCATTAGTTGTTTTTATTAATAATTAGAAAACTGATAAGTAAAACTACTTATTGTTTTAATTATTTCAATGTACTTATTATGAATTCAAGAAAATAAACAATTTACAGTATAAATATAATTTAACATCATAATTTTTTATAGGGCTGTATTACATGTGGGTCTCGGGATTGCAATCGTCATGATCCTCAGATATCTGCCGAGCCATGGAGAGGGTTACAAATACATAAACAATTGGATCAAGCCATAGAAGATGTGAGTTTTTAAATTTTCATTTACCAATACTAATGAAAAATTTCTTCTAATAAAATATAAAAGTAATATTGAAGGACTAACATATTTAAGATATTGTAATAATCTAATAATTGGTATATTTACAGTTTTACAATACAATTTTAGAACAATTCATAAATGCCTGGTATACCAAGATAACTTTACAACCATTCTTTGTGGATGAGTTAAGGTATCAGCTCAGATATGCTTCTGCCTCACTACTGAGGAGAGCTTTGAAAGTAAGTTTATAATGTATTAATAATGTCATATTAAGTATGTACTAACTCATACAATGCAGTATGATTTGAATAAACCGTTTTTTTACATAATATTTTATTACATATATGTATTTACAAATTAACATCATATATTGATTGTTGTTTAATATGAGGTTTTTTACTAATTTCTTTGAAAGAAACTAGAGCATAATTAAGAACACCAGAATACTTAAGTTGTAACATTTAGGTGTTTATTTTTCAGATAAATTATGCTAAATTTATATCTGAACGTCTTGTGCCATGTGCTTTGAGGCACTACAGTGTAGTTACATCAGGTGTAAGGCCGTGTTTACATGTTGCGGCCAGTAATAGAAATGCAGAGTTAAGATACTTGCGTTGTATGACAGAGGCCTTATTGCCCTATTTGCTGAGAAATAATGAAATACAGAATTCGTAAGTTGGATTGTAATTAATATTTCTTAAGTTTTAATGCTATTATAAGTCCAATTTTAAATATTCTAACATTTAAACATAATATATACCAACATTACCTTGATGGCTGGATCTTCCATTTCCCTTAAAGGATGGCAATGCACCCACTAAAAATGAGTGTCTATGAGCTGTGATGACTGCCTTTTTGGGTGTCCTGCAGTCTCGTTTGCCCCCCTAATATATTATATAAAAATAAAAATAAAGGTATAGATAGAGATAATACAAATTAAATTATTAGGTAAAGCAAAAATGAAGTACTAAAGAAATTTTCTTGCTTACAGAGTATTTAAAGTATTAATTCGCGAAATTTTTGCTGGGTGGGTCCTTTTATCACTCACAGATGTACTGGCGGACCCTTATATACTCAACACATTGATAATTTTAGCCACTGGCAACGAAACTATGGCGCCGTTGCCAGCTACACCTAATTACAAAGTGAGTAAATACATTGTAATTAGATAACGAGTCTTTAAAATGTAAAATGTAATATGATTTGTAAATTTTATGATACACACCGTAATGTGTCCGGTGACAGATGCATCATCTTTTCATTGGTGACATAGGAGCAGATGGACAAATCAAATTCTAATTTATCAATTGTATAGTCTATGAATGTTTACTTTCCTACTTAAGTTGTTCAGTCGGCACATTTCAATGAAAATTATTTTTTTAACCTTTTTCAAAAACAGTGTTGTCCAATATAGTATGATTTTAAATGTAACTTTGGTAATTTTAGGTAGATTTTTTAGAAACATTCGTACGCCAGACGGAGTCCGTTTACGCTAAGCGTCCGCGTTTATTGCGTATAGAGTTGGAATTACTGGTTCAAGAACCAGATCACTTTTACGCTTTCATGCAACACTTGAAGACAAGTGGGACTATACATGTGCTGCACTTCTATAAAGATATCAGTAAGGCCTATTTGATACATAATCCGTTATTAATTATAACTAATAGGTAATTTTGTTTTGCTAAAAAATATATTTTAGAAAAGATAAGCTTGACTATTGCCATAAAAAAAATATAAAAAAGACAGCTTGTAACATATACTGTAATTATAGCACTATGATGCAGTGAACTTTAGTAAATAATTAGTAATTTGTTTTTTTTTTATTTATTAAGAAAGATTTACAGCTTAAAAGAATTACTAACTTACTAAATATATTTTTTTTACGACAATTGACAACATGATTTATTAAAATCTTTACATATAGTTACTTAAGTATAAAAATTAACTAGGTTAATAACTGTTTACTTATAGATATTTAATTTCGAATTTTTTTACATAAGGATACGTCCTGTGCGTAAGGCGTTCCACAATAACTAATGAAATTGTGCAAAATATTTTATGAAATGGCATTTTTTTTTAATTAACTTAAGTAAATCAAGTGAAAATTACAATACACCTAAGTAGAAATAAGAGAAGTCAAAATTTATCTGTCATTTGTCATTGACACAATGATATTAAAAGGAATTGCAACAAAAATTTTTACATAAAATCATAAACATTGAATCACATATAAATTATTTAATTCTTACGTTAAATAATTTTTCAGAATCATTTCAAATAAGAATCCTGAATCCGGATTTGTCCGCGAAAGAGCAAGCGCAACTTCATCTGGAGGCGAAAGAGCTGTATCTCCGGTATATTGCCGTCTCGCTCCCGTGCGTGTCTCTCCCCGATGCGTTAGAGAGAGAGCTAAGGGATTTGCTCGATACGGGCGTCGATTGTGTTAAACGGTACGTTATGTAATGTTTTAATGTGTAATTATTATTTCTGAAGTCGTAGGTTCGATGTCCGGCTGTGCACCAATGGACTTCCTATCTATGTGCGCATTTGGCATTCGCTGGAACAGTGAAGGAAAACATCGTGAGGAAACCGGCTTGCCTTCATCATCATTGCCTATTAGATTGACATATGATTGAAAATGATACAGAATTCTGAGGCCCAGACCTAAATAGTGCAGTCCCAATGTATTTTTAATTATTAGAAGAGTGGAAATCCTGTTGGGTTTATATTTGACATAATTTAACGTTTTTGGTGGGCCAAAATTGTAACATGGGTCAGAATGCTTGGATTTATTTGGGAAAGAGGGGCAAAATGATCGTTCTACAGGACGCCCACAAATGACAGTGTATTCTATTGTCTTTGATATCTAAATAATATACAGTATAAATATAAATATTAATTATTATATCACAGGTTCTTACCTAGTTTGGAAACCAGTCTCCCAATACCGTCACAACTGTATTATTAATTATTATTGTTAATGTTATATGGGAGAAAAATAAGTAAATAATAATTATTATTATTTGTTGAGTTATGCGTCGAAAAGACTTTTAATCAAGTCTTTTCGACGTGTTTAATTCGTCGTGATAATATATTACTTTGTTTGTTGGTATTTCAGTTTACAAACAAGTCGAGCGTTGTACCAAGCGGCGCATCAGTCTCACGCGATGTTGGAGAAGGTCCTCATGCCCAAGTTTTTGCACAGTGAAGAGGTATTATATATTCCAGAATCCAGCATCGCCTTGATGGAAATATTCCACGGTCCAATTCACAAGCGATTTCTTTTGCTAACGAACTGTGGTCTACTTTATGAGGTCTTCTCTAGGAGATACGTCATATTGTATAAAGAGCACATTTCTCCATTAAAGGCCGGCAACGCATCCACTGAAATGGGTGTCCACGCTGCTCTGTTTGGGCATCCCGTAGGCTCGTTTGCCTCTTATCCAATAAAAAAATAGATTAAGCAACTGTACCTTTGGTATGTTTTAACTGACTACAAAAAAGGAGGTCGTCTAGTTTGTAATTATATAAAATTTGAAAACTATTTCATTTAATTTAATATCGAAATAAATATAGCGACTGACAAAATTTCATCAAAATCAATTTAGTAATTTTTGAATTAGCACGCATTGATGGAGGCATTTTTATATATAAAATATTATAAAAAGGAGTGCCCCTAGAACCCTTGGTCTCATAATCAGCCTTTTGTGCCTGACACGCCGTGTAAGTATATCTTATATTTTTTTTAGTATTCATTATTTTAGGTTTAAAAATATGAAATTTGTTTCAGTTCTACAGATTATTAATTGGACCAAGAATTCCCACGGGATATCACAAACAATTGACGAAAAGGTACATACACAATATCTTGATGTTTCTATATGACCAAAAAACAGCATATTTCTCCCTCAAAGGCCGGCATTACACCCACGAAAATGGGCGTCCTATAAAAACTACAACGACTAAACGATCACATCAACCAATAGCGTGAATTTTTTCTCGATCTCCCTTTCTCATTCTCTCGCAATCCATCTCAATCGCTCTCTCCCTTTTCTTCGACATAAACGCTGCACATCTTCGTGACGTTGCATCCGTAATAATACATCAATAAAAAATTTGATGATTATTTAAATTATTCTTATCCTTGGGATTGATTTGTTCAAACAATCAGTTTAGATTAAAAAGAGTGGCGGAGAGTTTCTTGCCAGTTCTTCTTGCCCGCTCTACGCCCTTGACTTGCGAACTGGTGGTAAATGTAAATTTAGAATCGATTTATTGTGTACTGTATGAATCAAGTAATTTTGATCAAAGAGTTTTATTTATTTGAACGTTAAAGAGAATTTGGAACTGCCATCGAACTTAAATATTTAATTTTTAACGTTTCAGATCTCAAGAGAAGTCTGTGAAACTGGGCACCAAAATTCGCAACGTACTTCGCTCGCAGAATGATGGACAGATCCTGGAGTCGAGCTTACCTGATGATGGACTGGAGAATGTTGATATTTTGAAGTATTTTGATTCTCTGGCTACAGAAGACTCGCTCGGTGACCAGGATCTTAGCACTTATAAGGTGGTGCTGACTAATGTTGAGACTAGGCTGGTGAGTTTTGTTAATTATAAAGCGTTTTTATATTGGTCTTATATTTAAAAAATAAATAAAAATGTGTACATGTGAAGTTAGAAGAGAAACTTCTTTATAACCCGATTTTTAGAAAAATGATCTACTATAGGCAACTTTACAGGAATTGGTAAAATAGATAAAGTTTCTGCATGTTTGTCCCCTGTCCAATAAAAATAAACTAAGATTATTACAGAATTTCATTAATTGTAATAGAACTGTTACTATCATTGATATCGTTATTATATATTGTTGCTATTTATGGATTTGAAAAAAGCTTCGAATCAAAGCTTGTCCCTAAAACTAGAAAAAATGATGCGTAACTGAAAAATGTGACGGTAATTATTTTTCCAACCGATAAAGAAAAGTCTCGCTTCAAAAACATGTTAGGTCAGGGGCTCAGATTTCTGTGTTACATGATGGCAATAGGTGATCAGCCTCCTGTGTCTGAAATAAGCCGTCAACCTGGATTTTCTTTTTGGAATGTTAAATTCGCCCATAGACAGAAAGTCCATTTGTGCCCAACCGGCACAATATTTACCTTGTCTCTTTTCATCACTGCGTAAACACTTCGATAGAAAGAGACAATAATACTTTAGGCATAGGTTTTATCAATAAAGTTCATTGTGTGACAATTGACATGACATTGAATGATTGACAATTGAAATTTTATTTGAATTAAAAAAATAACCATCTTTAGTGTGTGTTCTACATGAATTATCTAGTTATAAAATAGGTACTTTACAGTATAAAATTTAATTTAACTGTAATTTATGTCAAACTGGTATTTTATTAGCGATTAAATCGGTTATTACAGCAAGCCCCGCCCCGTCGCGGCCCAGTAAGAGTATTCAGAGTCGCAGTACATCAGATGAGACCGGGAGAAACTGCGAATTTCTTCACTGTGGACAGAACTGAACATGACTTCCACTTATTGAGGAGTAAACTGCAGGAGTTCCATGGAGACAGACTGCTGGCGCATCTACCTTTACCTTCTAGAAGGTAACTCAATCAAATAACACGAATTATATCTCCGAATTGGTTTTCTAATCTACAGAGGCCTTACTACGTATCAGGCCCGCTGCACATACGCACTCATTCACACACTCACTCGTTCACTCAATTTTAATGTGTAACACTAATTTTTTTTACTGTTTTAAACATATACCATGTACTACGGAATAATTTTTTATACACAACATTCACAATATGTGATTTTCATCACAACCCTGTTGTCATAAGTTTTTATTATTATTATTATATAGTAAATAATACTATACTAAAGATATAACCAAAGATGGATGACATAATATACAAACAAAAAAGACAAAAAATCTATAATATTATTAAATACCTTCAACAAAGTTATTACTCATTCGGCTCTCTGTGTGTGTGTGTGAGAGAGAGAGAGAGAGAGATGGTGTGAAAGTGAGGATGTTCTCTTTTTTTAGAACAGGAGGCAAGCGGCCAGGAGGCTCTCTTGATGTTAAGTGATATCGCCGTCCATGGACAGATAATGCCAGAGTGCTTGCGTCGTCGGCCTTTTAAGAATTGGTACGCTGTTTTGAAAGACCCTAGGCTAGTTGCCTCAGAAACTGCTGACGGACGTCGAGGTGATACGGGCGGAATTTCGTATCCGGCCTTGACGTCCGATGGTGAAACTAAGTATAACGAACGTATACGTATACGTATAAGCGTACAAACATCTTGAGGAATTATTTTTAAATTTTAGAGACAACAGCCCGCTAGAGACACTGAGATACAAATATGAAGATTTCCTTCAACGAATTCTCCAAATAACACTTCTGCAGACGAGCGAATTGTTGTATCTATTTCTGACTGTGGACACGGATTTCTCGCTCGTGGTCCAGGCTTCGACTCTCAACGTGGGCACGGATTTGGGGAACATTTATCAGTCGGTCGCGCATCGGCTGAGAAAGGAGAAGGGGCAGCATTTGGAGAGTTTTTTGAGGAATTTTCTCATTTCGTCGGACAAGGAGCGTTATCAGGCGCTGTAAGTATTCTGTTATCTTTTATTGTATGTTTATTACGCGATTTTCTAGTGGATACAAGGGCCTGGGACTAGTGTTGGGAAGGGTATTTTTAATTAATTTGCTATATTTGTTTTAAAATAAATGTTGTTTGATGTTTTGCTTTTTTTAAAAAAAAGTACCGACAGTTTTTTACGCCGGCTTTTTCTCTCGGCCTACACCCTCTGTCTTCTTTGCCGATGAGTAGGGATGCCTCAGTTTCAAATTAAATGACGTGGAATAAGTGATATCTTGATGATCTTTAGTTCTAAAATAAACAAATTTAATTTTATTTTTATGTATACCGTCTATTGCATTAGGAAATTTATTATTTTGCAAAGAGCAAAAAATTTTTTCCCTCAACGTAAACAAT
This sequence comes from Pieris rapae, assembly GCF_905147795.1. Taxonomy (NCBI): domain Eukaryota; kingdom Metazoa; phylum Arthropoda; class Insecta; order Lepidoptera; family Pieridae; genus Pieris; species Pieris rapae. The sequence goes on along the minus strand of NC_059512.1, from coordinate 10,077,441 downwards.
TGTATGATTTTCTTAGTCTGTTTTCTATATTATTAATAAATTCTTCTTATAGTGCCATCTCCTTTCTTTAGAGATCGTCATGGCTAAATTTGGATGCCGCTCTTCAAAACAAAGACTTGGTGCTTTGACCAAACCATTCTCTAAAGTTTTTCGAAACAAACAAACTTTTCCTTTGCAGAAAACAAGGCACCCGTGATGTGGAAGAGGCGCAGGAAGTGAACGAAAACGTATCGGAAGTGGTGGTTCGGAAACGTAACGGGCGTAATATTAAAAACCGGACTTTTGGGAATAATTTCGACGTTCGGCCTCAACTCTCGGATCGGGATATGGTTTATCAGCAGAATGTGGTTGGGTTCACACAATGTCTTATGTATATATGTGAGTTAAACTTCTTTTTTTTATTTATATCCTCTTAAACATGGGCTAAATGAGCCGGGTTTGTTACCATGGTAACGACAGTTGTTTTTGTAAGGGCAACCGAAGTGCTATCTATAGTCCACCTTGTTTTATTAAGGATATATTTTATGGGATTTAAACAGGTTTGTTTACTATTCCTGCTAAAGCTATCGGATCAGTACAGTAATCCTATAACACGGTCGATTGGTTTCGCGTTGTGGAAGTAGTGTCGCATAACGCTTTTGTAGGACCTCATATACAGCGTTATATGCAAACAATTCACGTTTACCACGATTCTTCAAAGGGGATTTAAATCATATATAGTATGTTATGAACAAAATATATAGCAAATAAATTTCTCATTACAGAAATGATACATGTCACAGTACAGAAATATAACGTACAAATCTCGCGTTATAACGCCATATATGGTGATTAGCCCGTGTTATACGAGGGACTAATATCGCGTAATATGACTATGCGTAACCATTTTTTTTTTCGTTACGGAATTTCTCGATTCAGTCGCCACCTTAAAATCTTAAGCTTAAAAATATTTTATATTATAAAACTCGATTAATTATTTAATTTCAGTAATAAAAGTAATAAAAACGCGCAGCTTCTTACTGGGTGTGGTTGGCAATGTACTCTCCATATCCCGTGATCTCGTGGACAGAGCATTTTGCTTTGCGCTGAATAGAAGCCTCTCCGACTTGCTGAGTGAGAGGAGGCTCGCTCATCTGATACGATTGGGGCATGGTGAGTTGTTCTCTATATTGTTTTTATCATAATACTCTCTCTCTCTATCTCTCCTATACTAACCGTTATAGTCCATCTACGTTCCCTGGGGAACCGTGAGTATATGGGCCAAGAAAGTAGCTTAGTGGAGCGGGTTCTCGCGAGTGCGTTGCCGGCCTTTTAATGTAACAGGAGGCAAACGAATGGAGGCTCCTTTGATGTTAAGTGACACCACCGCTCATGGATGCTCTCGACGTCAGTGGGCCCGCGAGTGCGTTGCCGGCCTTTTTAAGTAACTGGAGGCTCCTTTGGTGTTAAGTGACACCACCGCTCATAGGTGCTCTCGACGTCAGTGGGCCCGCGAGTGCGTTGTCGGCCTTTTTATGTAACAGGGCAAATGAAAGCAGGCTCATTTGATGTTAAGTGACACCACCGCTCATGGATGCTCTCGACGTCAGTGGGCCCGCGAGTGCGTTGCCGGCCTTTTTATGTAACAGGGCAAACGAAAGGAGGCTCCTTTGATGTTAAGTGACACCACCGCTCATAGATGCTCTCGACGTCAGTGGGCTCGCGAGTGCGTTGCCGGCCTTTTTATGTAACGGCAAACGAAAGGAGGCTCATTTGATGTTTAGTGATACCATCGCTCATAGATGCTCTCGACGTCAGTGGGCCCGCGAGTGCGTTGCCGGCCTTTTTATGTAACAGTAGGCAAACGAATGGAGGCTCATTTGGTGTTAAGCGATACCATGTACACCAATATATATTTCTTTTCAGGTATACTTTTCAGTAAGCGCACATCACCAAGAAACGATGCAGTGAAACAACGCTTCACGGCCAGATCACGAGTGGAGTCCGCGATCTGCCCATGCGCAACCTTCGCCTTGGGCCCAGGGCTGCCTCGCGCTGCGCTCAACGCATTTGACATTTTGCAGAATCCGTTGCTTAACAAACAGGTTCAATATTATATTATTCAAATAAAAACTCTCATTAGACGAGAATAGATATTTTTCTTTATATGTTGATAGGAGTCGACATACCAATACTTTAAATGCCGGCAACGCACTTGCGAGCCTTCTGGCAATATGAACATCAGGTTCGCCTCCTGCCGTTTGCATCCAAACATAAAAAAAAGTGCGTGCGTACAAAGTACTTCTTTAGTACGACCGAATTGCCATCTAAAGTTCTAATAGTTCGTTTAGCAGTTACTACTAAGGAATACATCAACCAATGGCGTGTATTTTTTCTCGATCTCTCTAAGTCTCTTTCTCAATCTTTCTCACTGCAGCCTCTCCCTCTCGCTCTTGTACATGCTACGTTCGCTCTATCTTTCTCACTCTCTCAATCGGTCTCTCCCTTTCCTTCGACAAAAACGCTGCACATCTTCGTGACGTATCAACAATATCATATCTCTTGTTTCAGCTGGTGTACAACCTGTTGGACCTGTGCGTACTGGAGCTGTTCCCCGAACTACGGAGTGAGAGCAGATGAGTGTCAAGTGAATCCAGAAGACATCGTTCGGTGTATTTGTGAATTCCACGTGAACCAAACGTATTTAATTGTAAATAAATATATTTTACTATGTATTTTTTCGGATAGTCTGACGTGATTAATATTCTGTATGAGCCAAATAAATTATTTTCATATTATCGAAGATTGAGTTTTATTAACATATTACTAAGAAACCAATGGGAAGGAGAAGAGGGAGTTATAGAAGCTGAACAATCATTCATGGAGGTAACATAATGTACACTTATAAACGTCAAAAAAGAAATATACATTGAATGCTTCTAATGTTATATTAACTGCCAGTTCTCAAATCAAGGGCGTAAACGTAAGAGAAGAACTGGCAATAAACTCTCCACTCGTTTTAATCGACAAGTTAATAATTATAAAATAAATTTAAAACAAAGATTTGTCCTCTATCAGCAGATGCATGGTGAAATAGGAACACGAGTAAAGAAAAGGCAACGGACTTTTGGTTTAAAAATAATTTATTAAAATGAACAGAGTGACAGCACTTAATTTAGAACTAAACAATAATCAACTTAATATCTATTTCCTCGCCGATTTATACATTAAAAATTACTTACTAAGTATTCGCTGTTGCTGACACACAACCTGCATTTGGTTTAGTGCTAGCAAAGCTTATATGGGTAGGGTTGGTACTCTTAACTCACGCACTTACATACTCGTGAGAACAACATGTAAATATACGTATTTACATGTTGTTCTCACGAGTGATATAAGTTGTTTCTACTACGGTAGAAACAAATTATATCACCGCACACACGAATTCAAGTACGACCAGTCACCAAAAGGAGGCCTATACCTGTGAAGGGGTTAGGATATAAAGGCAAAAGAATATGACGGCGCTTGGAAGATATCGCTTATTTGTTTGGTACAAATCCAACCCAACCCAACATCAACCCAAGCTGATGGCACGCCTTTCTCTGGATGCGTCGAGGTGCACGGACCACAGACTATCACCACTCTCGCCCGTCCGCTCTACGCCCTTGACTTGCGAACTGGTAGTAAATGTAAATTTAAAATTGATTAATTTTTTTTGACGTTCATAAGTGTACTTGTATACCTATATGAATAAAGATATTTTATTGTTGTTGTTGTTCTTTTTCGTTCTCTGTTGTTGTGACTGAGACTCACAGCTATTCATTGTGCACTACGCATATTTTAACATTATAATATATTTATTTATTTATTTATTTATTTATTCACACTTCGTTGCTAGAAAGAAACACAAATAACACAATATATATAAATTACAAGGGAAGCAACGGGCGGCCTTATCGCTAACAAGCGATCTCTTCCAGGCAACCCTAGTAATAAAAAAAATGATGAGTGCAAGAAGTGCATAACCAGAAGTTATATAAAAAACAAAATATATTTATATTAATCTACAGAACCTTAATCTAGAGAAAATATAAAAACCAATATTAATAACTAACTAAAACTAAAAAGCTAATCTAATATACTATAACAATAATAAGGCATATATTATGGGTAACCTCCGGCCCGCGAGATATTTTGAAAACTGCCAACCAAAAAAATATTACATTAGATACTTATACTCACGGGCAACACATCAAAAGATTATTGCAATTCTCAATTATTCTAAACTAGTTTATTCGAGATTATTCCTTCATTTTGCCTGAGTCTGGATGAACGTTAGTTCTATTTGAGCTACTGATGTGATAACTTGGACAAGACATATACTAGCGAATTGCCCGAGCAGTCAACTTGCTTTTTTATTTTGTGTGGATCTTGAGTGGTTACTAACTATAGTTGTTATTAAGTTTATTGAACGAAAAATAAGAAAACTGATGTCTGGTAGAAAAAAAACGAAAAGTAGATACAGAGGGTCTCCAGTTTCAAGAAAAATGGACTGAAGAATTATTTTCTATCTTTGACAATGGTTAGCCTATTTGTTTGTTGTGTAATGAATTCATTTCAGTAATGAAAGAATTCAATATAAAGAGGAATTACTCAACTAAGCATGCTACGCTTCACTTTTTGACAGTACATTTAAGAAAACACAAAATCCAGAAGCTCACCAACAAATTTTATAAACAGAGAACAGAACTTGATAATGTTGTGAAAGCTAGTTTTATACTTAGCTCAAAATCGTTTATCTTCTTTTATTTTCGTGTATTTTCGTTTATCTTCGAGTATTTTCGTGTACTTTCGTTTATCTTCGAGTATTTTCGTTTATTTTTCCAAGGTTATCTCCGTTTATTTTCTTGTATTTTCTATTAAATAAATCCTAATTAATAAATCAACACATCGTACCATGTTGATTTTATCGCAAATAATTTCATCAATAATCTATAGGTCGTATTCTATCTTCCATATTATAATCTATATCTATATATATATATGATAAAACTAAGTCGATAAAATGTGCGTGCCGATAAAACTTAAAAAGGAGTCCCGACACGATAAAGGGACTTATGTGGTGTGATATCCCTTTATCCCCCCTCGAACAAGAAAGTTCCCGTTTTAATCTAAATGTTTTTAAAGATATAAGGAACTTTCCAACCCTACAACTTGGAAATTAAGTATAGTAGCGCCATCTGTTATCGAATATTTGAACTTCATTCAGGACAACGATTGTTTGGGTTACATTTCCAAAAGCGTTGCGAGCAATTGTAGCATGTTAGTAGTGACACGAAATTTAAAATTCCAATTTCAATAAAGTCTTAAATTTAATTTGTTGCTATAATAAAGTTATTAAATTTTGTGTATTTATACGTAATTAGCTAACTTATATTTTGGAGTTAAAGCGACATAATTTTAGTTATTCAAATTAGTTCTCAAGACATTAAAAAATTTAGGTTTTTAAATTTCGCGTTTTTACTACAAACTATAGAACCTTTTATTATGGCGGACGATAATGACCAGAATACTCTAGAAGGTGTGAGAGAGAAAATATTTTCAAATTTTCTCGAATATTCTAGAGCCTAGCTCTCTGAATATACAAGTCGTCGGAAATATCTGCGAACCTGGCTTAATGACGTCATACAAACTGGAGAGATAGCAAAAAAATTGAAGATGTAAAAATAAAAAATATTTTATTTGTGTACTTATTTTTATTGAGTTTTATGTAGTCCTACCCATCTTACATACAGCACTAAATAGGTAGTTTATGTAATATTTCACCAAACAGAGAAACAATAAACACTAAAATGCGATTACGAAAGCAAGAATAATACACGTGCGTCGGCGATTGCGTTGGCAACGGTACTGGATAGGCGAAAACGGGGCGGGGTGCGGGGAAGCGCATTCCAGCGAGGTTCGCAGATATTTCCGACGGCTTGTATAAGAGCCCGGTGTCAACATCAGCAGACGAGATCAATGCATGCTTGAAAAAATCACATCTCTGGCCACAAGTACAAATACTGCAATTAACAAAAAACATGATAGTTGAATTATCAAGAGATGAAACAACAGCACAATTTGCTAAAATACTTTTACAAATCGGCGAAGGTACATATCCTACTGACCAAACGACCGGCCTCATTGAACTTAATAGTGATTTCTGTAATATAGCCATTAGTCACTACTGAAGACGAACTAATCGACAAAATTTATCCAAATATTATTCAGAACTATACTAATGCAGAGTGGTTATTTCAAAGAGCAATTTTGGCCACTAAAAATAATATTGTTGACGATATCAATTTTAATATTCTAAAGAAAATACCTGGTGAAGAGAAAATATATAAATCGATCGACACGATGGTATCCGTTGAAGAAAGTGTCAACTTCCCCACTGAATTTCTAAACTCTTTACAAGTACCAGGAATGCCATTACACTTGCCTTCGTCTGAAAATTGGAACTCCAATCATACTACTCATAAATCTCAACTCCCCAAAATTATGTAATGGAACTAGAATGATCGTAAAACAGCTATCGAATAATATCATTGAAGCTGAACTTATTTCTGGAAAGAACAAAGGACAGACAGTATTTATACCTAGAATACCTCTGATCTCTTCGGAATTGCCATTTCAATTTAAAAGACTGCAGTTTCCAATAAAATTAGCCTTTAGTTTTACAATTAACAAAGCGCAAGGAAAAAACTTTAAAATATTGTGGCATTAACCTCAAAGAATCCTGCTTCTCTCATGGTCAGCTATATGTAGCTTGCTTAAGAGTAGGAAATCCGAAAAATTTATGTATAAATACTCCGGACAATAAAATGAAAAATGTTGTTTATAAACAAGTATTGTAAATAATGAGAAAACGTTTTCAATAAACTTTTTTTTTACTTTTTACGTGATAGTTTATTTTTTTATTTCGACTCTACCACGTCATCTCATATCAACTCCCGGGCGAAGCCGGGTTTTTTAGCTAGTATTTATATATAAATAAAAATAAAACACAAAAATTGACGAATATAATTTTATTAGTGCACAATAATAAATTATATCAACATAAAACTACATCACAAAATGACAAAACCTGTTCCGTTGCAAATAAGCGTTAACAATTAATTTTACATATAAAAATATAAAATTGAATTAGAAACTCTCTAGACTAAAATATGTATAAAAATTTAATATAATAACTAATATTTCAAATATGCATGAAAATTTAGTAGTTTAAATAGTAGAACTTTTATATATGACTCATTATATATAAATAAGTTTATATTAAAATATGCCACGGTCTGTCTATAACTTTCTTTTGACAAAAGTCATTTGTCAGTCCTCAAAGCCGATATTTGAAGTGTTGTTCAATGTTTAGTTTAAACCGCTTTATTTTCAAGACAACTTTGTAAAAATAATGGAAGCTTCAAAAGATTTAACATAGTTTTAACGCTGAGTATGACAATATACTCACTCATATATTAATCAAATTTATTGAATTTTGACACTGTTTTTGAATTTCCGCCACTAGAACGCTACAAGAACTAAAGCATAGAACTAAAGCATCTCTTCTCAAAGTCGTATATGTCACAAATATAAAAAATGTGAAATATCGAGTTTTACTTTTCATAAAAAAAGGTTACAAATGACAGACAAATCCTTGGCATTATAACATCGTGAATAAAAGTTCTACATCCAATAAATGAATATACTTTAGAAAAATGTTAGAAGATGGCAACACGCGGTGAACACTCAATATTTTATTTCTAAATATATTCCCTATTTTAAGATTATTATTTGAACTATATTTTCTACGAGTATAATAAACGTACATATTAAGGAACATAAGGAAGACATTGAAAATTAATGTATGATTGGCTCTGAGAGAAATAAAGGTTCGCGTTGTGGCTGAGACCGCAAAAATAATTTCTTCTTATAGTCCCATCTCTTTTCGAAGGTGGTAATCATCAAGGTGGCAATTTTGGATGCGGATGAACAATGACTGGTTCTTCAACCTTACCATTGTCTAAGATTTTTCAACCAAGACGTACGTCTGCAAATCAATTACCTTTTTTATAGAACAGGGGCAAACGGGTGTTAAGTGATACCATCCCACCCATGGACACTTTCGATGTCAATGGCTCGCGAGTGTGTTGCCATCCTTTAATGATTTGGCACGCTTTTTTCTTGACCCTAAGTCAAATTGGTTCGGAAATACTTAAGTGGGCAGCTGGATCCAAAAATTCCTGAGTATCTATGCTTTAAAGCAAGAGAAAAGAACAAAAATGTTCGAAATTAATATTTCTAGAAATGTCTATATAAGTCTGGTATAGTGCCATCATCGCAACGCAAACCGCCATTACTCACTCGATGAATTCATTAGTTTAAAATGATCAACTGATATATTGAAATCCACAATATCTGTAATTAACAACCGCAAATAATAACAATATATAATATAAATATCGACAAAAGTAAAAACGGTTCTTATTTGAACTACTCATCTTACCGACTAGAAATTTAACCCATTCGTAATATTGAGATCACTATATTTGTACAAATAAACTTTGAGTAAATCTTTAAATTTTTTTATATAAAAAATGGTTTCTAGTATAGATTTCACATTTATTTAATAGCGTTGCTATATGTTTTATATTAACATGATACTTTCTCAATCTAAAGTTATTTCTAGATATATATACTCTAATAAAAAATATCTGAACTATACAATTTTTATTTAAAAAAAATACAAGGAATAAAGTATCACCATTTACGGCGTCCAGTTAAAACTAACTGTATTCCGTAAACATTGAATACATAATAATAAATAATTGGCACGAATCGTGATTTCTGGTGAAAATATATTTTGTATTTCATTATAATTAACAAAAAAATGAAACATTATTTATGTATAATATTCGAATATTTTATTAATTCCAATAAGAACGTACTGTATGTGTGTAAGTTTATCCATAAATTTCTTGGTAACTAATGATCATGTTGACCATATTTATCAGAATAATCTATATTTCAACCGGGACTAGTCAAAGTTTCATTAAAATCGGTTTAATCGTTTTTGATATATCCACGAATCTATATCGATATTGGCAGCTTAAAGTATATTTAAATATATGTTAATATCAGATTAATAACATTTCTATAAATCTTAGACACATCAACATATATATTACACATAGTTTTATATTTTTTGCGTGACTTTATTCGTCCATTTAACCGTAAAAGGCTTATCCAAATTGATATTAACGTCAATCTTCAACACCTTCGTCGGTTTGTCGTACGTGAAGCTCGACGAGACGTTGTTGACTGTGACGGTTTTGATGAGATTTTGAACCAGTACTTTGATGGTGTCGACGGCGGGTACCCCATACCCCCACCATTGGATGAAACTGGTCAACTCGTTTTCCTTTAGCTTGAATATAATATGGCTGTATTTCTCTTCTTCGTAGCTGTCTGTGAAATTATTAACGGCTTTACGTCTATTCGTTACCATGGTAACCGTACTTTATTTCACGTTTTAGTTCGTGTTTATTATGCTAATGACAGAATAAACCAGGGTAAAAGTACTTGGTTTGTGATCAGTAGATATGTACAATTAAAAAAATGTTTTTTTGAAGTTATATTTCTTTTTGCGCGTTAGGGAAAAATTATGAGAGTAAATTTTTACGATGCGCGCGCACACCGTCACAAAAAACCGACACCCTAATGTTAGATATAGTGAACATTTTAGTTCTTTCTATTGTTAGTGTAGTTATTTTTAGAAACGTAGAATAAAGCGAAATTTTTGAAAATATTTTTATCTTGTCACGCCAAAGAAGTATAATTTCCAACACGTATACATGATTCCACACACGTTTTTTATATGACGTCACGATGCAATTTTAGAATTTGAAACACAATTTAACAAACAATCTCACTTTGCCTATAGACAGACAAACATACAAAAGTACATAATAATCACTATATTTCAACAACAAATAAAACATAAACTCACTCAAGCTATCCCCGTCGTCCCAGTATAATTCGCCCCTGGCAACCCCGGCCGTATCGGGAACGAGCAATAGTTGTATGGGCAGGCTGCGAGTGTTGCTAGTAGTTACGGGACCCTTAGCTGGTGGATCTTGTAATGGAAGGATGGCACCACCCTGAAAATTATTAAAATAACTATTAATGACGCGCGAACAAGAAAAATCCGATTTTATATCGACATGAAATTTTTCACACCCTGTATTATTGTGTATGCGTTTTACATAAAAAAGTGCGTGCGTACAAATTAAACATGTCAAAAGTGAAACATATTTGTAAAATAATTATTACGAAGGTTTTAAAAGCTTAATAGATGATCATGTACCAGTATATGATCACTCCGTGTACTTGTATAACTATATGTACACTGTATACGTGCTAATGATGATAAATAAATAAACAATCTGCATTTACTGCACAAGACTAACTAATACATCAACCAATAGCGTGTATTTTTTCGATCTCCCTTTCTCACTCTCTCTCAATCCATCTCAATCCCTCTCTCCCTTTCGACAAAAACGCTGCACATCTTCGTGACGTTCCGTAAAACTTTTACCCTCATGCGCCTAATGAAATTTCACTTCAAAAATATCACGAAACAGACGCACTTTTGACGGCCCTTGATGAAAATTCCATTTTTATGGACGAGAATAATCGCCTGCACCGGTTTTATGTTTTTTTACATTTTGTTGCAGACACAGAAAACAGAATAATTAAATACATACAGTTAATACACACTAAACCACATTTGAAAACCTGAAGTCCAATTACATCTGTTCTCACTTTAAGATTAAGATGCCACATCTTCAGTCCTGGTTAACTAAATATTAACCATTACATAAAGTAGGTATACAAAATACATATATTATACTTAATGACAAAAAAAATGTATAAACATACGTCACACAATGTGTGTTTCAACTGCAATTAAAATCATTAAAAAAAAATATTTTTAAACACTTGAAAAGATTTACGGCGTTTTCACCCAATCCCCTAGTTCGTAGGAATAGCTGAATATATATGCATAAATTGTTCTTATTTTATTTTTTGTAACTGAACATATGCCAACATGAAGTAAAAATTACCTTCACAGCAACCATTTCCTCATCATTGATAGCCTTCCAGGAGTTCAGTGCCAACTGCTTTCCTGTATTAAGATCGTACCACGGGTTCGGACCTGGATAAAACGCATTCGTTGTGTTTGCTCCCTCATCCAAAATGGCGGATATCATTATATGTTCGCCGATCAGAAATTGGGTATCGATATTGTACACTCGCTTATCATTTGGGAATCTGAAACATCATCATTATATATTATTGACTTAATAGTGGAGAGGTGTTCCAATACATATGTTAATTATTATTATATAAATAAATAGTTTAAGAAATTCGAACTGTTTTTCGAAATATATTTGTAAATTAAATTGCTTTTTTAATGTTTCATATTGTTAGCAAAGTATTGTAAGACCTATACTGTGATTTTTATTCCGTAGAAATCTGGTTTAACGGCGAGTGATACTTACGTTAATTTTTACAAACAACGCAAAAGTAAAGATAACATTTATTTTTTTAAAAAGGTTTAAAAACTAAACCTGGAATTAGTAGGAAGTGATGCCAGCTAAATAAATAATATAAAGTAGTTAAAGATTGTTGTGATTTGTTATTTTTGTATTAAATCACTTCAGTAAATAAATATTTAGATTTTATCTTTTTGTAGGTAAATAAAAAAAATACGTAGCATTTCATTTTTAATTACTCTCAAATGGGTCATTGTTTTTCCCTTTTTCGGTGCAAAACTTTTTTTTAGTAGCAACACTTATGTCAGAATTCTATGAAATGAAAAATTAGAGTATAGTAGAATATTCATAAGTGGAAAAAATATGTTTAAATTATTCAAAGTTTTAATACAAAAAATGCTTTCGCTTAGTCTAGCAGACTACACATAAATTTCAGCCACAGAAATATATCCTAATAAGCTTACTCAAAAAATAAAGGTCTGGCCACGGTGGTAGCATCAGTATGGGCTCGCCAGAACAACGTGTAATAGTATGGAAGGAGTCGATATCTCATGCGAAGGGCGCGTTTGCTGGCTTCCACCACAATTGGGCCCAAACTCACTGGGTCTTGAGGCTAAATAATGTGATTAATTTTTATTTATATTTTATTATAAATAAATTTTAATAGCCGCTCCATTAATATTCTGATACTCGCTTAGAAATCTGACATGTCATTTATATGAGCACCCACGCCCCACAGGGGGGTAATTCAAAAATGTAATAATCATATTAATGTTATTTACAATTTGAATTTTGCCTTTTCATTATATATCTCGAAAATTTAGTTGTTTTTCTGTAACGATTTTCTAGTAATTTCTTCCAAAAACCAATTATGGTGTTAAGGTAGGTAAAAGGTTAGTTAAACATTTATTATATATTATATATAAAACTGGTCAGGCACAGAAGTTAAAGAAAAAATATCCGGAAAACATATAATTATGAATCTAGGAGATACAGCTGTTTATTATAAACGCACTTATGTAAAATATATGATTAAAATTACTATAATATTAAATGAAAATAAAAATGTATTCTAACCTTCGATGTATCACTATTATGATTCCTGGAGAAGGGATAAAATGCTCCCAGTTGCATCCATCGCTTGCAGAGCTCTGGCGTCGTGTCCCCAATGAATCCGCAAATATCTGACCCCATTAGGGGAATACCGAAGAGACTGAAGCTTAGCAGTTCTGAAATATTAACCAATAATGATTTGGCAAACAATTATTAAACCTACTTTTATATAATCGTATCTTCTTTTTGATGATTAGTATTTCATGATCTAAGATATTGCCTTTGTTTTTGCCTGTTTAAAATACGACTATTTTCCGGTTCCATATGGGCAATTTGTGATGATATTAACGATGCCTACACTATTAATTATTGTAGATTAATTAAGCGGTTTTTTGAGTAACTTTACTATTACTTGCACGTCACAAAAAAAAATAGCACGCAGGTAATCTTGGTGTGTGAGTCAGTGCGCTTGGTGATTTGTTATTGGATGTTCAAATGTTAACTTTTTATCTACTTCGTAAACTATTAATTTCATGACGAAAATGTATTAAATGTTTAGACTAAATTTGGTACAATCTCTTTTAGAAATATATTAAATTAAACCCCTTGTGTTACAGTGTAAATATAAAATCAAATCAAAAATCATTTATTCATGTAGGTAACATAATGTACACTTATGAACGTCAAAAAAAGGAAATATACATTAAATTCTTATAATTTTACATTTACTGCCAGTTCTCAAATCAAGGGCGTAGAACGGAAGAGAAGACTTGGCAATAAACTCTCCGCCACACTTTTTTCTATATGTCATATAAAGCATATAATGGATATCTAAATAAAAAAAATGAAATAAAATTACGCGCAAATCCCAAAGTTAAATAAATCACATACGTGGTATAGAAGCCTTGAGGTCATGCCATTGGCTGAAGACGTCCCCGCTCCAATGTCCCGCGTAATGCCCCATTCCGGGAGAGGACCCACGGGAAATTGTCAACGGTCGCTTTCCACGAATCTCCACTAAAGCCCTGGAAAATTAGGATCAGATTAAGTGGTAACATTGCTATATATATATATATATATATATATATATGTATGATATTAACCTTAAGGGGAGGGCGCTACTGAGACGCGGTAAACAACACAGTCCGTATAAAAAGTTACTAAAAATTATAATAAAAGTGAATTTAGTGATAACAAAATCGTACAAATGACTATAAACTAGTGATTAAGTCTATATAGTGAAGGCAAGACTCTAAGTTAACGAATAATACAGAAAAATCCACAAAAATCTGAAGTGTAAAGAAACAACAATTTCGAAGCTCTTCAAGTCTACTCTCGCTAATCCAAGAACTTAAACTGTACCAGTGCTAACTTATGAAAGTGCCGAAGACCCGGAGTGCAAATAAATAGTGGATGGTGAAAATTATCTCGTTTTTTGTGAAACATAACCTCACACCTGAATGAATCTGCAACTTCCCTTGTCATAGAATAAAGAATTGTAGTACAGCGCCATCTATTTGAAAAGGAACGCACTACCTTCGACTAGACTTGTTCGCTACAGAGCGTACAACAGATCAAATAATACTACCCAGTCCTACTAGAGGGCGCCACGAGTATCAAAACAAAAATAGTCACCATGGAGGAAATTATGAAAGCTTTAGAAAATATCCAAAAAGAACTGAACGCACAAAAAATTGAAATTCAGAAAAATGGTGAAAGGGTGACAGAACAAATAACACATAACATAACCAACAAACTAGAAGAAAAATTTACAATTCTGGAAGGAAAACACCAGATCTTGAATGAAAAAGTTGAACAACAAGAAAAAAGAATTCAATTTATGGAAAAACAAGCAAGACAAAGAAATATAATTTTCTTCGGTATTGAAGAGGACGAGACGTCGTACCATAGCTTGGAGAACAATATATTGCACTTTATAAATGAAAAACTGTCCTTAAAACTGAATTGCCGAGATATTCAGGAAACAAAGAGACTGGGAAAGAAAGGTGATAAACCCCGGCCAATAAAGGTGACTTTTTCTACCCTTGGTTTAAAGGTCAGTATTCTCAAGCAAAAAAGATTATTGAAAGATACCCAATACTATTTGAACGAAGACTACCCTAAATACATATTGGAAAAAAGGAAAGAATTACAAGAAGAAGCGAATAAAGAGCGTGAGAAAGGAAATAAAGTCACAATAAAATACGATAAACTCATTGTACTAAAATCAAACAACAAAAGATCACTGGCGAATTCACCAGAGTCAGATCCCAAGTCTCAAGGACTAGTTGGTAACAACACGAGAGCCACCAAGAAAAACAAAATAAACCAATCCAACCCATCTTTACCTCGATCAAACAGTGTCTCAGAAGGAATTCTAAAACCAAGCATACTAAGCTACCTAGCGAAAAATAACGCCAATAAACAAATCAACGACAAAACAGCCAGTAGCTTACACTCATAGCAATTAACAATCCCCTCCCTCAAAGATACAACATCTAATAAATTTCAACTAAACGACGAAAACCATCTTCCAACCCGGCTGGTCACCGTGGAAGATCAAGACCAAAACCCTCTAAAGAAAAAACTTCAACATTCTTCAACGAAAGAAACTAAATCCCTAGAAATACTTAACTCAACTAAAAAGAAGAAAGACCAGCTCTACATATTATCTTACAACGTCAGAACTAAAACAGCTGGTACCTGCTGGCCGCAAATAGCTCAAGATAGAGACTCATGGAGTTCTTTAGAGGAGGCCTTCACCTTCACTTGAGGAGGGGTTCATGCAAAACAAACCTAGTTATACATTTAAACTATTTTCTAAATTAATTGGAAACAAGTGTAATTAATGTCTTTACTATTATTTCTTTCTTTCTTAAAACTACACATGTAACCTGAAAAAATTGCATGAAATAAAAGGTTTATTATTATTATTATTATATATATGTTTTATATATACATAGCAATAGCTCGCAGATGGTCGATATTTTTCTACTACCTTGATATTTTGAATAACTTCTGATCTATAAGCTATATTATTGTTTAGTTTCATTAAAATCCATTCAGAATTTTTTACGTGAAAGAGTTACAAACATCTATCCATACTTACAAACTTTCGCGTTTATAATATTAGTAGGATTTTTGTCTTGTGGAAAGCATGAAGTGTCAAGTTCGAATTCCGGGTGGAACCAGTATAAAAAAAAACCACTTTATCCCATAACATAAGTTATATTTATTTACTTATTACTAAAAATATGCTAGAAACCGAGATGGGCCAGATCTATCAATTTTAATGATTTGTATGAAGGTACTTACAAAATTGAAAAAGATACCCTCATTTAGTTTTTTGTATTAATTGTATTTTTTTGGTAATTTAAATTTGTACTGTGGAGCCATTCAGGTACCAGGTAGGTTGGTATTTTGGTGGTTTCTGTATATTTTTTAATGTTACAGGAGGCAGATGGGCAGGAGGCTCACCTGATGTTAAGTGACACCGCCGCCCATGGACACTCACACCGCCAGAAGGCTCGCAAGCACACTGCCGACCTTTTAAGAATTGGTACGCTCTATTCTTGAAGGGTCCTTAGTCTATATATAATCGTCCACCTGAGACGAGAAGATTACTTTAAAAGAGTGCTTTAAAAGTAATCTTTCGTCTCTTTCTCTCAAACTGCGTTTCCCCTACGTTAAAAAGAGTGAAATAATTTATTCTATACATACGCATGCGTAGCCACAGCTTCACTGATCGCGTACATATTGTGTACGTCGAAATGGGATCCGGCGAAATGCTTCGCGTCCATACACATCGTCTTATGTTTTAAGCCTTCTTCGGAAACTGTCTGAGGCTTGTATGGCAAGTTTTCGGGGCTGCATTCGCCATACATCGAACCAGATAGGAAATTTGAGGGTTCATTCATATCCTGAAGGAATGTTACTTTGAAAAAACCAATGTGGGAAAACAATTTTTGACAATAGAAATGCCTCTGCATTGCGATATTTTAAATCTACGATTCGTTGGAAGTACGACTGGTTGTTTGGTACTGCTCGTTAAGTGTGAAAGTAAAAATTTAATTAAAAAACATCCATTACGAAATTTTATTTTATAAATACTTTAAAAAAATCAAATCGTCTTCAAAAACATCAAACACACAACATTATTTATCTAGATGCCTTATCAAGTCTCTTTCTGAAATGCGTGACCATCTCAAAAGCAATTTAACCGATTTTAATGAATTAAATAATGGAAAATTATTATTTATGAATCAAATACTCAGTTAAAGACATTATCATTGTAATTTTCCAGAACTTAATGAACGTCTTGTTTTAAAACCTAAAATATCACACACACACATTTTTTAAATATCATAAATTACTTACAATCCAAGCGCCGTCATAGTTAACTTTTCTATGAAAGTCCGACATCAATTCTTTCCAATACTCGGAGGCGTTCGGGTGTGTGAAGTCTGGCCACACCGTGGACACTCTGTTCCATACCTGTCAAAAAAATTTGAAAAAAAAAATATAAAAAAAGAACTCACACTACTAAAACTAACATTAAAAAAATTAAGGTTACAAAATTTACACGATATAAACATAAATATGTCAGAGATTATGTTATAAAAGAACTCGATGTCATTTGTTTTATTAGAATGGTAACACCACGCGATTCCATAGACAGGTTGTAAAATGTCTCTTGTGTGTCAATTGTCAAAGTCAATTTGTCAGTAGTACCTACTTCAGTTGCTTTCCGATGGGCGCCTGCGCCGGACGTGCGCACGGACTGTTAAATATTAAGTAATAATGTCGTAGACGGTAGTGACACCAATTCCGTAATTACTAATCGCGTTGAATCTGCGACATATATTATATATATGTATATGAATCGTTTTCTTTCAAGGACCTCTAAGTATAGGCCTCCTCCAATTGGCTCCATCTCTCACACTACTAGTACTTTATAATTATTTTTATTATTCCGTCCGTTGGAATGATTTCCTATGATTCCGATTGGGCGTTTTGGAACCACTATATGACAGTAGAAAACCAGTTTTCTAGTAGAAAATATACTTACTTTTCCAACAAAGGGCATATCAGTTGAATTTTTCACGAAAACATTCATTTCGAGTCCCAGATCGAATGGCGGATATTCGCCAGGATTTTCCGAGGCGCTTACACCAGGGTCTGAAAATATTAATTATTATTAACATTTTATAAATCACATTTGGGGAATTTCCTACTAGTACTTTTAATGTTTTAAGAACTTTAGTTCTCATTACAAAAAAAATATTTACATGAGAAACTTAATATTAATATGTATATGTCACCGTAAGATTGTAAACATCGTTATATTACAATCTATCCAGTAAGATTGTAAACTATCGATAGATTGTGAACCGTATCATTATGATTGCAATTTAACGCATCATTTTTCGCTTGATTGTAATCTATCGATGGGAAGCGGTCAAATTGTGAACCGGCGTAGGACGGAATGCAACTCGCGCTGTGATTGGTTGAACGGTATGTGCCCCCGCCACTCCGGCCACACGTAATATATTTTGTTTGTTATTTCTATTTTTATAATTTGTGCTTAAAGACATAATAATTGTTGATTTTTTTGAAATTTTTAATTACAATTTGTGTTTGTAGAATAAATATTTCGTTACAATTTGTTTCTAACATATGTCAGGATTTCTAATTTCCTATTAAATAATAAATTTATTTTATTTAAGTGACACGTCTATTTCATTTCTAAATGAAATGAGACCGACCAATCAGGAAGAACTTGCAGACAGTTGACAATTTAACGCGGGACAGATTGTAATTTAACGGTTTCACTTCGGTAGATTACAATATAGCGAAAAATGATGCGTTAAATTGCAATCATAATGATACGGTTCACAATCTATCGATAGTTTACAATCTTACTAGATAGATTGTAATATAACGATGTTTACAATCTTACGGTGACATATATATACATTAGCCGTCTGAATTTTAGTCAACTGTGTTCACTCTAATATGTATCTTTAATGCCTTTTTGAATTTGTGAAACGCACCAATATTGCTATTTTTAGATGGTAATTGATTAAATAATTGAAAGCCCTGATACTTTTACCCACCAGTAACGTTTTAGCTAACGACAATACAATTTGTTGATGAAGACATTATCCACCTCAAGAAAGAAATATTTCAGGAAGATGGAAAACTGACTTTATTTAGCAGTAGTAACAATTTTTTATTCTTCAAATTACAGTTGTAGTTGGGTTAAAAACTTCAGCTTTTTTTAAATATATTATTGTACTAATTAACCTGTTTTCTGTATCGTACATTTTGTTTAAGCATGTAATCTGTTTTGGTTTTGCATATTGTCTTAGTATACTTTTATAATATCTATGTGTGTAGCTGTAAAGGTACGATTCCACCAAATTAGCGTGCACATTTGTTTACAAACATTTTGTGCAAAACTATGGCAGAACAAGAAGCAGGTATTGCGTTTGGGTTCTATTACACTTGTTGATTGAGAAGATTTTCTGCCGACAGTTGCTAATATGGACGGACATGAAGACGTTGTGCTGCAGGCTGTATATGTTGTACGCTCACAATTAAATATGTGTACTAATTCGCTTTAGTAACGGAAGCATGACTGAGTTTGCCAACAACAAGGAATCAATCTTAAATGAATATTGAAGGATTATTTGTCTTTTCTGCTCGCACTATACCCACATGAGGCTAACGTATACGCCACCAAGTACAAAACTCACCAATCAATATAACGTAATGCATGCCGGCTTCGTGTACGGTCTTGACGAACTCCGGTAAACCAGCGAAAGCTTCCGTGTCGTACGTGAAATCGTTGCCTTTACTCATATAATCCAGGTCATTCCATTGGACATCCTGGAAATTTGGAAAACGGGATATAAGATGCATTGACGTTGATTTATATATCTATAAAATCTTGCTAAGATCTCCATCTTCTACCGCATTAACCATGGAGGGTGTTCAGAAGAGTTGTTCGGATTAATACCAGCAGCTGATTTTAATCACCTCGACGTCCGTCCCAAAACTGAGCGCAAAGTCAAATTTTAGCAAAGATCTAACAATTCTTAAAATGCCGCCTTCTAACATTGAGTGTCCATGGGCGGCGCCATATCTATTTTTCCCTTAATTTACTCTGTACAGATCCTCGAATGCCCGATAAACATTTTTGAACCATGATTGTTTTGATCTGGCATTGAATCATGTACAGATGTAAGGGAAACAGACGCGAGTGTCTTATAAAGGTGTAGCCTTCTCGTATGAGAGCAAATCATTATTTAAATATTATAGCCTCGTCATGATTCACAATCACTAACTCTTTGGCCTGAGAATTGAGCCTTGCAAAATACATTCAATATAATTTAGGCAAACGTCTGTTATAAAACGTGGACTAGAGATCGCGTAACCATGGCAACGAATAATGAAATACATACGAATGGTATCCCAGCGTCTCTATTCTTCTGCCATACGTGTCGAGTCACGTTCAACGATCCATAGTTATACCTGAATCAAAAATTTAGGTATTTTACTAATATAATCAAAAAAACCTACAAGCTTTTTAGTTCTGAACCTCAGATTTATGTATCTGTGGCATAATTATTTGTCAATCTAGAAAAAAGTGGGTGATCACCTGTGCCTGACACACGTCGTTTTGGGTCTAAGGCAAGTATTATTTTATAGTTTATAGAGGCAAACGAGACTAGACTATACGCAAAAAGGGCAGTCATCGCCCATGGATAACTATTTTTGCTGGTGCGTTTCCGGCCTTTGCGGGAGTACACCCCACCCCAGGAGTCGATTCCACAGTTTGCTAGTTGTCAAGCCAAGAATCATGGAATTCTTCCAGCCATCAAGGTGTTGTTGAAACTTTGAATAATACTTAAATATATTTAATTAACTCACTTGCACAAATGAAATCCAAGAGCCCAATATGGCGGCATGAATGGTTTCCCGATAATTTCCATATATTGAGCAATAACATCCTCTGGGCTCGGGCCCAAAAATATAAAGAAGTTTAGAATACCCCCTATAGCTCTGTAGGTTATGGCCGGCGTCGGTTGCAGCGCTATATCTGAAAATATTATTTTTTTATAATTATTTCTAGTATAATAAATACAAAACTTCTTTGCAGTTAGATCTGCTTCATTTAAGAATAAGTTAAAACTATTAATGTCCTACGCCTTATTTCTTTCTTCTTTATTATAGCTTCTAGTATGTTTGTCGTTTTCCTAATTTATAAATGTTGTGCTGTCATGTTTTATTTTGCTTTTCTTTTAATCAGTGATATTTTTGAAGATATATATGTCGCAGCCAACTAGCTTAGTTAGCCGTTTTAATTATCAGCCTAGCCTTTTAACTAAGCGGGGTATCGATACCGGAATAGGTACGATCTATATACTAAATTATGTTACGCCCAAACCCTATCTCAATCCATTTTTGACTATCCGAGATAGAATTCTTACTCTAAATACTGATAAAAGTGTACCAATAACCAATTGACAGATTGACATTAGATAGGTGTTCGATCAACTGTCACAGTCTGATATAGATAGATATCTGATTGTTTTCAATGTGAGATTGAAATTGAGATTGTTTGGGTGTTAGTGAATAGGAATGATTTCTTTTCTATCTAAAAATAAGTTTCTTACTTGTAAGACAAAGGTCATCATTTAATTTTTTCAAAACAACTTAAAGAACTTAAAGAAAACAATCTCCATTGTGCGTATTGCGTAACGAAGCGTAAGTAATGTATTGAGTGTAACAAAAACTTATATTTATAGAAAACCAACATCTTACTCGTAACGACTAATAAAGAGTCAAGAGGGCGTGCGCAGATAGCTAAGTATATATAACGGGTTGCATTGCATGCAATGTGCATCCTACTGTCACAGAGACATTGATTGCCCGATGACTCAGTATAAAATGCGTCGACTATAATGTGCTACTATATATATTACTTTATATAAAAATGTTACCCATTGCATTGGAGTTGAGTAGCAGAACACCATGGCTATTTCCATTCGTCTCTAGACCCAAGTAGAAGGGATGTGATCCATACAAATGAATCTGAAATAATACTTTTAAATATAAATGGTACAGCTTCGGATCATCTATAGGAGTACCGCAAGGTTCTTTATTAGGACCGCTTTTATTCCTCATATATATAAATGATCTTATAGGATTTTGTTTGCGGAGGATTTCATCACTTGACAATGTCAACAGTGCTACTTGAAGATTAGTTAATTGGTTTATTAGAGATCATGATAAGGAAACTAAATACATTAAGCTTGTTGCCAATAAATAAACACCAATAAATATTAAAATAAATAAACTAAATATAGCTTTGATAAGAGTGATAAGGGGTTGATAACTATCGACCCACACAAATAAAACCTAAAGTTAATAAGTTGTTTTGATAGTAAAGAAATATACGTTCTAGTTACGTTATTCGAGTAACTTGCCATCTTACAAATATTTTGAAAAGAATTTCATATACATATTTAATTATTTCGATATAGTAGGATTACCTACAGCTGTAGGTAATTGAATTCCTAACCTAAAACCTAATACTAAAGATATAGCCACAGACGGAATACATAACATTTACAAAAGAACAAAATATAAAAAAAAACAATACATTTAATTAAGTAATACCTAATTCAGCTATGTTGTGTGATGGTGTGAAATTGAGGGTGAAAACGTGATGCTGTGTATGTGAGTGCTCATGATGCAGGGGATTTAGCACATATTCTTAATACTTAAAAAACTCTGCGATAGCTAAAATTAGTCTAGGCTTGAATATTGGTCCTTGTCCGGGCTGCGTCATACGAAACTTTGTTTTTTTGCGTAATTGGTGTTGATGTGAGTCACGTATATAGTCATTAGATTAATGAAAATATTGCTTAAACTACATTTTTAGACCGAAAATCAACAACGATTGCCAGTCATAGGCTTACTACCTAATCACCTGTTATTTTAAAAATATGCAATAAATTAATATGAAATAACGTTAACGACATTTTGGTCATAAAACACCTATTGTGCCGTATCAATGATAAAATGTTTTTAAAAACAGCTTCCATTTTGTGATAATATTATCGCGTTCAATTAGCTAATAAAATTGTTCTCTAATGTCACCTTGCATAGTTTATTTATACATGAACATACAAATACGATTATACGAATTGGTAAAGAAATGAAAATTCTCTTACATTTTCACCAGGCGGTTGGTCGTTATTGAAAAGCGTGTGAGTTTTCCAATTCATATCATTTAGAAAACTCGCTTGTTTTTCTCCTATACCATACGTGTAATTCGTTGGTAGCACTGCTGACAATTGAAGGAATTTATCCGCCAAAATGAATCCACCTGTGTTTTGAGCGTCCCATCTGAAAAATTGGTTTCATTTTTTAGGTTAGCTTAAAGGTTTTGAATACGGAAATCTTTTGCATACACATATATATATATATTTCTACTGTACGTGTGTATGTCACTGAACTCCTCTTAACGGCTGAACCGATTTTAATGAATTTTTTGTACGCGTTTGGGTGGCGCCCTGGATGATTTAGCTTCACAAACCAGCTCGGCTTGTTTGAACATCATGCAGGACAATCGGGTCTGTCGCGTCTACTAGTTGTATATAGGGTTACCGGATGTTAAGTGATACCGCCGTCTATGGATACTCTCAACGCCAGAGAACTCGCGAGTGCGGTGCCGGCCTTTTAAGAATTGGTACACTTCTTCAGTCAGCTGGTTTAACATTTTGGTAGTGAGCGGCAAAAATTGCCTGAAGAAACGCTTAGCTGTGGAACGACGAAAGTCGTAATACAGGTGGAATTTCTTCCTTGACGTCCGATGGTGAAACTCAGCTGCGACATAGGCCAATTACAGAATCGAAATTATTATTGTTTCACCCGGATCCAAACCCAAGACTTTCAATTGGAACCACATCAAGGACTACGATATAAACTAACGCCAAAAGATTTGTTATTTTGATGCAGATTTTAACAATTTTAAACAACCTTCTATTGAATATTTTAATAAATGTCTATTTTCTATCAATACTTTGTAAAAATTAACTTAAGAATATATTAGCAAAAATTGGCGAACAAAATATTCTTACATGGTAACATTATCAGCGTTCCGTATAACTTTGAATCCCACAGCGGAGCTATCAACATTAACGCGATATTTTACTTCTGAAATCGAACTGTAGACTGTCGGCACTTCAGGATACGGAGGTTCAAATCTCTTATGCTCTGCATCAGATATCTGGAATTAATAATCGATTAAATTCCATTAACGATGACTATATATAGACTATAAGTTGAATAATAAAAATACAGTCATCCATTTGTAAGAATATCGTTTTGTTGAACTATTCAAAAACTAGGAACTATTATCTAATAAAGTTATTTAGTTTAATAACAACACAATTGAAATAGGTGCCCTTTATAATTCGCACTATAAAAATAACTTGAAGAATCTCCGTCTTATATTCGGAAACCTGTATATGTATTTATCTTAAGGGATAGTGAATATACAAGCAGTATAAGCAAAATTCTAAAAATATAAATTACCTTAATCTGCAATATGTCGTTGGATAAATAATTAAAATCGATCCTGGCAACATTAAATTGATCCGGATATCCGGTATCACACGATCGGGAGTAGTAAACTGTCATTCCGTGTTTATTTTCTGTACTATTGATGAATTGGTATGTCTCATATTGCGGCGGGTAAAAACAATATGGCGCGTATGGATTGTCTGTGGCTTTCCAACAACAACCTGAAATATTTTTTTTATTCATAATCCTAGTCTTGCTAGCCGGCGAAGCAGTTTTCCTAATTAATATAAATTTCCTTGCTACGCGTCATTTTATTCATTCACAAACATTATATACCATAATATAAACATTATATATCTTTATATTTAGTAACAAAATTATTATTATCGATCTATAATGACATATATATGATTAAATCGCTGTAAATCAATTCAAAATAAAAAAAATACATTTGATTAATTAATTTTCTATGAAAATGACTCCAATGGTACAATTTATCTGAGACGGGATCATATTATGTTCATCAAATGTTCTTATTAAGCTGTTGCATAGATTTTATCGTGGGCGTGCGGCGATCGAATCAATAAATTCCGTAACGAATATGAAAACCTAACACACCATGACGTAATATAGGTGCGGCCACTACGCGTTAGAGCGAGACAGAACGCATACTGCGTATCACATCTCTCTGACGAAGTCGGTAACGAAGCGTAATTGCGGACAGTGCAGCCGGTACGCGTAAGAGTGAGACAAACTATATAGGCGTGTTAGTCTGGTAGAGTGGTAGATTGAATTAATATCACAGAAAAAATAAATAATTACAATTGCTTACGTTGCTAAAGAAATGCTATGCAATAGCTTTATCGCTGCCCCAGAGTCCAACACGTTTTATATTTTATTTGTCTTACCTCGTTTGACACATTCCTCCTCACTCGCCCCGTTCTGCGGATGGCAATCGAATCGCATCTCATCATCAACAATTCGTGCACAAAGTTCTTTCATCACCTCGGGTGAATGTACCAGGAAACCTTTCTTCACGTCTTTCTTCTTGTTGTCAGTCGCATTGCTTCGGTTCTTGGTGCTCAAGTTGTTGTGATCGTGGTAACGGTATTCGGTGATGACGGGCTAAGGTTTCATTAATTAAATTATTTCATTATAATCATTATTTCATTTAATTTATAGGTATACGTTCCGCGTGCACGCTTCATTCCTGAGGTCGGACGCTCGAATCAAGGCTGTGCACCTACTTGTCTATTAAAAATAAATATTTATACAGAAATCCGCGATCAAGAGAAATTATTGTTGTTTCTCTAGCTTTATTTTGTATGTATTATATGAAGTAAATGGGACAGGTGACACACGAGTTAATGAATGGTAAAAAATATAATTAAAAGTAAAACAGCGCTACAATATTTTTAGTTTGTATTTTATGTAAAACCTAAAAGAATCAAAGAAGATTTTCAAGGTAACATGCTGTATATAGTCCAAAGAATTAATTTCTTTAAATTAATTATTAATAAAAAAACTCCCAATTTTATGGTTACTGGTAGATTGAAAAAATTATTGCAACTACCATCCAATCTGATTATCTGGACACATAAGAGATTTAAGTAAAACCAATCTCCCAAAATATTAATTTGTTGTTTATCCTTTTCAAAATGATTTAAGTAATCAATACATAATACACAATAATTTAATATTAACACACCTTTTCCAATGTCATTGGTGTCAGCGGTTTTTTTACTTCTTCAGGGTGAACTCGCTCCCACAACTTTCTGAAAGTTAGTTAATGACATATTTATTTTCATAGAGTAAACTATAGCTTTTAAAATTCTATTAGGTATATCTTTATTGTTAATTATATTAAACATAAGATATACATAGAAAATTCACCTAACATCAAGAAATTTTCGGAACTACATCAGTCTCAAATCATCAAAATTACACGAGCAATTACAATTACACCTATTTAAAATAAAACTAAGCACTCATTTTCAGAAATATAAACATTTTTAAACTATATCTATGCTACCCTAATGTCTGCATTATATAATACCTTTCACACTAGTTGTTGCATAGATTAGAAAGACTTAGAGATGACTAGACGTAGACTATGACCAACTTTGCAATGTAGATAGAGTAATTATACCTGTAATGATCATCACCCCATCTGCCACCAAGAGCCCCAGCCACAGCCCACCAAGTTGCCACAGCCAGAGCACAAAGCAAACCACCCACAAGCATTCCTGGTAATAATGCTGCTCCTTTTTCCCACAACTGATTGAGGCAGCTAGGCCGTGATGAGAACCTCTGATATCTGATTTTAAAAAAAAGGTAGTTGAATTGCTTTTGTATTAGATATTGTGAATATAGTGTATCATACTTAAATATACCTTCAGCACACAGCCCATACATATGAACTACTTGCAGAATAAACATAAATGGTGTTTAATACAATAAAGATAAATGAAACAATAAAAAATGTTATTAAATAGAATTCTATACAATTACAAAGCCAAATTGGTTCCGAGATACTTCAGTGGGCAGCTGGTTCCACATAGTGGTGGTGCGTGGCAGAAATTGGCTTTAGAAATGCTAAGTTGT
The DNA here is from genome assembly GCF_905147795.1 of Pieris rapae. Classification (NCBI taxonomy): domain Eukaryota; kingdom Metazoa; phylum Arthropoda; class Insecta; order Lepidoptera; family Pieridae; genus Pieris; species Pieris rapae. Next base: position 10,050,607 of record NC_059512.1, on the reverse strand, counting down.
GGAACGAGATATGATGATTTTGTATGCTGCCGTGAAGTCTGATTATGAAACTCAGCTGCAGGTATTAGTCTAGACAACTCTGAACACTCACACACTCTACACCAGCTCTTCTTTGAATACTAAAATTGACCGTCAAACCACAGCACATAAATATGATCCACTCATGAACACAGTATGAACATGGTGTTTAATATAAAACAGATAAATAAAAACTTAAAAATGTTATTAAATATAAATCCATACAATTACAAAGTCTTACCAAATTAAAATCACACCTTACTGAACACAATAAATTTTATAGCAATTTAGCTGCTTTTATACAAAACAAAATTAAGATCAAAGGTGAGTGTGATTACTATTTTCATAACAGAAATTATTTTTAATGCACACAACCAATGTTAAACTGATATCAGCCAATATCATAAGTTTATTTACATAGGGTTGATAATTATAAGTCTTTGTTTCTTATTTACGTCAAATATAATATTGAACAACATACTACAGAAAAATAATAAACTCACTATTAAGTTATAAGTATCCCATTTGTAAGCAGTGTTGAAAGGTAGTATATGAAAGCATGGGGGATAGTTATGACTGCTATAAATGGTATGATATGTGATATATATATATATATATATTAATGATATATCATAGAAGACAATAAATTGAATTAGAATCAAATAATTAATAGATAAATTATGAATTATAGAAAATAGATTGCAGTAGTTTACCAAAACATACTTTTTAATATGTTAGCAAATCCAAAGATAGATAGTAATTAGAGGAGCTTAAAAAATCAGTTTTTATTATTAATAATTATTTTTGAACCGGAATGGGAAGAAATCATACAATATAAATTACTTACCTATGTTCTCGCATTGAATCATCTGTTCTTGTTTTAGGTTTAATGCCGCTAAACAAAGGTACCCTGCGTGTTTTGTCGCTCTTACAGAATGGCGCAAATGTTGCCTTTTTTTTGTTTGGAGCCTTAGGACCATTCAGTGATGTTTCTGATAATATCTCATTAGTACCAGATCCTTCTCCAGCATCCCTTAATTTATTTTCCTTACCACTTTCATAAAATAAGCGATAGTTGATATTATCGTTCAGAGTCAATAAATCTTCTTTCGCAGTGGGAGGTTTGTCACAAAAATCTTCAAACGAAACAATCTCATAATCGTCCTCTTCATTTTGTTTTTCAACCTTGTAGGGAATCTTCGGCATTTTTAATTATTTAGCCAGACATTTATAAAAAGCACCATTTACAATTTTAACAAAGACACGAAAAAAACGAGTATACACAACAATAAAGAGCTTCTACGCATATTAGTAAAAATGTATGGTTACCACGTCTACTACCATTACAATATTATTTATTTTTAACGTCCTTTCTACCAAAGTAACTATAATTATTAAATGCTAATATATAAACATCAATCTACGTTATCAATCGATTTTAAAAATTTACGTATTTGGTATTCTTAGCCTCAGTTTAATTTCTATATCTACATTTTCATTCTTATTATCTTCGAAATAAGGTGCAAATTAGAATTGACTCTAAGGAGAGATTTGACGTTTAAATACAAGCTTGAATATATAAACTTTGACGTTGGCGATCAAATTGATGACAATTGATAATTGATATGTCATTTCTGCATATAAATAAGTTTGCCATATAAATTACAAATAAAATTGTATCAATATAAACAATAAATTAATTAAATGTTAAATTTAAGTTTTAAACGGTGTTATATGACCTGATATTTAAATACAGGGATAATTTTTTTGTCCAAAAACCTATTTTAAAAATATTTTTGTGAGGGTAGTTTAAAAATATTTTTTTGTTTGTTTAGTAATTGTAGGTGGCTTTTATTGAAATGCGTGAAGAGCATGGTGGAGGATCAGTGAAATCAATTTAGATAAATGTTTGGCTGTTTGTTTAAAATATAAGACTAATAAAAAATTATAAATTATATATCATGGATTGGAAAAACGCAAGAGTTTTGATAGCATCCACAGCCGCCGTCGTAGTTGCTTCTCAAGTGGTGAAACAGTTGTGTAAATACTTTTACAACCTTAGAAGAAAAGCTGAAACTGATACAGTAAGTGACGATGCGTGTAGCGATGTCCTTTGCACTAAAAATAAAGAAATTAACGATGTGATATTGTTTTCTGATGACTCATTGAGGCGTTCTATAAAAGTCCCGGCCAATAAAGACGTTAGTATATGTGAGAGTCGAGAGATAAATTGCTTCAAGTTAATAAAATACATAAAATCTGCTCGAGAAACATTGGATGTTTGTATGTACCTTATAACTAGTACTGAAATTGCCGAACAAATAATAAGGCTAGGACAAAAACATGTGCTAGTAAGAATTGTTGTTGACAGTGATATGGCCTTTACACCTCCATCACAAATAAAAAAGCTAACGGAATATAGTAAGTATACTGAAACAAGTAAGTAATCAAATTTTCAGTAAAAAATAACCAAAATAAATATTTTAATTTCTAGGTTTCATAAAGGTGCAAACCAATAAGAAGACCATTCTAATGCACCATAAGTTTTGCATCATTGATGGCCCTAAAGCAATAAAAAGAAAAAGTGCTCTTAAAGCTTATGCTGAAAAACTAAATGTACACGCCCAATTTGTGAAGAACCACATTAAAGCATCAAAAACCAAGCCTATAAGAGGTTTTGTAATGTCTGGCTCATTGAACTGGTCTACCCAGGCAATGGTATCAAATCATGAAAGTGTTATTGTAACTTCAAATACTAATATTTTAAATAAATTTGAAAAAGAATTCGAAAGCCTTTGGGTAGAAGAAGAACCGGTTGGTTAAACTACTTTTTGGGTATCATTATTTCCATTTCATTTATAAAATTATATCGGTAATATAAATCCACAATTTTTTTTACAGGTTCTTTTAACAAATATATGACAATCTAGATAGTTAATAATTTGTAGGACATACTAAGAATATCATACGCCGTTTCATGTAAGTAAATCTCATGATACTACTATACCTATTAGCTATATTTCAATAGAAAAGTATGTCCTTACATTTTTTATACTCTAACGTTATAAACTTCATTACCTAAATTTTTTGATTGGTTGAAGTTGGAATGATCGTGGATAACAGCTATGCAGATGAGTTTTACAATGATGTTGTTGATAAAAAAAAACAATTTTTTGTTCTTGGGCAAGCGAGATAGGTCATCGTTCGTTCATAGTGTATCTGTATTCAAAGTCATTCACTCATTCTTCACTAATGACAGTTAAACATAGACAAATCCATGTGCACTTCAATTTGATTTCGATCGATCATATGTTTTCTTTGTGTAGTTTTTTCAGCCGCTGATTTTCGAATTGGTTATGAACTTTATTTAATAATTGTGTAAAAATAATACATTTATACTAGATAATGCTTACATGGCAAATGTTGTGCAATAATGTTTATTTTCGTTTGTTTATTAAATTGGTCTAATAAGTGCATCTAAAGTGCACGTGCTTGCATTTTACTACGTATTTAAAAGTTTCCCAGTGGAAAAGTTAAATTTGAAAGAGCTTTTAATGGAAAAGAATAAGCTTATCATTCCTTAGTTTAACTTGTGAGACCCTAGTGCTGTTTTTTGATAAAATAAACAAGTTTTAAAGTTCTCTTAGGCTCACCTGTGAATGCACTTTGGTTATTTTTCTTCAAACTTTTTATTAAATTTTAAGAGGTTTTAATACATCCATAAAAGGCTAAGAAGCTTCAGGTACGTAAAACATAATAATATCGGGATTTATGTATTCTTACGACTTTTAACAAGTGCATTGAAAGATGACACATGCTTGCACTATTTAGAGGACACTTAGAGAAGGTCATTACAGTATTTTTTGCTAAAGAATCTTATGAAAACATCAAATTTCTCCTGCTGAATAACTTGTTCTATGTAAGTGATCAAATATTATACTTTTAAGTAATTTAGTGTTTTCAAAATTTGTATTAGATTGTCATGTAATGGTTGTAAGTGTAAGAAGTTAAATAATATATTATTAAGCAATCACATCTTATATGAGATATTAATTGTTATTATTCCAGACTCTTAGAGATATTGTAATAGAGAATATGAACATGTGGTGGAAAGAAAATGAATCTAGGTTAGGCTTTTGAAATGAAATGCTGTATGCATAAGATCATATAATTGTCTTATTGAAGCCTTTTTTCAACATATTATTTAACTTAAACTTTAATAGAAATTGTAGTGAAAATTTTTATTACTGTGTTTCATAAACATGTTGGCATTTAGATCATCATTTGAAATCTTCTGGACCATGTTGATTTTTATAAACACATGTTATATAGAATATTAAAGAAGCATTAAAAAAAATTATAAGCTCTTTCTCTTTAACTATGTTGGGCTTTTTAACATTTCTTAAGCCTATCTTTGTATGTGGAAATAATTTTTCACTATTCCATTTACCAATCAATAAATTTGTATTTAATAATGAAACCTAGTGCGAAAATCCTAATACTATGAGTTTCTATTATCTTCAGTATTTTATTGCATAAAGAAACAATAAAATTATAATAGTCCATATTGGCAATTTTATAGATGGTTTCGTGGTCGTACAATATTTTAATACCATTTATTATTTAATAATTGTATATTATAATGTCTTATATAATATTCTGATTTTTTTTTCAGGTTACACCTCTACACAAAATGCGAGAATATAAAATTTGTGAAAATTTATTAGTGCTTTATATTTTGGTGAAATCAGTGGATTTTAAATATTATACGTGAAAAGTAATGTGAAGTGAAAATGTTGTGTTTTGGATGCAGTGCTAAAAGAGGGCGTTGACGACATCATTGCTGAGCAAGTGTTGCACGAGTTTTGCTACTACACACCAGGTGGCGCTGGTAAGTGATAGTAATTTACACTGTGACACCTGGTGATAAAATAAAGAAACAAGTGACTTGTTTGCTTCTCATCCATAGATTGCGCAGCTAGTCTTAAATAGGATGTTATTTTTAAAAAGTATATTTGTTGATAATGATAAGAAATGTTATGAGAAATAATAATAATTTGGTTCCAAATTAGATTAAATGTTCTTTTTAAGTTTAATTTCTCGTTATCTTACATTTGTTCTGAAATAACTATAGATTTTTTATTAATTGTAATTTTAGTTACTTATATTTATCACTTTCCAATTACATATAACTTTGTAGTACCAATAAGATCAAACCAAATTAATATTTGCTGTGATGTGAGAATTTTATTTGCATTCGCATAACATACCTCATGACAGTTAGTCTATGCATTTCACTTATGTTTATCAAATCGATAGTTCTTAGTACGCACATGTTTTGGACACCGGTTATTTACAAAGTGCGCAACCGATAGTTCTACCATTTGAATTAATATTATACGATACAATAGACAAAAATTCAAAATTGCAATAATATATCTTGATTATAGTGTACAGAATTAACACATATGCAAAATATATTATTATTAAAAACTTTGACCCTTTAAGTTATTTCCTACAAATTCAAAAGCGATTATTATGCAAATAAGTCTTCTAAGAAAACGTTTAAAAATACTTACTGAATACAAACTGAACATTAACATTAGTTTTTGTTAAGGAAAGTAGGAAAGGCTGGTCATAAAGATCATTATCTAAATAGGAGTGTGTAAAACTTTTATTGTTTTAGGAATATGTAACTCCTTAGCGACAAAACAATTTTTGAGAAAGTTTTTACATAGTTATGACGTAAGCGCGATTTTTAATTATATTGACAAGTATTTTTGACTTGCTTATATATAAAATATTAGCATTGTGAAGGTTTTGTGAGAAAATAAATAATTATTATTATTATTGTTACTGATATTTGTTATAAGTTTTGTTACTTAAACAAAGTTAGAAAATCTTTTACTATACAAAACTAATAGGATTGAATTGGTTTTTATGTTTAAAGACGATATGTCTTTTTAAGTGAATCAATCTAGAAACAAATAGGTATACGTATCAAAATAAACAAATAGGTACCAGGCATTGCTTTAGGCGTGTAATCTTAATAAATACACAAACCCAGTACCATATTAACCAGTCACACGGTGAAGCCACCAAGCCAACACTGATATTTTTTATTTAATTCTTATATATATCTGTTAATCATATAAGTTTTATAATGTATCAAACAAAATTTATAATCTAACAATTGTTAGTAATTACTTGCAAAAAATAGCAGAAATAATGATAATTTGAATTATAACTTTATCCAAATAATAAATCGACGGTAAATAACGAATTTATAAGTACATCGAAACACATAAAAACCCCATTGCAGATTTTATGTCTCCGTAAAAAAAGTCGGCTACCAGCTGTGATTTTAAAGCCGTGTGACTCACGTACAACTTAACATATTAAAATGTTTTTATTTACAAACAAAAGACGTGGAAGGGTTAACAGCACCGGACGCTGTCCAGAAATGGTAATATATGGAAGGAAGTTGGGAATAAAACTTACGTATGCGATCAACGGTTAGACGATTAAAATAAAAGATTGAGACAATACAATACTTAGGCGTTCCATATGGAGTTAATAAATGTAACGGAAAACTTAATTGAGGTTCTAAATTTTTGTGCTCGTTATAAAAATATTTAGTAAACTAATCGCGCGTTGCTTTTCGTAGTGATGGTTAGTAATAATGTTACTCAACTTTATATTACTCAAACGACTTATTTAACAAAACAAGAATAGCACTTCCTCTTGTAGGATTGATTTGTCAGTTAAATTTTACAAAGTGCCACTGTTATCAAATTCAGCTGACTGGACGTCACCGCCTTCAGGTAGTTCCTACAAATCTCGCTCCCACATTATAACCTAACTACTACATTATTGTCCATTACTTAATGGTATTTCGACATTCTTGTACATATACAAGTTTGATGTAGTTCTCTCAAAATCCGTGGCTCTGATGTCGCAAATTTTGTGATTCCTCGGAACAAAACGTATATCTCAATAAACGAAAAATCCAAATTATTAATGATTTATGAGATTTCTAGATGTAACACTCTGTGATGAATGTATAATAGAATTTATCTATAAATATTGTATGTACACTAATGTTTTTAAGAGGAAATAATTGAAGTTTTGTAGAACAATGTGTTATCCTTGCAAGTGATAGTTTTAAAATAATGTAGATAGCCATAGGTTGACCACTGATCTTATAATCACATTCAGAATTATTCAATTTTTTATATTGTCAGTTACTAAAAATAAACAATGATTATGAATTATTTGAAGTTTTATGAAGAAGGAATATATTTTTTGTTAGTAAGTACTTATGTTTACTTTAGTAATCGGTCATAGTATGAGAATTGTACTAGATCACTGTTAGGAATATAATAGCGACCTCTTATCACGCCCAATGTGATTATTTGTCCTCTAAGGACCTTAAAATTATAAGGTTCCTCCTTACTTGTGATAATGAAACGCCTTCATTGATCGTAAACTAAACGTCAAACAGCCATAAAATAAATTTACGATTAGCAATATTTAATAGTACAAAAACCTCCTTCCAGAAACTGAAACGGTCATATAATTTCAATAACACTTAACGAAGTTTGTCAGTCATGTCCTTCTAGATGTAACATTACTAGCACATAATGGGCTGGGCTCATTCTATTGCGTAATTTACGATCAATTTGTAGAAGTACCTTATGTAACAACCGCTTGGCAACGGGAAGGAATCCATAATTCATCAATGAATGGGCGAATAATTGAATTTTTACATCTATCACCTGCCAGGAAAAAAAATGGAGCGATTCCCAAACGATTGACAAGTCGTAACTCAAATGTCTTATTGTACTAAGACGGTATTGTTGCGCGGAATTTGCCACGGGCGAGTATTTGCAATTGGGCCCTTATTTATTGTAGGATAGTAGAGATTTATGTGGCGGTTGGGACGTTGAACGCGACTTTCTCGCCAGGTGTGTGACGCTTTGTCCTGTGTTGTACAATAAGATTTGCACAAAAACGTCTTATGAAAACCTATAAAAAAATTGGTGCATAGCGAATGCATTGTAGACACAAATTCAAGGTATGCCCAAATTCGCGCAAGGAATTATAGTCTTTATACTGCGAGTGTAAGATACGAAATTGTATTGATGTAGTTTTAATTTAATGTATGTTTAAAGGTTGGAAATGTTTGCAAGCTGCTCGCTGTGGTCGCGTGCCGTTTTTGAAAGGTTTTAACGTCTTAGACTTCAGTGCTATCGCGTTACAATCAAAACAATGGCTTACAATTACGTACTCTCGGTCCCGAAGTTCTGTCGTATATGGAAATAATGATAGAAACAAAAGTACTGGTCAGGTTTTGATGACTGATATATCAATTTATAGTACATTAAGACAGATTACAAATGCGGCCAGACGTATATCGCAGCACGCACCATATTCATGTAGATTTCATCTGCCTTTTTTAAAGATGACTTCAGACTCGAAATTTCTATTTTTAGTTTATCTTGGAGCTTCCTCTCTAAGACCTGCCAAATTTTATAGCCCAAAGGAGTAACGTACTAGTAAGATGGTAAGGAAACGAGATTAATAAAAATACGTAAATATTCTACTAAAGAAATATTTAATGGATAAGTAACTAAATTCCTGAAGTAGTAGTCACTAATGAACTTAAAAATGATCGCGAAGCAGATACGAGAATCTGAGGCCCGGACCTAAAAAGTTTTATATGTATGTATAACAGGTTAAAGTAATGTTTTTTATAACGTTATATTGTTGTTATAAAAACATTTTTGATGAATGTATCCCTAATTACAGTGACATAATCATTTCAATTTTTACCAAAATTCCAATGCGTTCAGCTGTCGTAGTCAAAGAGTAAATTTGCAAATATCTATCGTCTATTTTGACTTAACTAGTTGCTCATGTCAATCCCGGTTAGACTACTTCTGACGTCAGACATCAATCAGTAACCAGAGAACAAGAAACAGGTTTTGACCCCACCGGGATTAAGTTCCAACAAAAAAGCTCTTCCCGTCTAGAATTCTAGACTCACTGGCGTGTAATAATCTAGGGCTAGGTTGTATAGTTACATTTTTAAATTACTATTTTATAGTACACTAATTTGCGTATTGAGAATTTTATTTTGATATAGGCTTTTGATTTGGTGGTATAAAGCGTCTTTTCAGATACTGTATAAATCATATACTTACTTAATTGTCTTAATAAATTATTATTATTTGTAAATTTACATTCTTAAAGAAAGGATGACAGTTTAAAGTGTATTTTTTTGTTAAAATATTTGTCTATTATATAATTGTGATAAGTCGGCCGAGTAGACTTATCACAATAAATAGGTAATACATAAGTAACTAGATCCATTAATCCCCTCAAAATAAATCTCTAACTCTCTCTGGTCTCTTTATATCTTATAGTGAATGCTGTGTAACCTCTTATGAATCCTCTTAAACGCAAAGGTAGTGTCGAATGTATCAGTTAAATTAAATAAAAATCGCAGTTCCGTAAATCTCATGATAATTAAGCCTTTTTCAATCTTATATATTACCGTAATTTTTTACAACGTAAAAATTGCAACGCGCGAGCATGCAAGACGAAAATCTTTAGGTATTTGTAGTGAGGCAATACTTTACGGTAAATATGGATAATGTTATATTTCTAATATAGGTACGAACATTTTAATTCATACAATTATTAGTGTTTAATGCAGGAAAAGTTGATGCTAAAATTGCTGTCGATATGTATGTACTTAAGTAGGATGCGGAGAATTATCGTCTGTAATGGGAATAATGAAATAAATAAAAAATAATAATAAGTGAAATATTAATGCCTTTTGCTATACATTAACTAAGCCACGTAATTGCCAAAAAAAGTCGCCTATTTATTTCTTGCAAAGAACAAGGTAAACTAAATACTATTTATTATATATATTTTTTTTAAGAAAAGTAAATTGTACTTATTTTTTTGTATATATTTCCCAATTATTTTGCAAGAACCCTTCCACAGGTGAAGGCCTCCTCCAAGGAACTTCCAAGTATCTCGGTTTTGGGTGAGTTGCATCCAGTTCGATCCAGCCGTTTCTGCAATGTCGTTTGCCCATCTCGTGAGCGGTCTTCTTGTTTTCTTTCCCAATAGGGCCACTCCACCGGGTCATTCTTATGATTAATCGATCTTCAGAGAGTCTTGCTACATGCCCTGCCCTTCTCCATTAAAATCTCCATACAATAATTATTTGAAGAGTGCGTTTTAGATATAACTGGAAATTATGGTCACCCCAATTATTCAAGTTAACGGGCATCAGTGAAGCCGACTCGACTCTAGCAAAAACAAATTTATGAAGGTATGTGTACCATAATACCTGAATAGTACGTGATCGTCAGGAATGCGATACAATATCTCTGGATCGGTCAGTGGTTAATCTTTCTGATTAATTAAAAGCCGATTATTATTATGCATGGTAACTTTGATTGAGTCACTAGGCGATAACAAAACGTTACACTACTGGGTACAGGAAAACGTTAAGGCGCGTTACTCTGGGGGATCCAATAGTTTCCAAAAATTGTGTGACGTCATACTTGAACGCTCCCTGAGAGTGTGCGTACGTGTGTGTGTGTGTGTGCACTGTGTGTGTAAACTGAAGGCATTCAGGACACCGTACCTGTCTTTATGATATTATTTACATAATGTTTGTTTAATTAAAGGCACTACATCAAACAGTCGGCTGACTTTGATATGAAAACAAAACATGTAACGTGTTATCAAAATAAATTAAGTGCTAAACACGAAAAGCTAATGTAATATGAAACAATAAAAAATAATTTATACGACGCTGACCTTTTTCGTTATTGGCGTTATTCAAACTGCATTTTACGGCCATAAAAGTAAATTCATAAATAACGACTCATTAGTCTTAACGGTTAAGCCACTTAGTATATAATTAAATTATTTATATATTTAATCGGAAGATTGCAATGTTTTTTAAATATACCACCACTAGATATTAAGTTTTAGACTTTAATCAACATAAAAAAGTAAATCGAAGGATTTTTTATATGCTTTTGTCGCGTTGCAAAACAAGACCGCTATTACAGTTATACAAACCACAGCCTTTTTACTAATGTAACATGATTTTAACATATAATTCTATAAAATAAATTAATTAAGTAAACAAAAGAAGATAGTTTAATTAACGACTGCTGTTTCGTGTCTTTTTTTATTTATTTACTAAAACTTATATATTACTCAATATAGTCAATATTGAGTAATACAATATACAATTTTGTGACGCTTAAATAAATTAAAAAAATCCTCGTTATCTATTTAAACGACTTGAAAAAGTCTGAAGGAGGTTATGAATTCGACGGAATTTATACCAATGCATATTTTTAATTGGCGTAAGATTCGACTATTTACGATTTTTTTATGAACGAACACTTTAATAAATATATTTAATTTAAAGTGTGCATGTATTTTCTTTTTGAAAATCATTTATGTGATTTTGAATTAGACAATTGAATATTAACAAATTAATAACCAAGGAAGGTAATAAATACCTAAGAAAATGTTTAGAAGAGGACATTTTAATTTTTTTTAAATTTATAAATGGAGTTTTGTATATTAATAACGTCGGGCGTTAATTTATTTTACATACATTGGTTGTAGTTAGAGTGTAATTTTATTTATTCAAGTAAACTGCGAACTACTTTGATGTTGTGAACAGCGAAAGCTGGTTTGGTTGTTTAAACGAATATGGGTATTTTAAAGATTTAAATATTCTGAAAAAATCGCATACAAAGTTATCTCAATCAAGCAATCTCTTGACTTGAAGGAAATGGTTTTTTTGTGAAATTATCTGTCAATCCGGTTTTTGACGTATTTCGGGGCACGTTCGAACGCTTTCTCACGCGTTCGCATTTTTAACGCGAATTTAAGCTGTCATTTAAATGCTCTTTAATGGCGCTGTTCGAAAATCAAAATTTAAGGTGTGGCCTGAGAGTATGTTGGTTAACTTTTAAGTAAACGGTGTTTATTTACCGCCTTTCTCATAAATGTATAGGTTCAGCTCAACATCTTTGTGACATGAAAACTTGTCAAATTAATGTTCGTTCATATTAGAATTTAATTAAAAATCTTAAAATATCTATTGTTCATCGTCTCCAGTGTAGATGTAGATATAATAAGTTCTTAAAAGTATTGTTCACAATAATATTGTTTAGTAAAACATGCCTCTATCGCCAATTTGAACATAGCTAAAGATAATCCCGGTTATATAATTGTACCGAAAGACTTTTTTGTTCGATTTTATTCGAAACACGTGCGCTAAAGAAATTTCAGACCCTTAGGGTGAAGTTGGCCTATATGGCGACAATGTAAAATATATATATCTATACAACATACTATAGATTTTATATACCAAACAATGTATATTGTTACAGTTAAACAAATATTGAAATTTTTTATTAAACTACGAATTTAACTTCAAACTTCAATCTTGTTTCAGTTGTCAAAAAGGTTTTTAACTTAAACCATTATGTTTTTGACATCATGACTTTAAATATCTTACTTCTTTCATATTTTTCTACAACAAATTTATGTCCCGACATTTCGTGGCCATAAGGTTAAAATTGTACCAGTTTACTGCATCTCTGGGGAGTGTTTTTGTGATAGATAATGATTGATCAATGTTGTGGTAAAGTTCAATGTTTTAACGTCAACTAGAGCTTTTCGTCAACCGTTTCTGTCGTAAGAAATTTGAAGCTTAATGTTCGAAATTCAAAACTTTTCAATTACCCTCAACTTGGCGAATGTGTCACAATATGTTCGCAACGTTATTTACGTAAGTACATAACGCGGGATGGGGCAGATGGCCCACCTTTCCTTTTCAATTATCCCGACTCTTTTTTGCCTCCTGATTGTGATCACCATTGTAACGTATTGCATTGTCCGGATTTCTAAGATTTTAAACGCAATTTTCTGTTAGATTTTTCTTTAGATTAATGTGGGAACAGATTTGGAGCGGAGCGAAGTATGAATCTATTTCAATTGTTCCTGTTTGGTTTGGTTGGCTTGCTCCAAATATTTATACATATATTATACCCTCGATCTACGTTGGTAAGGGAATCGCTGCAATACATACATACAAAGTAAAATCGCTAATTATCTACATATAAAATTTAAGATTTTATTTCTTCAACGTTTCGATAAATTGTATATATATTCATATCATAAAATACGATTTAAGTATTACGTAAGTAGATTTACTGCAATTTCTCCCCCACCGCCTTCCTCTTGTCAGCAAAAGTAAGAAAAGCTCTCAAAAATAGTAGTACAAAGACGCATTAATTTTTTGTACGAATCCTCGAGGCGTTTCGTTTTCTAGTATAGACAATGTGAGTAATATGTGTAAAATATTAGGTAATTACTGTTGAAAACCAAAGATCCTATAGTGCTTATGTAATATTGAACCTCTTATAAGCGGACATTTTAAAATATAATTAATCTTTTTAAAGGGAAATCAGGTAGGTAGTTAATTCAAATGTTAATTTTCTTATCCCAAAATCTTCACACTGTGTAAAGATAAGGTATCTATCTCTTTAAGGAGCTTTTAACAATAGATTTACAATAAAAGTCACTGACAGGTAGCCGTTTGGTAATTAATTGCTTAGAAACGAGGTAGATTATTTATTATGTATTGGACCGTTTAACATGGTTACACCCAATGCTACAATGTTTGTTACATTTTGTAAAACAAAAAACTTGGCGATTAAAAAGAGTGGTGCTGAGTTTATTGCCAGTTCTACTCGTCTGTCCTACGCCCTTGATTTGATAGCTGGCAGTAAATGTAAAGTAAGAAGCATTTAATATACATTTCTTTATTGACGTTTATAAGTGTACATACCTAAATGAATTGAATTTAAGGTAATAATATTAGAGCATAGAAACAAAATTATTACTCGAGTAAAAATATATAGGCAAATATTGGAGCTTCTGACACAATCCATCCTCAATTCAATAGACACATTTTTACCTACAGCAATACAAAAGGCGCTTACAGTCGAGAGAATAATCTCTCTGCTATAAACCAGATACAAGTTCATAAATCGACAAGAATCGCTCGTTTCGTCGTTATCTAGTTTCGTTTGTTTATCATAAATACTAAGTTAGGCTAATAAACAATAATTTAGTCCATAAAGTCTCGAAAATATTGTTCTTTCGGCGCCCAGAAAAGTAATCCTTAGAATTATTAATTTGTCTAGACTATAAAAGAGATTTAGACGCGAAAATAGTGCAAAGTATGGTAGTATGTCTTAGCTGAGGCGGTTTAATTTCGAAGGGGATGTTGATATATGGTATTGTTTTTTTGGATTAAATTACTAGGTATTGAGTTTACATTTACTGACGTATATAACACAGGACAGACAGCAGGCAAAATCACTGCTTAATATTTTTCCCTAGTAGTTAGTATTCATGAAAAAGTCTCTACATCTGGCACAGAAGAAAAAAGACTGACGGCCAATCTCCAGTAATGGAGAGGCATTAAAAGAGTGACCTTTCAACACTTGTATTTTGAAGCTCTTAGTTAAGAAATGACACTGCCCTTGTGGAATTAATTTTTACTCATGAAAAATATTTTTGATTATTTTTCAAATTTTTTTCTTTCGAATTTGTTAGGTTTTCGCTTTAGCAACTGATATACAAATAAACAGTATAAATGAAAAATTCGTATACTTAACCGCTAATTATTTATTTATTTACTTTGTTACCTTATATTGAAATACATATAAGTTTTTTGTAAAATTATCAAAAAAACTCAAAATAATAAATTTATTATTATAATTACTAAAATAAAATGAAATCTAAAGAAAAAAACAAAAAATAAATAAATGAACAATATTATATATAAACAAAAATGTAAAAGATAATCCAAGGGTTAATTGAGTCAGAATCAATATAAATGAGAAAGCTAATTAGATTGGATTTACAAAGTCAATGTAAAATAATTCATCTTACCATAGTTTTATTTAGCCAGTAATTTATTAGTCATGGACTTTCATGACCAGGGCGGTGTGTGTAATCATGTGTATTGTTTATTTGAAACTATACACTCGGTATCCCTTGAAATATGAGTGACGTGTGCGCAGAACATAAATGTCACTACAAACATGGCGATTTTATAGTTGTGTTCGTTAAACAATCTATACGGTGCATTAACCGATTGGTAAGGGTTAGGTATAATAAAAAGTTTAATAACGCGTATTTGAATTGCGACTTTATTGCCCGATTTAAGTGGTGTCCGAATGACGAAGCAAGGGTTCGACCCTTGTCGGAAAAATTCGGGAAATGTGTTATGTCTAGACTTGAAGTCATAGTGGGGTGATTTAGAGTAATTTAAGACGCATAAAATGCGTTTAATGCAAATCTAATAGCTAGGATGTCTACATCCTATTCATATACATGGCTGTATGAAGCAGTAAAAAATTCTGTAGTAATATATATCGTGTTCTTAAAAAGGACAATTTAGACATAGACATAACATTTATTAATAAAAAAACACAGAATAACAATTATAAAAGAAAAAAAAGATATATTTTTTTAAGAACATGGTATGTTTTAAGTATGTAATGCGTGTGTGCTGTGGTTGTAATTGGCCCTGGCTCAGCATCATGCTGAGGAGCAGACTGTTTCACAGCTCTGGTCATTCTGCCAGAGACCACAGCAGCTAGTTTGCGCCTCAGTCGCAAAAAATAGTAATGATACTATTACTTAGTAGAAAATAAAAATATTACTTAGTAAAAGTTAGCATTTACAATTTATTTTGCGTCTGTTGTTTTTTTCAATGGAGTCTCGCCTTTGGCCTTTAGGGTCTATACAGCTCAGGTTGGGTTGTTTTGGCGAGCGTCTCCTGGGAGACCTCGGCTTTGACCATCGCGGGGTGTCAATCGCAACAACAATTGTACAATTTTAATAAACCTTTATAGGAAATGCTTAAACTACTTAGTGAAACATTTATTTAATAAATTTAAATTAGAATATGCGACACAATTATTTGCGAAAGTCGGTTGATTGGGTCTTAGGAATGTGACTCGGAGTTTTTATCTTAAAAAAAAGATTTTCACAAGTATACATCAACTGCGTGCAATTTATTGTTCAAAACAACGATATTTATATGATTTAATACCTACTTAGGGAGGTGAAAACACACATCATAAACGTATCTGCTCAATTAATCTGGTAAGATATTACGGCATACATTATTCTAATAAATAAATAGTTTCGGTTATAAACAACGGTAATAAAGCAATAAAATTATTCGGATAATGTTTTGTATTTACTTACATATACAGTTGTGCTATTGAAATGTGGTAATTCTTTGTATTTTATGTGTAACTTTACTAGCTGTATCTATGGCGTTTAAAAATATATCAGTGGCGCTAAAACCTTTTTAGTTCTGGGCATCAGATTTGTGAATGTTTCATGAACATTGTCAATCTAATAAGCACGCAGATGTGAACCGTAAAAAATATGTGTAGATATGTATTTTTGTATTTATGTTCTCTATTAAATCGGCAGCTCATGTCTGGTCATCGTGGTCAGCAAGGGCAAGGAGCATCGGTAGCGGACTATCTGTTCCACCGGTTTTTGCCCAGCGTCTCTCTTATAACTGTGTACAGTTTTAAGGACGATGAGTCTTGGGTGAACGACCATCTTTTGCCTTTTGTGCTATTTGCCACGATCAGTTTCTTCAAGTTCTCATCGCCTCTACTCATGCATATGTTTGCATTTTATACAATTAACAGAATTTCAAAGTTAAGTAAGCAATAAACCTATTTGAATATGGCTCAATAGTTAAATAATCTTTTGTCACGTTTATTTATTTGTTACGTGCCACTTAATTAGTTAGGACAAAACATTAATAGTCTTTGAGTATTTTAGTACATATGAATACATTATGATGTTAAAGGGGTCAATAGTTTAACTATTTTACCTTTGTGTTTACCTTATTTACATGTAAATGATAGTAGTAGATTTCAGGCTTTCTAGAACCCATGAATTAAAGAAAATACGAGCAATATTTGGCACGTACACAAGAGTATTGTACTACAGTGTAAACTCTATATATAACTATATATTTTAAGGTTACAAAAATTGGTAATAAATGGAAGAAGTTTATTTCAGACTACAGCTAGTATTCACATTAAACTCAGTTCTTAATCTGTTATTTTCGTCTTTTGCTGCACCAGGAATTATGGTGTATATATGTTCATATTTTGCAATATTCAGGCATCTTCGTGATAGATTACGCTCAAGCAATTCCAATTTGTAAACAAAAGAACGGATTTCTTAAAAAGTTCGGTACGTTTGTTAGGCTAAGACAATAAAGCGACAAAGTAACGTTCACAGCTCCGCAGTTTTAAATAATTTCGGCAACTTAAAGAGTACTTTTTATTATTTAATTATCATTGTTGCGGGTGGTTGTAATGCTATGTAGAGTGTATCATTGTATGGAAGACAAGCTGAACCAACCAAAGCCGAATGATTTCTACGGTTTATAGAATGGGCGTTAAACCGTGCTTTTTACATAGAGTGAGGTGCATTTAACGAAAACTGTATGTCTAATTTGACCAAACGAGTGGCATTCGACTCAGTTATTCTTCAAAGACCTTTTATTTTTATTTTTGAGGATTTATCTATGTTCCTTGCTGATGGCTGCTGTGATTTGAACCCCAGTCTACCCGCTCGATGGCAAAAACTCCAATCATATTTATCTTACAGACACTATCAGCTTGCACAATGTGTCACGTCACTTGGAATACAAGACGCGGATTAAAAATAGTACCGTATTTGATCCGTTTTTACTTCCATATAAAATCCATGGTAACTCAAGATCACTTTTTATATGAAACAAGCCAAGTTTTGCAGTATTTTTCATGTTTAAATTTCTTTAACTAATCAACCTGCAATGCGTTGTATGTCATTTGTTTCATATACTTAGTATGTTCCTCAATACATTAATTACAATTTGACAATGTTTATTTTGTAAAAGGCACTCTGTTTTATGTTCTATTAAATCAATGTAACAAAAAAGAGTGGGTGATCCGTAAGGGTGTCTTTAATAAATGACGTGAAGAAAGGAATAAAGAAGGTTTTAAAATTATTTTTGAAATTGATTTTTTAACCAACCTATTGGTTCTTATATCTATGAATACAGTCGCAATGCAACACTTTTGTCGCATACCGCAGTCACGATCCAGGACTGATTTGTCAGACGCTCAATGTTGAGAAGAATCTTATATATAGATTATGTATATCTAATGGATAGTTTATTAATATTTTGATGTTTCTTAGTGAAAATATTTTTTTTACTGTTATATTATATATTTGGCTGAGTGCCTTCACTATGTGACTCTCATCCCCAAGGTCGTAAGTTCGATCTCCGGCTATGCACCAATGGACTTTCTTTCTATGCGCATTTATGATGAATCCTTATAGATAGACAAATGATCATGAAACAGCTAAATAAATCTAAGACAGACATAAAAAAGAAGTTTGAACCGCTGTATCTTAATATATATATTTCTTGTGTGCGTGTTTATGTGACTGAACTCCTCCTAAACAACTGGACCGATTTAGACGAAATTTTTTGTGTGTGTTCAAGGGGATCTGGGAATGGTTTAGATTCACAATTTTGTCCGCTGGACAATGTTTTTTAATTAATTTTCAATTTATTAGTTGTTGTTGATTTTGGAATGTATTACATTGGATCCGACAGACGGCGCTACCATCGCAGTGTCAAATTTTAAATAATATTCGAATTTTAATTTTAGTCTGTCCCGAAATTTAAAAAAAGTTTTGTTATCATTGTGTTATATCGTGTGTGACCATGTGCTGGATCGTTAGATATTGTCATAACATTTGAATAATAATTTTCATCAAAATGGCTTATTAAAAATTGAAATTTTGAAATTAAAGACGTGTAGACAGGACAACGTCTGTCGGATCCGCTAGTATATATATACATATTATGTACACAAGGTTATTATTGGGCAGTATATTTAGTTTGGTAAGGTTCGATACTAGTGAAATAACTGCCGCTTTAAATCCATGGGATTTTTAAAGAAACTGGAAGTCAAAGTAAAATATCTTTATTATATAAGTGTATTGAGCGCCAAAAATTAGTTTTATAGCTATTTTTGAGTATACTAAAGCAATAGTTATATATATATATTCCAAATGGGAATCTTGTCAAGACCTAAGGGGGCCTAAAGTTAATCGCGTGGGGACCGTACACACATTACGGGGACGCGTGAGGTGACTGACAATGTCGCTAATGTTCTTTTGAACTTTCTCAATGTCTTCGTAAAAAACATTTTCAGGAATAAAATAGGAAATAAATGGGAAGGTTGTATGTATGTGTATGTTTATTTTAACTTATAATATGCAAGTACACTGAATAAATGTTGATAATTTATTCACTGGAATTTAAAGGCCGGCAATGCACTTGCGAGACTTCTGGCAAAGCCTCCAGCCCGTTTGCCTCCTATTACCTAAAAAATTGTATATTAAATATATATTTTGTATATGTTTTTGTAATGAGCAAGAGAATAAATATTTAAATATACACCTATAGTAAATTATTAATATGAGTCAAGAATCGTGTCGATATACTATTCGATTTTGGATCAGTGTTTTTATTGTTTTAATTAAGCCCGTATAGATGTCGTTAAGACTGAAACAGCTAGGATCATATAATAGAAACATATTTTTCTCCAGTAAATTATATCGAGAGCAGAGCAGTGTTCAGGTCGTAGGTTCGATCCCCGGTCGTGCACCAATGGACTTTCTAGGTGCGCATGTGAAGGAAATCGGCCCCAAACAGTCGACGGCGTCGTATGTCCGGCACAAAAGCCTCGTATCTATCTCTTATCACCTACTCGCCTATTACATGGACAAATAATCATGAAACGGATACCGAAATCTGAGGCCCAAACCTAAAAAAGGTTGTAGCACAACTGATTTTTTTTAATTAATCTTGATTGATTTTATAATCATTGGTATGGGATGCTACTTGTGTGGACACGGAGAGATGACGGAAAATAATAAACACCTCAAATATGAGAGTCTTTCCTTCTTTGGTTTTGTTTCCTTTCGAGTTTCAATTTGTATGAAGTACATCGCAGTACACAACCAGATATGGTTGACCCCTAGGCATTGTCTAAATATAGATTGATGAACCGCGCCGCATAATTAATAATAATGTCATTAGTCCACGATTAATCAGTATTAATTACTCCACACTCCATTAACTGTTTGATGCTTATTACGGAACAGTTATTGCATATAGACTTTGAGATAACATTTGCGAGTTGCAGTTGGAGGGATATTGGTTATTTACTTTCCAGATGTACAACTCTTCTAGTCACACAATACATAAAAGGACTTTTTAAATTATGAAACCTGACTAAACTAAAAATTCAAAATAAGTTTAGTAATATTAGTAGCAAACAACACGTATGAACGTCAACAGAAAATATGTTTTTGTTCTGATTTTTCATTTACTACCAGTTCGCAAGTCATGGGCGTAGCGGGCAAGAAGAACTGGCAAGAATCTTTCCGCCAGTCTTTGTAAGGCAGATATAAAATTATAAATATTTAAGCGGGAGCCAACCAAGGATTTCGATAATTTTCAATTTTTGAAAAGCCTTATTGATGAATTTACGTTTAACCGCGTATTAAGACTATCGTACGTCAAAATCTAATGCTTTTGACGTCTCCACCATTGTATGTTATAATTAATTTAACGGTAATTTTAATGTGTTGAATTTGCAAACGGTGCGTCGGTTAGATGCGTGATTGCTGACCATACAGTTCTCAATGTTCTGTGGAGGGTGAAGGGATAAGAAATGTAAACACGTACATAATCGAACCGCTGATATCGGAGCGAGCAGGGCGGTCTAACTCACTATGCAAATATTTTCTGAACGCATTCCGAGTTATTATAGGCCGGATTCGATTATTTTTTGTGCAACTCTGTCGGTTCGGCCTTTATGAAAAATGTTTATCAGCATTAAATGCTTGATTATTGTGTTTATTCTCGATAGGTTTTTATATAGTGTCCGCAGGATATTGGAAAATGTAAAAAAATGTACATTTAATGTAGGCGGATTTTGGTATGGGATCCTACTTGCATGGACATGTTGCCCCGTCTTACCTGGGATAAGCACAGTGGCTGCTGTGCAGGCGGAAATAATATATGGCTCAAATATTATTATTCATAAGGAAATACTTTCCACTTTGATTTTGTTCTCTTTGGAGAAGAGACTCTTGGGCCATGGGGTTCAAGTTCACAGGCAATAAAATATTTAAGTTGGCACCTGGTAGATAGTTCGACTAAGTATCGAAGAAATGCCAGCGTTAAAGGTTTACTAAAACCAAACTCAATTTTTAATTTTCTATTTATTCATTTTTAATTTTTTTTTATAATTACAATGTAGGTTAAGAATATTATAAAAACTGTATAATTGCGTGTTGTAAATAGATATTTTTTTAATTCGTAAATGCATGAGTACACCTATTACTTTTAATGCACACGATTCTTTATTATATATTATATATTTATTAGAAATTGTTTAATACCGTATTTGAAGATACATATTGAAGCTATAATGTAGTGCAGTTAACGAAATTTCTACCTTTTTTATAAGTTTTTACAGCTGTAATCTAGAGATACTAAATAAACAGTATTTATTCGGGTATTTCTATTGTTATCATTTGTATGCACGTGTCCTACCTCAATAGATATTGTGTTGACTGCGGCGTTGGATGTATTGTTTGTTCAGATAATTCAACTACCTGGCGGCATTACCTGCATTAACAATTTGTTCTGAAGATTTTTGATCTAAAGCGAGATTGTTTTGTTTGCAATACAATTTGTAAAAAAGATACTTTTTCAATTAGCTAGAATAATAGTCTTGACTATTATTTGGTACCTTCAATATTATATTTTTATTGTAAGTGTAGGAAATATGAATAACTTATAATATGGTATTACTTCAATTAATATATAATATTTTTATTACTAATTTATATTTAATGCACAACATTAAAACATGCTTATGGTTTCTTATAAGTATTATCGTATATATTTACAAAGAATAAATTAAAGATTAAGATATATATATATAATGTAATTTTTATTGTAATTGAAATTAGTAAGTTGCATTGATGCCAATTACAACGGAACGTAAGCTCATAATAAAAATGATATTGCTAGCAAAATTTTTCCTTCCGATTTATAGACAAGTTTGAACACTTTTAGCGATTTTATAAAAAGTATACAATGTCGATCAAGCATAGCGGACACGTTATATAGCCGAAACTGTCTCGGTGTGCACGCGATGCCATATATTAAACATGTTATGACTGGATCAACACTCCCGTGCACAAAAAGTTCTATTAAAAATAAATTTGTTTCTTCCTGATGCGGCCTCTTTGAATGTTTAGTAACTTTTAATAACAGAACGCAAAAACGCGGCAACAGATGGCGTTTATACAATAGACTTGATGTGGTAGTCTGTCGCGTAGTAATAAGTTCTAAGCATAGAAGTAAATTTATTTAAACCTAAAATTCCACATCCTATAAGTATCCCAAAAGTTAATGAGTGGTCGTTTTAATTAACATAGTCATCGTTCATATAAATATATATTTTATTTATATTGATGAAAATTAATAATGAACGTTTAATAAATATTAATATATAAGACTATATAATATACATAATTGTATAACTGTAAATTAGTCGACTATGTCACTATATATTGATGCACTTTTCTGTATCAATATGCAATTATATTCGGTATCGAGACCCTTGGTCCATGAGGAGCAAGAAGTATTTCAGAGGAGATCGGAAAGCTGGCAGCTACCTCGGACAAAGAATTAGTCTAGCTATTCAAAGGGAGAACGCTGCCAGTGCCTTCGAAACCTTGCCTAATGGCAATCCTTTTAATAATATATTTTATTATTACTTATTATATTTTAATTTTAGTTATTGTTTTATGTGGTAAAAAATATTGTGAATACTATTTATTTGTATTGGAAATAAATTTATTACTAATCTACCTTCATAAAATTTCGCCCACCCATAATGTGTCATTGCAAATGCACACTTTTATTAATCATTATTATCCTATTTACTTACACGAAAGTACCTGCCATTGATAATTTGATACAATAATTACATAATAAGCTTGGCTTGTGAATTAAAACAAAGATAGACGGTTAATATAAGTAAGCTCGTGATGATTAGATAACGTAAAATGTGAAGATATTTCAAGCGTGAAGCGATTAAGACCCAATCTACTGAGTCGACTTCTTTTTAATAGTATTTCATATGAGTTACATTATGCTTCTTTAGTATGGCTTATGGTCATATAGACACTATTATTATAGCAATTTAAGCCATAACAGTTGATAACAGAAAGATTTATGCACATATGTTTCTGGAGGGAGGGATTGTGAGTTGTAAATTGTGATTTCTGAAGTACTAATTGATGTGCAATTTGTTATTAATTGTAGCTGCATTATGATATGTCAGTTATGGTATACAGAAACATGTTCGTGTAATTAAAAACTATTATATGTCTATATTATATAATAATTTAAGTATATATATAAACATATATAAGAGTTTAAGTACACATTTGCACTAAGGGTAATTGAATTTAAATTAGGATTTAGAACTTTTAGTCTTTTCTATAAAAAATAATAAAATGTACATAATTTGATTTTTTATATAGAACTATGTTTATAAAGCCGTCGAAACGATGAGTTCTATATGTAAGGTAAAAATCGTTTATATAATTGAAACATTCTGCTGAATAAACCTAAATTTATTCATATAATATATTAATATGTAGGTTTATATACCAATAAGGGATATAATATCTGACCGCAGTGTGTGACGAAGATACGAGTTTTCGCATACTTATAGTTATGATAATGAGATTAAAGTTATCATGGACCCTCTGCGCAGTAGACCGTTTAGCGTGTTTAATTGATAATAACCATCGTTAGGGCCATAGCCTCTGTTTACAGCCTGCCGAAGGTTTAACCGGAAACGGACATATAGCATGTGATTAAGAAAGATATTGAGTAGATTTATGAAAGCTGTTTTCGGTTTAACACTGTAAGCTGAGCTGTTATCTAGTTCGTTAGTAACTCTGCGGCGGTTGGCTGGACAGGAAGTCATATCAAAATTTATTTATTCATATTGGTATGTATACTTATGAACGTCGTTTTTTAAAATTAATTGACTTCATAAAGAGGCCGTTGAAGTATTACATAAGCACTGTAAGGAGGGTTTTTGATTTTTTGGTGATTACGTCAACAGTAATTATTAGTTTTTTTACACATTTTACATATTGTCTATGCTTGAAAACGAAATGCATTTTTGAGAAATTTATTAATACTAACGTCTTTATGTGAGTTACGTTTACTGACGAGTAAGCAGGGATAATAATAATAATAAACCTTTATTCCACATCCTATTTACATAAATAAAATAAAATAGATTTGAATACAATTTTGAACTAAGATGCGGCGCCTGTTCGGGAGAAGGCTTCGTCCAACTTTTTCCACCCCAATTTATTTTCTTTTGTGTGTTAGGAAGGCGGAATACATTTCAGTAAATCTGAACGTCATACTTGAACGGCTCCAAATGCTAAATTTAATAGACTACATCTACCCTAATTTAAGACTTATAACTTATAAGTAATTTAAAACTAGGATGTTTAGGATATTTAAAAGAAGAAAGTTGTAGGACACCACTGCTTAATGTCTTCATTAACACTAACAAAACTGTTCATGTGTGCAAGTTTTCTAATTACCACTGTTTAGCATTTAAGACTGACGTGTACTAACACTAAATCACTTATTCGAATGGTTTTGTCCTTTTCTATCTTATCATTTGGTCCGTGGTGTCAAGAAGTTCAATAGTCTTGACATTGATGTGTTGTTGTAAAGCCTTTATTCTTATCTTTAGCAATATTTTTGATTATTGTGGTGATTTCCTCTACAGTAGGGTAGGGATAGTCCGATCAATCAATTAAAATAATGTCTATATTTACTATATCCTGTACCTCTTGTTGTCTGTCCTCCCTTTATAATAGCTTTAGTCATGTGTGTTCACAGCCCGAAATGTCCTTTTAAAATCTTTTATAGAATTCACTGTCGATGGTTTGGCAAAATAATTTTTTGAAGGTTATACAGCAGCTAGCCTCATACTCGTAACGTGGGGTAATAATTTATCGAAAATGTAAGGTTTGAACATTTTATATAAACACGGTTGTGATGGCAAAAATGTTATATAAACGATTTTTTATAAGGTTTTAATTAAGTTTCAAATTCCGTCGTCACTCATATAGTAAATTATAATTAGCCTCGCTGTTCACAACATACCGAATGTTAACTAAAACTATATTTTAAAGTTTTTTTGAAGTTTCCGCTTTGTTGAATTTCACGAGCATAATATTTAACTTTACTCGACATGACCCTTAAATTGAATTCACACGCTCTGGCATTTTCTTGGAAATTTTTGGGATTTTTTTTGTGTTATCACACAACACCGTTTAAATAGTGAAGTTTTTACTTATAAAATAAATAAATAGATTATAAATGTTCCAGTAGTATTACCAGTGCTAATAGATACAGATGTATCTATTAGCACTGGTAATTTGGGTCGACTTGATATTTTATATACATGATATGTTTATTTGCTGTCTCTCATAGTGGACTACGGTGCGCAATAGAGAGCTTGCGATAAAATATATTGTGTAAATTACATAATCATGTTCTATATCAATTTTCGTCATAAAAAGAATTCACAGTATCAAAAATTGGCTATGTTTAGATTTTTTTCTATCGAGCGAAGTTGTTTACATCGTGTTTTTTTAATAAGTCTTTCAAAATACATACTTACATAAATTACTCAACTCTACCATATTTTTTTCACTATTTCGTACTTTGAAAAACGATGACAAAAAATGGAAAGAAACAATGTACTTTTTTGGAGTTCTGCGACCGGATAGGTCTTTAAATTTGCTATGGATGACCCTGACACGGGGTTTTTTACTTAAAAGGGTTCCCAAATTTTACAAATTGTAATGCATAGGTACTTGTAATGAATAAACATATTCATTTAAACATATAATATATATATAGAGGCTTGATATTTATGTTACCATTTTTGATCAAACTACCTGTTTAGTGGTTGTTACGTATCTCTAATAGCCATAATAAAACCGTTTTCAGCTTAACAAACTAATCAGATTATTATATATATATATTAATACTTATTTCGATCTACAAAGCTTCGTATAGTTTATCTTAAATCTAAGAGAGTTACTTCCGGAGATAATTTAAATAGACATAAAAGGCTGTTTATTTTCTTAACAGCTTTACGTACGTATTTATTATATCAGAATGTAATATAACATGTGTTTTATTAGTTGATGACATCGGTTTAATGTCCAACAATAAACCAAGTTACATTTAATAGGGTTTATCACTTAGTGGGACTATTGGTTTTAATTTATTGTGAACGTGTTTTTTTTTTTTGAAGAATTATGGGACTACCGGTCTCCAGGGGAGGCTTTGTTCGATTTAAGTGCCTTTTGTGGGTTCACCTGCCTGTGATGAAGATGTTCGATTGCGAAAAGATTAAAAAAAAAAACGCATCTAAATTGTAGGTTTGTATACAGTGAATGGCTTTATGGTATCTTTCTTGGCCTTAGCCACTTGGCTAACACTACTCGCTCGTATTAAATACAAATTTATATTACTCAAACATAATGTTAGCGAAGTTTTAATGGCTTATTTGAGAAATACTTCTACCATAGTAGATGTGTTTAGAAATTTGCAGTGCTACAGACTCCTCTGAGAAGTTTGTCAGTTTGTGTAGGAAGTTATGTATAGAGAAATATATGAAATAATTAGTGGTAGTTAAAGTCAAAATAATTATCAAGAGAGGAGACGTTGATGCTATTTTTTTTATAACACAAAGCAAATGGGAAGAGGCTCTGATGTTAAAGGCCTTTTAATATTTTGCCAAGTATCGTTGAATGTTGAATAGTAATATTTTTACAATGACTATAAAAATTTCTATACATTGTTATTTAAGGGATATTTTATGTATTAGGGTCGGGTTTTTGTAATTGAATTAAACCGTATTACAATAGGGGTGAAATTTCAAACGCTACTTACTTAATTTTGAAATAGACATAAATTATTATTTATGGTTTGAAGGTTGGTTTTGGGTTTTTTTTCTATTGTAAATAAAATGTAAGTTTATTGTAAACCAATAAAAATACACGTCGCCCGACACTAATTGGGACGGTTTTCGTTGGAGATAATTTATTGAGTTCTCTATTTGTACTAATCCTATTCATATAGAGTCCACAATTGTTAATTAATATTTAATGGATAGTTGAATAATTAAGTAAAGATTAAGATTACGGATCTAGCCGGATACAAAAGTTATGCGTTATTAAATCAATCGTTAACTAATTGGGCATTGAAAAAGTTGAGATAGTTATCTGATCAACTCTCATTACAGGGTTATTTTTTGATAAATATTGTATTAATTCATTCATATAATTCTCAGGCAATCCAACTTCTTGATACAACAGGAACAATGCGCCTAAAGAGAACTAAAACTTGGAGAAAACTAGTGTAGTGCAAGTGCGGTATCTCTGACACACGAACATAGTGTCAAAATATATGTATAGAACACTACGACTGTTAATGAACATTATTAGTTTAAACTATTCACTGGTATTGTTGAAAATTAACATTATATTACTTTTTAGCCATAATTAATGTACAGTCTAGATTGTAGTTAGTGTAAGAAAAAATAGAAATATTTAATATTTTTTTTATTGTATGAATCTATAAAAACATTATTTCTCATACAAAGTGATTTTGGCACCGTCGCAGTTTTAGTTTATACAATTTGCGTGAGCTGACTTTTATTGTCCATTGTAATGAAGTATAGTGAGGTAAATAGGCAAATTTTACACGAACAAGTGGTTTTTTTCTATGGATTTAAATGTTCATTAAAAAAAAAACATTATTTTTGTTGACCTATACCATATATCCTCGCCTCTTTGAAGGATTTCCATTTTCTTACAGCGAATATTCATATACTAGTTTATATAAAAAAAATAGTATTTCAAAGTGATGTTTTATATAATTTTTTTAATGAACAAGCACAAAAGATTGCGCAGCCGCAGATAAGCCTGATTTTTGTATTACGCACCCGTACATGCAACCACTACTTAAGACTTGATTTGTTTCATCTATCGCAGAATATGGGTATGTATGATTATGAGGAGTATTAAGAATATCCATAGCGCTAAATCACCTGTATCATGTGCACACCCCACATACACATCTATACTTTCACATTATCACACAACACAGCCGAATTACTTACTTTTTAATTTTGATTTCGTAAATGTTTCAACCATTGTGTTAGTTGGTTGGTCGAATACATAATAAATATATAATAGAATTCCATCTTTGGCTATAGTATAAGTGTTTCGTTGCATATAATTTTTTTTTTTAATTTTTATCCATTAGCAATCATCCCTTTTGGCTTTGGGTTAGCGAAATAAATATATATTATAAATAATGTCTTAAAACAATCAGTAAAACGCGACGTTTTCTGAGCTCGCGTAAGTGTCGCTTTAGTAGTATTTGACTATCTGTGAGGTGTTCATCCAAATTTAACTTTGTATTCCGCATTCCGTTCTAAATAAAAGTTGGGGCTAATCGTCGAAGCGTGTTGATACAAGGGTCCTCTCTGATATATTTTTGGATTTACAAAAATATTATTAAACGATGTTACACAGTCGGGCTTTTTTTAACAGTATTAGCTAATTTTTTTATTTACATATGAGAGTTCGACTACGTGTCATTCAGTAGTAGCCGAGGATCCTAGCTTTAGAATAGGAATACACTTCCTCCACATTGGATGGATAAATCGATCAGTGGCGCTACAATCTATTTAGCAAGTTAGATTTAAAGCAAGCCGGTTTCCTCTCCGATATCGAACCTGCGACCTCAGAGTTGAGAGTCGCTCGTTAAAGTCACGCTGTTCTATTGGATTTTTCAACTAGTTGATACGTGAACAATGTAAGTAGGATTTATTTACGAAGTTATTTCTCGCAGTATATAATAGAAATGTTGATAAAACGTCTCGCAAACGAGAAATAAACAGATCGACAGGACGCCGCGTGTAATCAACGTGTTTTACGATTTATTAAAGTATTACAATTTACAGCCACGCGGCATAAAACTTTCAACTCAGTTATAGTTCGTATCGAATTACGAGTAATATACACTTTACGATTTTTTTATAGCTCGGAAAAGAATAAAGCTCCGAAACGAAAAGACAATTAAGTAGATCGTGTTTAAGGGTCGGTGACCTTTGGAACTGACCTACGATGTTAAACAATGGTACTTATAACTAATTTCACAAAATTGTTTTGATGCATCGTAAATCCCAATTTGTTTAATCATGTTGGTAATTTATGAACGTCATATATTTAAAAACATTTGCTACCAGCTCGTAAAGCAAAGGCGTAGAGAGGGCGAGAAGAGTCAGCAAGAGAGCACTAGCACCTGCTTCATTTGACTTATTAAAACAAAGTAGAATTTCATATCAAGAGTCATTTTAAGTATAGAATTGTAAGCATCTTAATTCTAGTGGTATTAACTCAATTTTTTCATATAGATTTTATTAATGACGTCCGCCATTCCACAAATGAGCGTTTTTCTGGGCAATTTTAGCCGCGCGCCACCGCTATGTGGAACCAGCTGCCCACTGAAGCATTCCCGAACAAATTTGACTCGAGAATGGAGCGTACCAATTCTTAAAAGGCCGGCAACGTACTCGCGGCCCCTCTAACAATGCGAGTGTCACGAGCAGATAAGCAGCCCATGCTCTAGCCCAACAAATGTCTAGTATTAATTTTACATACGATGTTTAAATAAGGAAATTCTTAAGGCGGATGCTGTTAGTAGGAAGATCTACGAAAACGAGGAACTTGCTTCTCATATTACGATACAACCAGTTATCATCAGATAGTGGATTATGATAGGGCTGTGTTAAAATATTTATATTATTTTTTACCCTTCCGTATTTAAATTTTGTTAGATGGTTCTCAACCCTGTTTCCTAGAGCTGGGTTGTCGGTAGACTTTAACCTATTTAGGTGTCGCTTAGTAATGGGACTTTATGAGACTTTCGTTTCTAAGAATTGGTCCTATTTTAATTATCAATCTTAAAATCTAAGGGCGTGCCACCAAAAGTATTTTAAGTATTCGTCTCCAGTGTTGCAATGTTTCGGCCACATTGCCCGGGAAATTTTTCCCTTCATCGGGAAATTGGAGGGAAATAAACCAAAGCGACGCGATACGATGGACCTCCCATACTGGAGATCGTGACAGATGGAAGCAGCAGTGCAGTTTGCCACATCGTGGTTGGGAGCATCATGATGCTTAGCAGGCAATTGGAGGAGGAATCTCAACGAAACCGTATTTAACATCCGTTAAAAATACCCGTTTTTATGGATTCTGGATTCTGTATTTATTTGTGATCATTTGTTTCTTCTTATGGGCAAGTACTGAGCCTGACACGTCATTGACGTTTTGTGTCACATGGACAGGAAGTCTATTAGTGCACAGCTGGGGTTCGAACCTACGGCCTCTGGTATGCTGCTCATAATATTCATAGTATTTTCTTAAATTGTGCCAACCCCTGATAGTTGGAATTGGGGCAGGATGTTGGGAATAACCGCCTGAGTCAGCACGGATTTGCGCCCACGGCAAGATTTATGTCACCCCACTCGCACCTATTATACAAATGTAACGACGCTATTTAAATATTTGTATTTGTGTTGTCATTTTTAACTAAATCACCGAACATTTGAATAAATTAAGTGTAATTCGTAATTTATGAATATTTTTTCTTTGATATTTGTAGATTTTTTACTCATTTTGGGGTCGCATCACTATTAAAATGCACGGTTATTTGATTCTAACTTATTATTAACAAAAATAAATATAATAAAAATAATAGAGCAGTGTTGGCCTAATGGCGTCAACTTGCGATTCTCATCCGTGTAGTCGTAGGTTCGATTCCCGGCTGTGCACCAATGGACATTCTTTCTGTGCGCATTTTTCATTCGCTCAAACGCTGAAAGAAAACATCGTATGGAAACCGGCTTGCACATAGGCACAGGGAGGCTGATCACCTATTTGCCTATTAGATTGATAAATGATCATGAAACAGATACATAAATCTGAGGCCTAGACCTAAAAGATAAATTATACCTGCTATAAAATTACACAACATTTAATTTGATTAACCGCGGTTTATTAATACGTTTAAATAATTAGCGAAAGTGTGTCATACAAATGTCAATAATTGTAGCACTTAGCCCGATCTATTTAGAGATGGCTATTAGGCATTTGCAACACTGTTTAGTGCAGTTATAATTGAATCGGAATATTTAAATAAGACGGTAAATAATGACAGAAGTACTTAATTATTTTATTTATTTGATAAAAATATAAATGTCGACACAGATACCAGTAATTCTTAACAATAAAACTGCTCTTTAAATGTCTATTGAATGTTTTGAGCGGAAATATTTGTGTGTCTGTTAAGAAAAAAATACTTAACCGATTTAAATAAATTCCACCTTTAGAATGTTAAATATTGGCATTGAGAGTGTCCATGGGCGGCGGTATCACTTAACATAAGGTGAGCCTCCTGCCCGTTTGACCCCTGTGCTATAAAAAAAAAATCCCCGAGCTATTGCTATATATTTTCCAGAATATAAAAAAAATAAATGATGTGTGAAGCAGGCTCCACTAATGTAGTACTTTCTTGCCAATCTAGCGAGTTGTCACGAAGAGATTTAGATTCAGTTATGACACACGAACAAGATACACATATGAAAACTAGAGATATATGATACTTGAACCTAGATTGCGCCACTGGGCAATCACGATTATAACAACATAGTTTATTTTTAAAGTATAGTAAATATATTTATATACAATTAATTCCCGATCTAGCACTCCCGCAACCTTTCATAAATATGTGTTTGTATATTGTGTGGTAAACTATATGTGTGTAATGTTATATAACCGCGGTAATTAGAACCTCGACTTATGTATAACTTAAGTTTCCGTATTTTTTTTACTTTTTGTATTAGTACAATTGTGGCTTCAATGACAGCTTTCCCAACTTCCTATACTAAATCTTTAAACTCAATTATCTTATTATATTATATTAAAATACATATTTGTATATTATTAATTAAAGAGTGATTTAATAAATTGTAAAGTGTATAGTCATTACGAATTGTCAATAGTAATTTTTAGGGCATGACGCTGCAAATTCTACAGTGGTTGTTGACACTTGCTGATACCTATTCATACGCATTTAAAATTTGCGTTACGTCTTTATACCAAAATTTATATTCTTGATAATGTACTTGATAAGAACTTATAGTGAAAGCGGAAGCGTTACCAAGGAAACCTTTCGACTTACGGCAGATGAGGCAAAGACTTGGAACAAAATTCAAAGATCAAGACCAAAATGACTCATTATGAACGCCCTCTGCCCCATACAGAAATCATATGACTATTTATTTATTTATTCACAGTTAGTTGTAAAGGAATACAATACATAAAAATAACGAGGAATGCAAAGGGCGGCTTTATCTCTAATAAGCGATCTGCAACAACCCTAGTAAGAAAAGAAAATACAATGATGAGTGCAATAAGTGTTAGTTTTTTTTATATAGAACCTTAATCTAGAGAAAAACAAAATATTGAATATTAATAACTTTCTAAAATCTAAAATCCTACAACTTATTGCTAATAGAAAATAGTTAGAAGACAGATTGCACGATGCGCTCTTGGAAAAAGAACTAAAAAGCTAATCTTAAGGATTCATGAATAGCGAATAGCGATGTAATATAAAAGAAGAGAAAGTACAAGAATTAAACAGATAACCGTTGATCGGGATAGGATAAGACTTTAAGTATGGACTAACTAATATATTTTTTTATGTATGACGTGAAAATTGCTTGTCTTTGGTCTTTTATTAATATATACTTTTTTACCGGACTAAATCTATGTATTATATGAACTTATAATTATTGAACATAATTTTAAAATTTTCCGCCGTTTCGCGTGCTTTACAGCATGCTTGGTCACGTTGATTGAAGACAAAAGGTGTTGAATGTCAAAAAGTATGACAGCTGTAGAAAAAGTTACATTATCTGTATTTATTTCCCCGTCGTTGATACCGACTAATAGATGAAGGGTTTTTGCAGAAATTGCTCACGGTGTCCTTCATTTTCTCGGATTGTTTGATTGTTTTATGAAGGCAAGACTATTTAAATCATTTAATTTAATTAACAAATGTGTTCAGACCTATGAAATCTTATTTGAGAAATGTTTACAGGTCCTACATATATGAAGCATATAAGTATTGAATAATTAGCATGGAAATCTTAATCTAACAATAATGAATTAATGTACCAGTATAGTGCAGAGTATCAGTAGATTATTATAAGAATGGAATTCATAAACTATGCGGGCTGGGGCATATGCAGGGGGACAATTCTCATGTCATTGTTATTGTAGATAATTTTGCCTATGGTTTTTGTTGTTACAATGTATTTGTATTTATATCATGTATAATAATAGGAAAACATCATCTATATTACAAACTAAAGGACTTGTTTCTTAGCTGCTTGGCTCGCTAGAGTAGGATTCCGAAAAGTGTAATTAGTGCACCCTGTGTTAAAAAACAGGTTGGATATTTTATCCAAATTGGCAAATACGCGCGAATCACCTTATTAAGGGGCTAGTGTGTTAATCTACATAATAATTATAATAATAATTATTATTAGCGATAAACACTACTTATCCAGAGCTGGATATATTCGGCAGTGGGGAGATCAATAATAAAATAAACATTGTAAGCTACATATTATCCGTATCTGTATGTTGAATATCGCATTTAACTGCAATATTGTATGACTATATATATCGCATGTGAGAATTGGCCCCCAGGAAATACCATTCTGTAGCCGGGGTTGTTTAGGTTCCTGTTACACCATGAATATTCAATACCTTGTTCAATTTCACCTTTTTATGCTGGGCGCTTTTGTTGTAGTATGAGGCAATACGGTTTTGTAAAGTTTTTAATATTTATGATTTACGAAGTGAAATCATGGTTTAGATATTTTTATAACGTCAAACAGCCACACATAAGTAAGTAGGATAATGTATTATTAGTAAGAGCACTGTTGTGGTCCAACCTTGGGTCGTGTGTTTAAACCCCAATACACACGAAATCGTTACTTTCGATTTGTTTCAGGAATATTTTAGCAGTAGTAGCAATTTTTTTTTAATATTAAGTTGATTGTTTAATGTTTAATTTCAGATTTTCTTGCACCTATTTATTTATTAAATAAACAAACAGATCTCTATACAGTAAAAAATAAATTTCTTGGACATATCACAAAAAGTTTTACTGATACCAAATAAAAAATAATGTATTTACTTAATTGAGATTATCTGTTTTTTACCTTTAACAAATTAATCTGTTTGGGCTTTGTTTATTGTCTGTGTTTTCTTTATAATATGTATATCTGTAGCTGCAAGATTGCTTATAAATAAGATTTGAAACCGTAGTTAATAATTAGTAAAAGTACAGTACTACAGAAATTCCCCATTTACGAAACGTTGCATAATCATATCGGGTTTTCCTTAAGAAAATGCATTAGATAATAATAGCATCACAATGCGGGCATGTGTCACGAATGTTGCGCCATGGCGCCGGCGCCGCATATCGGTTAGTGGGCCGCGAGATACGGTGACTTTCCTCATTGATGAATATTGCTGCGTACCTATGTCGCCCTAGTACTTTTTTGCTATGTAAAAAAACTTTAATATGTATATTTATTACGTTGATGCACATTGTAATTATTTGACTATGTACAAATAGTGAATATTAGTAGGCCCTCGTTATGATATGATGCAGTACCTAATGTTTATATATTCACTTTATTTATTAATTAATTAGTAATTGTTAACACAGATATATAAGAATAATATAATTCAGACCGTTTACTGCCAATCTCCACAAATGTAAAATATACATACAGTTCAGACTTGTTATATATATTTTTTTCGTGGTACTCGATATCCTAACTTACATCAGTAACATTGATCGGAACCCATTCACGGATAAAAGCCTTTTTCAGCTTTTTCCAAATATCCAAGGCTTTCTTTCGCCATTCACTTCTAAGGTTTCTATATCTTCTATCCAATTTTCTAAGGGCGATATCTTCTCCATTAAATTAGTTAATGGTACAAAACTAAAATGTTCTTGCGAATAAGTCTAACAATATTTTCGTCTGATCTAAATTTAGAAGCTCGTCCTCACGGCGTACTTGAAGTACCTTTATTTTAGGCTGATGCCTGCAATATATCATTCGCGAAATGCATTTTATTTTTACATGCACGGCGGCCGTACGGACTGAGTCATCTGTGAAAAAATTGTGAAGCTGCCAAAACTTTCTAAAAGCTGTGCTTACTAAATTACATTAGAACATTACTTCCCGACATTTATGCATTTTTTACTAGTGTTATATATTTTTACACTGGCCTACTTTGATCGGTAATTATTCCGAATTTTTCTTACGCATTTTTGGTCTGAGGCGCAAACGAACTGTTGTAGTCTATGGCAGGCTGATCAGCGCTGTGGGACAGACCTGTTCCACAACACATAATGCTAAGCCAGGGCCAGTTACAACCACAAAGCACACACATTACACACTTGAAATGATTATTATTATTATTACTAGCGGGCCCAATAGACGTAGTCTGTCAAAACTGCATATTAAATTGAACTTTTAGTATCAGGCGTGATAGCTCTGAACTAAAAACGGTGATGTGCACTTAGAAATTATATTTTTTTGTTAGAAATCATAAATTAATTAAGTCATTCTTTAATTTTCCACGAACTTTTCTTATTTTTTTTTCTTATACATCTCATATATGATACCGTGACCAAGGGATAAATAAGGGATTCATTTTTATAATATATAGATTTTGTGTGTGTGTTTCGTAAGTAATATATATTGTCTATGTCTAGATTTGAAAAGAAAATTTCATATAATTACATTGAGTTCTGCTAGACGAGACGAGGGATTCCTCAGTGATTGATAATAATATGTTCTGAGGGTGTTAAGAACAAGATTAAGAGCTTTATTCAATATGGAGCATAGTTATAGCTTGTCTTGCTGGAGGGTCAATATAGCTATTAGCTGGCGCTGCGTTGCCCATTACTGATGCTAGGGAGAGTAGAGGGACTATGAATTGGCGTTTACATTTACATGTCGATGTGCAAATGATAGAAGATGAGTGTAAAGAAATAGATTAGATTGATGGTATAAGGAATGAAAAGCTATGAACTCAACTAAGTATGTCTGTTCTCAGAGCATAGATATTGGTGATGCGTTGAGATGTGGCGTTTTTGTGCATCCCCTTATGTATTTACCACTCGGATCACATTGACTTCACATTCGTCGTGCCACAACAAAGCGTTATTTATCATTGAATATTAAAGGCCGGTTACGCATTCGTTAGCCCTCTGGCATTGAGAGTGTCCATGGGTCGTGCTGTTCTACTGCTTCTCCTCTCTCATATAAACCTCTTGCACTCTTCTAAGAACAGAGTTTAGGAATTATTTTGAACTATAAAATAAAAACTTACTTTAAATTTCTCCCACATCCCGAAATTATGGTCACAGCAATCGCGACGGCCGACGACGGAAGATAATACGATCAATTTGCAGATCCAATATCTGTGGTTTCTAGGGAATTATGCTCACCCCAAAGGGCAGAGTGATGGGCCCCTTATGGTATCCTCAATGTACACATATTGTATTAATATTTGTTCTGAGCCCTTATACGGGTTTGTGATTTGATATACCTTTATTCTAAATGGAAAAAACGGATTTTCCAACTGGCATTTAGTTCTCCTGGCTACAAAACATATGAAAGATGTTTGTTTCACCTTTTTGTAGAATGTGGGTACGACGAAATGTTTTGCTTAAATGAGGGTAGGTACTTTGTTAGATTTATGTGTATTGCAATTTAAGATACATATATGTATTATAAATCAGGTTTAAGTACGTCTTTAAGATTTTTTTTATTAAATACTAATATTGGCAGTGTGATAGATAATAGTTTTGTCCTTATTCTTCTAGTTTTACTTTGCAAACGAGTAAATGTGACAAAACATTGAGTGCAGCCAATAGGCGTAGAAGTGAATTAAGTTTATATTT
The DNA here is from genome assembly GCF_905147795.1 of Pieris rapae. NCBI lineage: Eukaryota > Metazoa > Arthropoda > Insecta > Lepidoptera > Pieridae > Pieris > Pieris rapae. The sequence continues at coordinate 10,013,142 of NC_059512.1, read as the reverse complement.
ATCCTCAACGATATTTTAATTAACGGTTAAGGATAAGTTTATTTATTTTTTGTGGGGAAAATCCAAAAATATTGTAGTTTGAGGATATATTTATCATAGTTTTAGTGGTTACAATTAGCTCACCGCGAAAATATTTTATCCTAATTTTTTGGTTTGTGTTGTTATGAATTTGTTTTTGAGGTCTTATCCTATTAATTAGTTTCAGTATATAATAATAGATGAACCAGTAAAATAGTTAAAACATGTTAAATTATCAAATGATTATTTTGTGATTATTGCTGGCAAAATATCGGCCTGAAATCATAATATCGGATTGAAATTCATAAAAGTTTGTAAATTTGATTATTCCCACATAAGATTTGCTGTTTTTTAATACCACTATTGGTATAATACACCATTTTACCAATTTACAAAGAAAAAATTACCATTTCGATATTTTTTATATTTTTTCCGTGAAAGCGACAGTATTGAATTAAAAACCAATATGGTGCATGTATCCGATTTCATTTTCATAGTGTACGCGACATATCGATAATTTGAATCACAACCCTTGACATTAGATGCAATAACCGATAATATCGATAAGAGCCGTCACTAATGGCATTGCTAAATTGGATTTTGGTAAAAACCCAACTTAGTTTCAAGGGGTAGGGTCTTTATAATTTACTTTTGTGCTATATATTAAACGTATTTACATTTTACATATGTACTAATAAATCGACGAATATTTCACGAAGAGAGGGTAGGGTAGATTCTTAAAGGCGGGCAACGCAATTCCGGCAATGTGAGTGTCCATGGGCACGGTATCATTCAACAGTTAAGCCTCTTCCGTTTTCCCGTTACATTGTGTCCTATATCTTGTTTTAATGCAATCAAAGTAAATTAGTTCAATACCCCAAAGACAATGATAAGTGCATCTCAAGACACTTGTCGCTTCAAACTTAAAATTAACATTAATTGACAAACTGTGGACCCCTTCGCGTCCACTCAAATATTTGCGTATTCAAGAAGGCCCTCGAACAAACGAGCAAGCACTAAGTGTGTCTAGACGGGAAGTTGGGACAATTAATTGTGTCCGGACAAGTTTGCTTCATTACCTACCACTCGAATCGGGATTGTTTTTATTGTAGCCGGAGCTACTCGCGTTCTTAATGGATTTTAGCATTGCTGCTTTTCCCAATACAATCGGTATTATATCCTTGAAAAAATTCTTTCAATAGCCTCTAAACCTTTGTTTGTTACTAATATTCTGTAGGTTTTCTACTTAGACGGCTTTTATATCGTGAAGAAAGACAAGGAAAGGATATGTTTAAAAAAAAAATTCTTACTCTGTCACCTCGTATTGGGAGATATTATATGTTTTTATAACTTTCATAAGTGTACATTATGTTACCTAAATGACCGGGCAGTACACACTGCTTAGGAGGTAGAAGATGGGCATATCTTCTCCAAATACTCGAGCATTACTTGCTCACAGAAGAATACCACTGTATTCCATACCTCATCACTGCCGACCATTTTTGGAAGACACAAGACAAAGCAAAGCCCCCCACAACAAAGATTATGACCACTGCGGAGAAACCTCCAACGTATGCTGTGCCGTGTTATCATTTAGCCACAGGTCGAGCATGGTTTTTGAGGGTATACGAAAAAATATACACAACTTGCACGTTGCACTTAGCCTCATAAAATACAAAATGAGCCCCTTCAAGCAATGGTTAAAACATTCCAGACAGGTTTGATGTCCAATAGGCTTAACATTAGATGAGCTTGCGGCCAAGTCTTTAAAAGTTTTGTTTAAAAAAATGTGTAGTTATTATTATTCTATATTACGGAAAGCCAGTGATTCACATTATATGTATTGTTTAGAATTAATGATATTTCGCTTTTAACAAATGTTTCTGTGCTCCGAGGGTCCTAAATCGTAGGTAATGACAAAACAAGTGCAGCTTCCGGTGAAATTGAAGATGGAACAGATATGCAATTCTGGTGAGATTCAAAACAACGCTCGGCCCACGATTGTACGTTATGTTAAAAAGATTAGAAAACGTTACCCTGTTGTTATTCGTTTTGTTTTCCCCCAACTTGGAACTCACTGTGCAAGGATATTTTTGTTTTGTAATAGGAATTTCAGTCACACCTATTTTTAGTCCCTCTACAGCCCGCCCTACACCGGCCTCGGAGTCAACATTAAAAAGCAGTGGTGACAGTATACATCCTTGACGATCTATTGGTCGGCACGTTCTTTTGTTTCTTGGTAATTTAAACCTACAGTTGCTTTTTGATTTCCATATAAGTTTGTTATTAACCTAATCGTCTTTTTCATTCAGTTCTGTGTCGTATACTACATATGTTTCATGATCAATCAATCAAATAGGGGCTAGTAGGTGATCGGCCTCCTTTACCGGACACTCTACTTTTATGGTCTAAGGGTCCTTACGATGTTTTCCTTCACCGTTCAAGCGAATGTTAAATGCGCATAGGAAGAAAGTTCATTGGTAGTAAGCACAGCCAGGGATCGATCCTAATAGCTTAGGCATGACAGTCTCACGGTTAAGCTACTACGCCGACACTGCTCATGCCAGGTGCTTCGGTAGGTTTAAATTAATATTCAGAAATTATATAAAATGGTTATTCACAGAAAATATATCTGAAAGTCGAATGTGTAGACTTATTTCGCGCCTATATTTAAAAACTCGTAAACCAAAGACAATATTATAAGCCAAAGTGAGTTTTCATTTCAAACTCTCTCATCTGTGAATATGATAAGATCATAACCTTGGCCATTTTATATTTGCGACGAACACACACTAACGATTGTCTTACATACAAACTAATCGTAAAGTAATGATAATAAATTAATATTAAAAGGTACTTACCTGAATACTAAAGCAAAATCAGTCTTATAACTTTGCACAGTGGGTACGTCTAGTATTAGAGACTCCACGCGTCCCTCGAATTCCGCGTATTTTATTGGCAGCCTCGCTGTTTAGACTCTCTCATTTTTTATTAAAAACGCACCAAAATATTCCCATTGCCGGACTATATTGCTTTGTCGAATTTAAATCGAATGTATTATTTAAGTATTAATCGGGGGATTTACAGTTTGTTTTTATAAACAGATTACAATGTCCATGGGCAAGGTGCCAAAATACTTTGTATTAGTTATAGATTGTTACTTCCTAATTGAAGTAAAAATAGCATTAACACTATAAGCCAGATTGTTTCTCATTATTAAGTTGATTGTCGAATATTAATTGCTTTGTTTTACATTCATTTTAATATATACTTACTAAAATATTATTTGTGTATTTGTTTCCTATATGCAAATTATGCTACATTAGTCTAAATTATATAATAAAAAATAATAAAAAGTGTTTATTAATTTTAAGTAATTAAGTACATTTTCATTCCTAGGATTTGAATACCCTTTTAAGTAAAAAATACCTGTGTCAGGGTAAATATATGAAGCACTCTTTACTAAAGTTATTCTTTTAATTATTATGTACATAGAAGTCTTTGCTAAATGTGTACATATCGTAAACAAATCTAACGAAATATGTATTTCATTTTAACAACCTCATGTTTCAATATTTAAACATAACTAGGAAATAGAATTATACGTTTCCAGTGATTTTAAAAGCGAACCTTGACATATAATCAAACATTACGTACAATATATGCCAAAGGAATTACAGTCTTATCTCTCAAATATAAAGCGTAATTTTTATTAATAATAATTTGTTTATTTGAAGAAATATAGGCCAGTATCGGTACAGTAGTCCAAGTGCAAATCATTCATGAAGCATGTTAAAACTGTTTAATATACTGAAACGATTTCGTCTTTTGGTACTCTTTCCTATTGTTCAATTGTTTTTTCAAGTCGTATTAAGATTACATTATAGATTTATTTCCATAGTTTTTAATTAAAATATTTCAATAATAATCGTTAGTTTTTTCTTTTCGTACTAATACTCTAAAAAAATTTTGTTTGTAGGTTTTTTATTCGATAATCCAACCGATTCATCTGCATTGTATAACAAACAATTACCGTAGTGAATTTGTGAACCGTGAACATTTGGCTTTGCGGTTTCGACAATTAATCACCGGGTAACGGCAAACTAAAAGACATAATGGTGGCAAATCCAATACTTTGCGACCCTCTTGTTATATTTAGGGCTTGGTGCAATATGTAGATGTTAGCGTGCTGACCTATATGAATTCGTGTTTTTTAGCAATTGCAATCCTGAAGTGTCTATATAAATTTTATATTTTGCGTAGAGAGCACAACTGTTATTGGTTAAAATATTTTATAAGATTAATCCATTGTTTTATACATTAAGAATTTCTTAAGACTTAGGGTATTTTAAGGAAAGCGCGTACCGTTCTTAAAAGGTCCGTAACGCACTCGCGAGCCTGGTATTGCGAATATCCATGGGCGGCAATATCACTTAACAATCAAAAATAATCAAGTCATCTCGCATGACCCTTGTTCTATAAAAAAAACCTGAAGTTTGCAGGAAGCTCTCGATTATACCCAAAACTTCAATTTTTTTTATTAATTTGTTCTCTGCTCGTAAAGTAGATTTCCGAAGCGCCCGCGACAAACTCATAACTTGTACCATACACAAAATTCTGAATTCTGTTGCGCTCCCGCGGCTAACAGAAGTGACAAATTATCTAGATTATTGGTAAAAAGGTACATTATTATGCTTCATGAGTCCTTATAGCAAATAGTTTAACCGACTTTTTTGTAATGATAATAAAAATATATTACTCAAGAGGAAAAAGCTTCGGATTTTACTATACAAAGTTAGTTATTGAACAGAAATATATTATAATCAGGTTTTTTACTTAATTTTGTTCTCTTTCGTATGGTCTAGTTTGTTTACATAATTAAATTAATAATATAAAATTAAAAAGTAATTTTAATAATACATATCGTGGTTACGTACTTTATTTATTTATATATAAAAACCAGTATTTTCTTAATAGTTTGCTTAGAGATATACAGCAGTGTATATGAAATTATTTCGGCTATCTTCAGTTACATACAAACAAATGTAAACAATTATCGCAATTGAGACCAATGAGAGCCCTTTAGTTTTTGCCACACTTATAAATTTATAAGTGTCATTAAGATTTATGAACTCTTAGATAAGCCAAGTTTATTTTTGTAAGCATCGCGTCGCAACCCCTCTTCTCCTAATTTTTTGTCAGTTGCTCAAATTTTAAACCATCAAGTCATTTCTTATCCAGCAACATCTCCAAACCGTTATACTCTATTTGTGGCTAATAACATTTAAAAAAGTTATCACATTTTTAAACTTAACAATTAGCGTCCGTATTTTGGCTGGGTGGAGTTAGAACTAAAATTGCACTAACGAACGCAATAAATTGTGCAGCATATGCCAAGTTCAGTATGAGTTATCGCTCCAATAATCCGCGATACAAATCTACGCATGTCTCATTTTTGCTTCAATTTAAACATAATTAAAGTATACGGGCAACGAAATTGCAGTAACGATAACGGCGAAATTATACGTTTTGCGAATTGGATATTGGGGTCGGAATTGGCGGTTTTATATCGAGTTTTACTCGGGGCATGTCCCCATATGTTTTATTTTTTGTTGCCGTTTAGA